>NW_026057577.1:52631022-52949490 GCF_023721935.1 Panthera uncia | reverse complement strand
GTATTGAGGAGGGCACCTTTTGGGATGAGCACTGGGTGTTGTATGGAAACCAATTTGACAGTAAATTTCATATATTAAAAAATAAAAAATTAAAAAAATTAAAAAAAAAAGATTTACACAAAAGTAAAAAGTATAGTAGAAAAAAATATTTTTAATAAAAATTGAAAATAAAAATGAATTTTTTCTCTTTCTGTAAGAAAAAGAGAGGAGAAAAAAAAGAAATTGAATAGTTGGGCCGGTTAACAGACTGAAATACGACTGAAATTACTTCGTTTTCCCCTGGAAGTCAAACTATGAAGTGCTTTATAGTTCATAAATTAAGGCGGTGAGACTTCTGTTCTTGAAGAGTGAGGTTGGCCCCGTTGGATGGGGTTTAGTGTAATCGTTCCGTTCTCCACTAGATGGCACTGCTAAGCCTACTGGGGGGGATTGTTGGTGCGTTCATAGGTGCATGAGCACATGCGCGGGAGCGGTGAAAATGGAGTCACCCAGCTACCCAGTCTCTAGTATCGGAACTCTGTTCTCCCTGATCAGCAATCACGCACCCATTCTTCGTCTTCAGCTTCTGTCCACTGCCTGCTTCCACACTGTCCATGACCAAGCCCCAGGCAGTACCTCTCTCCTGAGTTTTGTCTCAGATGTGACTGTTTTCCCCGCCCCCCTCCTCCCCCCACTTCTGAGGGACTGTGGCTTTGACCCGTTCTGCCCCTCTGCTGAGGGTCTCATGGAGCAACGGCTGAAAGCCGGCTGCACCCAGGAACGTTTGTGGGACCGTGCTGCTGCCAATGCCTGGAGACTGCAGCCAGGTACCAGCCTGCCCCAGAAAAAGTTCATAAGCAGCGTTTCAGGGATTATGGAAAATCACAACACATCTGGCACTAAGCTTCACCCCCAACGATCTCGATCCAGCACCAGCGAATGTGGCCGTTCTCTGGGGTGTGCTGGGCACAGGTGGCCTCACAGCCTCTACCAAATGTCCTCCCAGCAATGGAACTGCTTCTCCCCGTGTGGCCCAAGAACCTTCCGGACCCCGCTCTGCTCCTGGAGATTTGCCCATCTCACCAGGGCACCGCCAGGTATCAAGCTGCAGAGTTTCCGACTCTGCGCTCCCCATTTATGGTCGTAATGGAATTTAAACCCTCTCCTTTTTCCCTTTTTAGTTTAGTCCCTGCGGCTGTTTCCAATTTTCTACTGTCTCTCCAGCTGCTTTTGGGGAGGGGTGCTTTTCCTAAATCTCCTCCCCATCTCCATCCTCTCTCCTGATGCAAAAGCGGCAGCCTGTCCTCCGCTGCTTCTCTCTCCCCAAGTTCACCTCTCCGCCGTGTACCTGCTGAATTCTGTGGTTCACGTTGTGCAGATTGTTGTGTTAATCCTCAGATCAGTTTTCTAGGTGTGCAGGATGGTTTAGTGTTGGGCTGGCTGTATTTCATGGGTGCAAGATGCACAAAAAACTTCCATGCTGTTCCGCCATCTTGGGTCCTCTCCAGATTTTTTTTTTTTTTTTTTTTTTAAGGCTTTGGTTTCTTTTAATTCCAGTTTAGTGAACATACAGTGTTAAAGGCTTTGGTTTCAAAGTACTCAATACAAAGGTTATACTGATACACTCTTACTAAAGATAAAAACAAAAGATTTTCAAGTTTTCCCTGCTTACTGCTGAATTTATCTTTAAAAAGGGGTGGGCGGGGGGTGGGGGTGGGGTTGGGGTCTGTATCAGTCAGAAAAATCTGTGGCTGACTTACTGGCCAGCTCACCTTCAGCCATTGCCAGCCTCTTCTCCTTTGACCACTTCTATTATAAAGGCTACTTGCTTTCTTTGCTTCTCACACACAATTCTGAAGACAGGATAGAAGCACAAATGGGGTGAAAGCTTCTGGAAAAGCTTTTACTCTCCTGACAAAAAGGACAGATAAACCAGGAACTGCCCCTTCCCCAGCTTTGGATGTAAACATACGTTCTGGACCTGTAGCAGCCATACTGTAGCGTAAGGAAAAGGCCAAAAAACCCACTTGTTCTGACCAATACCAGCAACAGATGAAGAGTAGGGTTGCTAAGCAGCTATCTGGAGGAAAGTCTTTGGTAGAGCTTGACATCAATTTAAATATATTTGGAAACTATACGTGAGAAAATGTATTTAAATATGTTTAAAAATCACTTTCAAAAAATTTCTGCATCTTGGGGTTATAATGCAAATGAAGTTTTCCTATATAACCAGTTGAACTAAATTAACAGAGCAATCTGTATGCCTGTCAAAATGGTGATACCATGTTCAAAACCAATTACTCCTCACCTGCCCCGCATTGTCCTAACCATAGCTATTACTATCAATAGGGGTACAAAGACACATAAACCAACTGATAAATTATATATTACATGTTTATTAAGGGCACAACTTTTATGTAAAATTTACATTTTATGAAAAAATCAAAAATATTTACAAAATTGTGTAAGATAGATTTGCATTGTTCTAATTACAACTCAAAGTAGTAAATAACATTTCTTAAAAACTCACATTTGTTAGAGTTCTTTGTTTACAAATTCTTGGTTAAAGAGGCAGCTACAAAGTTTATCACTATACACCAGCAAGAACCAGCTTGCTAAATACATTTCCCATTGAAAATCTACTGGTCTTTTTTACACCATTAGTGGATTTTTAAATGAAAAAAAAAAATCAATATAAACTCATATGGCTTCAAAATTGTAGCCTGCGCCTAATACAAATGTAGGTATCGACACTTGGCATGAAGACTGTGGTAATCAGAAAGTGCAGAAGTTCAACCATTTTACTAATCTGTACACGTTTTAGGTAATACTTGATTCGAAACAAACCTGGTGAGTGTAACTGTGTCTGAAGTCCAGTAATAAAGTATTAACTGCCCACAGAAAGCAGTGTGATTGCAAAGCAGTTACATTTAAGATTCCAGTAAGGGATTGTAATTGGCATTTAAAAGAGCACAACATAAGAGTTAGAAATTCCCATTTTGCTATTTAGTGAACATGAACATTTCAGCAAATTGTCTTAATATGCTGCTTTAGTCAAATCTAAATGTGAAATTGGGCTAATACTGAATATACTTAAAAAGCACATACTGTGTTCTATGTATTGCTAATAAGTAGATTTTCTGCTGTATTTAGTAGAACAAGGTGTTACATAAATGTCTAGTAGTAGGGGTTTTAATGTTCTGTAAAGCTTAACAGAATAATTAGTGGTTTTATATAAATTATCATATATAACAATTTATCACTTCTACGTAAAAGGCAGGACATTGGTATTTATAAATAAAATTCCCACTTGTAAATTATGAAACTGTCCAAAACATTTTAAGTCCTTCAATTAGGATTTGCTATAAAGTTAGGTTTTTTTTACTATTTAATATTAGTAGTTCAAGAAATGCTTAACCCAATCCATCACTTCAAATCCTCTCCCAATTTCTAGCAGTTGGCAATTAACCAATAACATACAAATTGGTAACTGTCCCAATTGTTGAAAAGAAAACAAACGGCAGTACTTCTCCAATGCCAAAACTAATCTTCTCTAAAATGAGTTCCTCACAAAATACAAAACTCATGCCCCCAACACATTCATTCAATGTATAAATTTCCAATGATAAACAGAATGAAAGGAAGTGTCAAATTGAGGATTAAAATAGCAGTTACCAAGTTACCTTTAGTTTTTCATATTGGTTTTATGATTTACCTACTTAGGTGGAATATCTGAAGGTAACTTTTCTTCCCCTGTAAACATAGGCGATTAGGTGTATTTCTCTTTCTATCGGCTACAGTGTATCACTAAAGAAGTGAGCCAGGATTTTTAGGTACAAATTAACCTTTAGTTACTCTGAATTCCCTTCCCAATTGAGGTCAAGATATTTACAAAATGGCAATTATCTTGTAAAAATGCTTGACCACTCTAACACTGAATAGAAGAGCCAGACTGAAGGGAAAAAAAGTGAGGCACATTAACGAACACAAACCTGGATAGGCACATTTCTGGCTTTTGTTATTGTTTTAAAAGGCACACATTATGCAATCCATATAAAAATAAATTAAATCTACAGCATTAATTCTTAAAAACAATCACAAATTCTATAAAGTTAACTAACTGCAGAAGTAAATTTCTCTGCTGTCTTTTGCAAGCTTATTTTAAAACACATTGCACTTGAGAATTAAAAAAATCATATAAAACACCATTTACACTTTATTAATGTTTCTATGAGATTCAAATTATACATTTTTTGCGTACACCTTGGACTCTGGTCTGATTACTTTATGGCACATAACTCAATTTGATTGAGTGTTCAGAATTCACGTTATCCAAAACTTAGAATTCACGTTCTGTCTCCATTCAATATCAAGCTTAGGAAATTTCAAACCTATCTCTGACTCTCAAAATTTATGGAAAGCTGAATTATTTGGTGCTTGCTCTCCTGAAATTTTAGGTCTGATAGTACACTATATAACTCAACATAGACACTGAAGACAATATGAAATTTCAGCCTAGGAAAACTTCATTTTACTGAGAATCTCTACAAATGTGCTTCTGGAATATTGCAGTTGATCATTAACAGCGTTGAAAATCATTTCAGTGCTATTGCTTTTGATGACTCACTTCAAAAGTGCAATTTAATGTTTGTAATCAGTTCTCAAATGTGTGTACGTTCAAAGGACCTAATAGAAGCTAGAATCGTGTTGGAAAGAACAGACAATGCAGGATGTCAGACTTGTGCTTCTGTCTCGAGCCAACCCGTTTCCCAGGTCCATCAGCAATCTGCCAGGTATCGTCCTGAAAAACACCAAGCAGAACCATGCAATTATAATTACAAATGAACTCAAAGGACGACATTTTCACTGTGGTTACAGACACAGAACCCTAGTTCCCATCTGCTGTTTATGATACATGAGAATCCGATCACAGGTGTCCATGTATACTGACCACAGTTATTCCCTCCCAGGTGTGTCTCTACCTGGCACTTTGTACCAAAGGTCGAAGAAGAAATTTTCCATGACTAGATGATAAACTGCTTGACAGTTTATAAAATAGTTGCTTAGTAGCACACTGTTAGAATGTTCCCATGTACACTAAAAACAAAGTCTCTTAACTTACCAGTGGCAAACCGCTTCTTTACTAAGGAAAGCCTATAGCCAGTGCCTACAAGTTCGATATCTACTCCCGAGAGGGTACTTCCCTCGCTGAGGAACTGCACTGCAAGTGTTGTGGGTTTACTAGGTCCTTCTGAAAGATCAAATTTTGCTCTGAGGGACCCAGAACCTACAAGGAAAAGAATAAAGAACTTACCCAGGGCAACATAAAATTAACAGAAAAAACAAATAAGATAAACTATGTTCTATGCCAAATGCATAAAATGTATATAGTAAACACATCAATGTCCTGTGTCCAAATCAGACTTGATTCAAAGAATCTGAATTAAGTCGTCTTTTTTAAATTGATTTTTTAATGTTTATTTATTTATTTAAATTTTTTTTTTAACGTTTATTTATTTTTGAGACAGAGACAGAGCATGAACAGCGGAGGGGCAGAGAGAGAGGGAGACACAGAATCTGAAGCAGACTCCAGGCTCTGAGCCATCAGCCCAGAGCCCGACGCAGGGCTCGAACTCACGGACTGTGAGATCATGACCTGAGCTGAAGTCGGACGCTTAACCGACTAAGCCACCCAGGCGCCCCAAAGTTTATTTATTTTTGAGAGAGAGAGAGGATGAGTGGGGAGGGGCAGGGAGAGAGGGAGACGGAATCCAAAGCAGGCTCCAGGTTCTGAGTTGTCAGCACACAGCCCAATGTAGGACTCAATCTCACAAACTGTAAGATCATGACCTGAGCCAAAGTGGGATGCTTAACTGAGCTACCTAGGCACCAGTGAATTAAAAGTACTCTTAATCCTTGCTTTTCTTTGACTTAAGAGTAAACACCCCTGTAGATCTGTATTGAGATTCAACATGATACAGACACATGTTGAAGTTAAAAAAAAAAAAAAAGTCAATGTGGGCAGTTCAGAGGAAAGCACTTAGAGGAGTAGTGCGAGTAGGAATAAAGTCCAAAAACAATGATGACAGTCAACTACCATATTACAGGGATGGGAGAAGTAAAGAAGGAAAGACAGCTAAGATTAGGAAAGCTGTATCAATATTATTATTTTCTATTCCCCTTCTTAAAATTTAACTTGCCTATCATGCCAAATACAGCTGACTTTTGAGCAACATGGGTTTGAACTCTGTGGGTTCACTTAAACAGAGATTTTTTTTCATTTGGTGCAGTGCTCTTAAGTGTATTTTTTGTCTTTTCTGATTTTATTTCCTTTTATCTAGCTTATTTTAACAGTACAGTATATAACACATAAAACCTACAAAATACCTGTTCATTGACTGTTTATGTTACCGGTAGAGCTTCTGGGTAACAGTAGGCTGTTAGTAATTAAGTTTGGGGGGGGAGGAAAGTTATACATGGATTTTTGACTATGCAGGTCCACCAGGGTGAGTGGTGTGCGGGGGCTTGGCACTTCTAAGCCCTGCATTGTTCAAGGGTCAACTAGATATTTGAGATGTCTTTTCAGTCTAACCATTTATTCTACATACCTCAGTCTAACAGTATGCCAGAAACTGTAAAGCAAAAAATTGTGATGAATATGATAAATGCTACAAAAGTGCTCTGAATTGCTATGGGCACAAAAGCACATAAAATGATGGTGGAGAGGACAGTGTGAATTGCAGGCAGGGGTAACTACAGGTAGAGAGGGGAGAGAATTCAATGCCTTTAAGGGAACTGCATGCATATCAGAAGACCTAGAGGATAGGATACAAGAGGGGCAGAAGACTAGAATGGTAGGAAGGAACAAGCTCCAAATATCTTTACATGCCACGATAAAAAATAATCATAGGAAGTCACTAAAGATAAAGAAGACAAAAACAATTCAGATTAGGGTCTTAAAAGGGGACAGAGGTACAAGGTGCCAGGTAGGGAAACCGACTGAAAGTCAATAAAATAGTGTAGGATTCTAGGTGACAGTTGAAGTGGATCTCAATCAGGCTAAGGGAAAGGAAAGAAGAAAATGCATTTGAAAAATATTTCAGAGTTGGGATCGAGAGGGGGAAAGGAGGAGGAGTCTAAGAGTGTGCCCAGGTTTCCAGTCAAGGAAAACAGACAGAACCGCTAGGTAGCAGGAGCAATATTCTAGGATACACAGAAGTAGAACAGCACAGCATAACCCTGATCCATCCTGCACTACTGTGCCTCATGGCACAGATTGGCTGGGAGGATGAAATGCTGCCTAATTTTTAACCACCATCCAAGCCCAAGTCCTCCTTAGACTTGCACAATTCTCTTGATAGGCAATTCAATTCTGTGAAAGTTCTACAGTCCAAGAGCAGCCACCTTGACAAATCTTAAACTTGAAAATTATTTCCTGTCCCTCTTCTGGGCATAAAGCCAGGGCAGAAACAATTTCTATTGTACAGTATCCTAATTTGCATATTTCTTTTTAAAGGTTAACCAAATCAGAACATTTATAGTATTTTTCCATTTCCTCACATAGATATCCTGATTCCTGAACAGCAGAGGAAAAGTATTCATCTATCTGATTAGAAAATTTGTACCCTGTTTTTGAGGAAACAATTTCCCTTGTTAGTACTTACAAAAGTATAGTTTCATTAAGTAGGGGGAAATATGTATTCTCATTTTCCTGCTAGCTGGTTACGTAAGCCCTCAATTCAAACAGGATTTCTGGTTTACTTCCAGATTTAACTAGGAATTTCAGTTTTGTGCCCCCAGAAGCGATACAGCTCCAGCAGAAGTCAGCACCTTTGGCACATGAAAATAGGCAACAAAGGAACTGAAGATCTACTTGGTTATTTCACCAAATAGGTGGTTCTCTAGTAAAAGTATGATTCAGCATGACATGTATAAATAGCCACTATAGATATATTCCTGCTTTTTGATACAGAAATACATAGGAGAAAAACCAGGGATATGACTTATGCTTTGATCACATTATGCTTAAAGTGTTCAAAGAGAAAAAGCTAAGCAAAATTTGAAAAGCTAAAAAAAAAAAAAAAAGTCCTACTTAGTAATAGGAAAAGTTATTGGAGGTTAAGTAGGCATCCAAAAAAGAGCAAGAGAATTCTTTTTTTTTTTTTTAATTTTTTTAATGTTTATTTATTTTTGACAGAAAGAGAGAGAAAAAGCATGAGCAGGGGAGGGGCAGAGAGTGAGGGAGACACAGAATCCGAAGCAGGCTCCAGGCTCTGAGCTGTCAGCACAGAGTCCGATGTGGGGCTCGAACTCAGACTGTGAGATCATAACCTGAGCTGAAGTCAGACGCTCAACAGACTGAGCACCCCAGGTGCCCCAGGAGAATTCTCTTAAGAGAAAATAGGAATAATTAATGTTAAAGACTTGATTGTCCTGGAAATTACATTCTAAACTGAGGGAAGACAAGACAGAGACCAGCCAGCAGAGATTTTTCCTTTGCCTTGTGAGCACAAACAGATACAGACTTGGTGGGAGTAAGCAATTAACTTGTTTCTCCTTAAAATAATTAGCAGAGAAGTAAAGGCTGTTGATGGTTAGTTTTACTAAGGAGAAATGACCAGGAAAAGTTCTCTTGGAAAGTGAAGTAGGCAAACAAAGGGGCTTGTGAAAGCCTGCAAGCTTCTACATGATTTCTGGGAGGACAGGAGGACCCCAGGAACAGAATGAGCTAAATGGTACATAAAATCAGTTTCAGTTATCAGGTTACCCAGATGGACAGACAGTTCTACTTGAAAATACCTAATAATAGTCTCATGTGAATGTATGCATTTACATAGTATTTATAAAGTTAGAGCAAAACAAATCATTTTTCTTACAGAGAAAGCATATTCAATCTAGAGGGGAAAAATGGGTTCTGAATGTCAACTGGTCCACTCTTATTTAAGGTATTAACTTCCATCTAGTGGTCAATTCTAGAACTGAAGGCATGAAAATCTAGGAGAAAACTGTCCATAAAAATGCCTCAAAAATCAGTTTTCATGGACACTGAATTACAAACAAAAAGGCATACACACACACTTACCTCCATTTTCTGATTTTTCTGAAATACCAGACAGTTTCCAAAAGGCTTTCATTTGTTCTGCATTCCTATAAGAACAAATATCTTCTGATTAAGTGTCTAGTATAGGGGCTTAAAAATGGATGGGCTGTCAATAAATGAATACATTTTAAGTATTTCACCAAAACAACTATAGGGCTAAATTTACTTTCAGTAGTATCACCAGGTGATAATGTGTTTACGATGTAAGTAAATATAATGCTATATCTTAATGGAAGTTTACTAAATTACATAATTCTTCTAGTCAGAAAAAGGAACACTGAAAATATATGTGGTTCAGTACCTTCATTACTGAAGGACAACAAACTTTTATTAAACAGTGAAGAATCGAGAGTGTTAGTCTATACTAATTCAGGGAACAAGAGAGGTAGTTAAGAGATGAGAATTCCTAAACTATTAAGACAGGTGTTCTTACAGAGATGATAGATGCTATATTTACCCCTCTAAAATAATAAGTATTATTTTTTAGAAAAATAAAGTTGATGGAGGTTAAGTGATTTACCTAAAGGTAAAGTTGTACTGAGTCATTCAAGCCTGGGTGGTGAACGCAAACTTACTTTTGGATTGAGGCTATTGTGATTTGACTAGTAAGATGAACAGCATCTTTTACACCATAGTTTTTATGGTAAAATGCACGAATACTTTTCAAGCTTACAACTTTGAAAATGGGTTCTACGAGTTGAAGCTTGCAGCAAAATTTAGCAGGAATTCAGAAAAGTCAAATTTACCATATTGCAGGGGGAAGGGACTGCATATTTGTGACTCCTCCATCCACTGGTACCACCACCTGTATGTTTGAAAGCACGCTCGGTGCCACCATAGCTTCTGGGTTGTACTTATAATCCACTCTAAGATCTGTGGTGCCAGCACTACACTTCCAATATGTTGCAAGATTTAGAGGAGTGGACTGAATACCATTTGATGATACCTTTAAAGAGAAAAAGAAAAAAGTTAGTTTTTGCCCAAAAAGTAAACAAGTCATGCTGAAGACATGTATGCTTGAACACAAGAGTTCTCAGAATCAAAAATAATGACGGAAATATCGTTAGGCAGAAGAAAGCAGGCTTATCTCCGAGGAGTAAGAGCCAGTCTCACAGTGTGGATCTAGGACTACCTACATCAAAATGTCCATGACAGTTGTGTAAAATACACATTCCTATAGGTCCAAATGCAGAAAATCTGACTCAACTGCTTAGGTGCTAGGTCCAGAAAGAAGTATGTCATCAGGTGATTCTTCTTTATGCATGTTAACTTAAGAATCCCTTTCAACATCCAACACAGAATTCAATTCTAAGATTCCTTACAAATTAAAAGAATTTAAATTAAAAAAAAAAAAAAAAAAAGGATAAGTCACCAGGCAATACTGCAAGTCTGGAATTAGAATACTTCCGTACTTCAAGTGTTTAATTTTAATCACATGACCCCTAGTAAATGGTGTAATTCCTTTGCATTCTTTAGATCCTTGCTCAAGTTAACTCCTTTTTAATGAGACCTACCCTGATCACCCTGTTTGTACACTAACATTGCATTTCCAGTTTTCCCTATTGTTTAACCAACTCAGCCACCCAGGAACCCTCAGTTTTCCTTATTGTGAACACTATGCTTTTTTTCGAGATAACAAAACATACATACATACTACCTCTCATGCTATTCCTGGCAATTAGCAAGCACTGAATAATAAATGTTTACTGAATTAAGAATAGTGAATACCCGGAATAAACTCTAAGCCTACTTAAGTCACACCACTTTCTATTCCTTATTTATTTCCCAAAAACGTAAGCCATATTAATACAATTACTCTATTAAAATTTCAGATAATACATTAAGTATATGAAGTAGGAAATTTATCCCTTAGCATTCTTACTCCCCACTGTTAACACTGTAGGCACGCATGCACAGATCTCATTATTTCTAATGGCTGTAGTAATTCATTTAATCATTGGCTTCTATAGATGTGTGCTCACATGGTTTCCATACAGTGCTGCAGTGAAAATCCTTTGCACCTTATCTTCTTTTTTTCCTCCCATGTGTGCTATTTTTGACAAACTGATTTCTTGAAGTGGAATTAAAGGTTTGACTATTCAGCAGTTTAATCCAACAGCTATTCAACAATCTAACAGAACTGCTTTCTAAGAAGTTCGATTAATTTGTATGCCTACTAACAAGTGGTCACAGCTCTCTTAGTACAGTCTTTCCCATTTTTGTTAATCTGATGGGCTAAAACTGCTATCTCATTGTCACCTTAGTATCCACTGCTCTGATTACTATAGACATGAAACATCTTTCATAAGTTACCTATCTCTTGAGTTAACCATCTTTTATTTAAAAGAGCTCTTCAGAGTAAGCCTTTTGGTCTATCTTATTATATTATGAAAACTTTTCCCTCAGATTAGATACTAATTCTGTTTAAGACTTTGTTTTAACAAAGAGTTTATACACATTTATTTATTGTCAAATATCCCTCTCATATCATGGCTTCTGGGTTCTGTATTACACTTAAAAAGGTCTTGACACTTCAAGATCAAAATATGTAAAAACATATACATATTAAAAATATACATATATACACACACACACTTGCACACTTTATATTCATCCATGACTTTACCCCATTAAAACTTAAACATTACTCCACATTACCATTTAAAACATTTTTATTCCAAGCTTTATTCTTCCAGAAAACTTGAAAATGACTGTCAAGTTCCCAAACACCAATATATACACACTTCCACTGGATTTCTGATCAGGATCGCATTAAATTTCTAAGTTAATTTAGAAACACCTAAGCTTTTTACAACATGACTCTTCATCTGAATAAAGTATACCTTTAGAACTATATTCAACTCATTAGAAATAGTGTTAGGTTTCTTCCTAATTAGTTTTTATTATGTGTTCATTGTGATTACAGGAAAGGATAGTTTAACATGTTTTTTAAATTTTATTGTGGTATAATTGACATGAGTTTCAGGTGGACTACATAAAGGTTCAATATTTTATGTACTGCAAAATAATCACAACTACTTTTTCTCGTGATGAGGATTGAGATTTACTCTTTTAGCACCTCTGAAATATGCAATATGGTTTTACTAACCTTAGTCATGATGCTGTATCTTCCATCCTCATGACTTATTACTGGAAGTTTATACTTTTGAATCCTTTCACCCACTTTGTCTACTTCCCTCCAAACCCTATATCTGGAAACAGTATGTTCTCTGTTGCCTCTGAGCTTGGCATTTTGTTTTTTAGATTCCACACAGAAATGGAATTATATGGTATTTCTCTTTCATTGTCTTAGTTCACTTAGCATAATGGAATTGCTGCCTCTTCTATTTTTTTTTGAAAAGTTTGAGAAGGATTGGTAATAATTCTTCGCTGAAAATTGGGTAGAATTCACCAGTGGGACAGTGTAGTCCTGGACTTCTGTTCCTGGAAGGTTTTTGATTACTGATACAGTCTCTTTACTAGTAACTGGTCTATTGAGATTTTCTACTTTATCAGGATTCAGTCTTAGAAGGCTGTCTGTTTCTAAAAATTTATTTCTTCTAGGCTGTTCAATCTGTTGGCATAAAATTGTTTGTGGTGGTTTCTCATGACCCTTTGTATTTGCACAGTATCAGTTGTAAGGTCTCCTCTCTTATTTCTGTATTTATTTGCACCCTATCTGCTGTTTTCTTGGTGAATCTGATTAAAAGTTTATCAATTTTATTTATCTTTTCAAAGAACCAGCTTAGTTTTTTCTATTGTATTTTTAATTTGTATTTGATTTCTGCTCTTGGTTACTTCGTCCATTCCACTAACTGTGGCTTTATTCTTCATTTTCTTAGTTCTCCGAGGTGTAAAGGAAGTTTGAGATTTTTGTTTGCTGGGTAGGCATTTATTGACAGAAACATCCTTCTTAGCACTGTTTTTGCTACATCCAGTAATTTTGGCATGTCCATTTTCATTGGTCTCGAGATAATTTTTCATTTCTCTTTTGATTTATTCATTGACCGAATGGTTGAGTAGCATATTGTTTAATTTACACAAATTTTTTAATTTTCCAGTCGTCTTCCCATAATTGATTTCTAGTTTCGTATCATTTTGGTCAGAAAAGATGCTTAACAGGATTTCTGTCTTTTCAAATTTATTAATACTTGTTTTGTGGCCTAACCTATGATCTTCTCTAGAGAATGTCCCATGTGCACTTGAAAAGAAGGTATATACTGCTTTGGGATGGAATGTTCTGTATATATCTTTTAAGTCCATCTGGTCTATCATGTCATTTAAGAAAAACGTTTTCTTATTGATGTCTGTCTAGATGACGTAAGTAGGGTATTGCCCTTTTGTATTGCTCTCAATTTCTCCCTTTAAGGTCTGTTAAAAGATAGATTTAGGTGCTCCACTGTTGGGTGCATAAATATTTACAAATATAACATCATCTTGGTGGAGTGACACCTTTATCACTATATAATGCCCTTTTCTCTTAATTCCTCTAATTTTAAAGTCTATTTTGTCTATTAACCTACCCCAGATTTTTTTTTTTTAATGTTTATTTATTTTTGAGACAATGTGAGAGACAGAGTGCAATCAATGGAGGGGCAGACAGAGGCAGACACAGAATCTGAAGTGGGCTCCAGGCACTGAGCTGTCAGCCCAGACACCTAACCTACCCCAGCTTTTGATTTCTATTTGTAAGGAGTACCTTTCCCATCCTTCACTTTAACTCTGTCCTTTTTAAATTTTTTTTTTTAATGTTTTATTTATTTTTGAGAGAGAGACAGAGCATGAACAGGGGAGGGGCAGAAAGACGGGGAGACACAGAAACCGAAGCAGGCTCCAGGCTCTGAGCTGTCAGCACAGAGCCCGATACGGGGCTCGAACTCACGAAATGTGAGATCATGACCTGAGCCAAAGTCGGACGCTTAACTGACTGAGCCACCCAGGCACCCCATTAACTCTGTCCTTCTATATGAAGTGAGTCTCTTATGCATAGCATTATATATGGGTGATACTTTTAACCCACTCATCCATTCTCTTTTGACTGGATAATTTAGTCCATTCATAGTTAATTACTGATAGGTATGTACTTACTGGCATCTTCTTAACTGTTTTCTGGCTGTTTTTGTAGTTCGTTTTTTTTTTTTTCCCCACCTGTGCTCTTCCTTTGTGGTTTGATGACATTATTACTGATTTGCTTAAATTCCTTTTCATTTTTTATGTATCTACTATACATTTTTATAGTTACCATGAAGCTTACATATAACAACCTATATTTATAAGTATTTTAAGTTGAGAACTGAAAATTGAACATATTCTAAAGCTCTACAGTTTTAGTCTCCCTCCACTGCACATTTTATGTTTTTAATGTTACATTAAAACAATTATTTTAATGTTTATTTTTGAGAGCATGAGCCAGGGGGAAGAGGGAGGGAGGGGGAGAGAGAGAGAGAGAGAGAGAGAGAATCCAAAGCAGGTTCCAGTCTCCAAGCTGTCAGCACAGAGCCTGACACAGGGCTCTAACCCACAAACCAGAGATCATGACCTGAAGCCAAAGTCAGATGCTCAACCGAGCCACCCAGGTGCCCCTGAGATCACATTTTATATCTTTTTATCTAGCGTATCCCTTAACTGATTATTGTAGTTAATTTTACTATTCTTGTCTTTTAACCTTCATCCTACCTTTTATAAGTAATTAATCCATTCCACCTTTACCATATGTTTACCTTTACCAGTGAGATTTATACTTTTTTAATTAGTGCCCTTTACAGCTTAAAAAAGTCCCTTTAACATTTCTTGTGAGGCTGGTTTAGTTGTAATAAACTTGTTTAGCTTTTGCTTCTCCAGAAAACTCTTTCTCTCTCCTTCAATTCTAAATGAAAACTTTCCAGGGTAGAGTATTCTTGGTTGGAGATTGTTTTCTTTGAGCACTTTGAATGTATCCTGATCTCCCCTTTCTGGCCTACAAGTTTGTGCCAAAAAAATCTGATAGCCTCAGCAGATATATAACAAGTGGTTTTTCTCTTGCTACTTTTAAGACCTCTTTACCTTTGACTTTTGATATTTTAATTATGTCTTGCAGAAGTCTCATTAAGATCATCTGATTTGGAACTGTCTGGGCTTCCTGGATCTGGATGTCTGTTTCCTTCCCCAGGTTAGGGAAGTTTTCAGCTATTAGGTCTTCAAGTTGTCTGTGCTTTTCTCTATCCTCTCCTTCTGGAACACCTGATGCAAAAGTTAGTCTGCTTGAGGTTGCCCCTTTAAGTCCCTTGAGCTTTCCTCACTTATTTCATTCTTTTTGCAGCTCTGATTGGGTGAGTTACACTGTTCTGTCATCAAGTTCACCAATCTCTTCTGCTTCATCTAATCTGCTGTTGAACATCACTAGTTTTTCAGTCAGATATTATATTCTTTGGCACTGTAACTTCTATTTGATACTTTCTTATATTTTCTGTTTCTTTGTTAAAGTTCTCACTGGGTTCATCCATTGTTATCCTGAGTTCAATGAGCATCTTTATGACCATTACTTTGAATGTTCTATCAGGTAAATTACTTACCTCCACTTCATTAAGGCTTTTTTGTGAGGTTTTATCTTGTTCTTTGATTAGGAACATATTCTTTTGTTCCTTTATTTTGTTTGACCCTGTTTGCTTCTATGTATTAGATGAAACAGCCACCTCTCCCACTCTTGAAAGAGTGGCCTCATGCACATGACCCTTTATCATTCAACCTTGCCTTAGCTGTTGCTTGTCTTTTGAAACTTTGTGATTACCAAAGAAGCCTATTCTTTAATAGCTCCCAACTGTTGAGGGTGTGCCAAGACCTGTCAGCACCTAGACTGAGACTGACTGGAAGCCAAACCATCAGGCAGCAGCTTTTAAAGAATGCAAATATAACTGGTCTTGCAAGACCACAAGCATGAGCCCTGCTGGCCACCAGACCAGGCAATCTAGAGGTGTCCCGCTGGGCAACAGTTGAAAAAATCAGGGCTTCAGACAAGCGTATAAGCTCCCTTCTGGGAGATACCACAAGCTGCAGCAAGGCAGGAGAGCACAAAAAATGACATCGCTCAGCCTATGTTCCCTGGATCATAAAAATGGTACCCTTTTAAAGAAAAAAAAAATCTGGAGTTAATATATAATATAGATTAATATATGTGTTATATATAATACATAATATATATTATTATATTATATAATTATAATTATATAATTATATAATATAAATTATTTTAATATACATATTAAAAATCTGGGGTATGTGTGCGTGTGTGTGTATGGCACCTGCCAGCTTTGGGCACTAAAGTGCTGCCTACTAGCTCCTCTATCCCTGGAGAGTATCTCAGTAGGCCTCTGCCTCACTGGCTCACACTTTATGATAAGCCAAATGACTCTCTTTTCTCATATAATGTGGTCACTTTTTGATTGGCTGCTTCTGCATTGGTCCCTAGGCTGAGTCTGTGTGAGAATCCTCTAGAAGGTGTTTTTCAGATCACCATAGCCCTTGGGTATCATGGGCATGGGCTCTGGTGCTTTTCAAAGCCAGAAGTTTTGGGGGCTCTTCTCTCAGGTACAGATCTTAAAAGCTGGGATGCCTGATAGGGGGTATGAACTTCTCACTTGGGAATTAGCTCCAGGTTTGTGAGTTCCCTTCTGATTGTGGGTCACAGTGCTGGCGGTGGAGTTTGTGGGGAGAATGGGTCTCACCCCTCCTGCATGCTTCCATGTGACCCTCTGCTTGTTTGCTAATGTGATGGAGCTATCTTTTCAGGTCTTTTTCAGAGGAAACTGTTCCAGAGTAGCTGTAGCTTTGGTGTGTCCATAGGAGGAGGGGAGTTCCAGATCTTCCTATATTGCCATCTTCTAGCACCTCTCCAAGTCTGATAAGTTTAATTGTCAACATTTTTCTGCATTAATATTCCTAACTGGATATTTAGAAAGCTACTAATCTTTGCATTAACTTTTAAACTCACCTCTTTATTAAAAACCCCTACAGCAAATAGTTTTTCAGTTCATTCTGAGGTTTCCAGGAATAGAACATCACCTGTAAGTAACAGTAATTTGGGTTCCTCCTTCCACTATTACTGCTTTATTCTCTTGTGTAACTGTACTAACACATCCAGAAAAATCTCTTACAGTTAATGAGAATAATAGATGTCTTTGCTACTCCAGACTTTAACTGCTTTGTGTGTTTCATTATTAAGACTGATGTTGCTGGTCTTTTCAGGTTAAGGACATATTCATGTATATTTACTCAGTATTTGAATCAGGAATAGATAGTGAATTTGATCATCAATTTCCTTTGGCTTCAATCAGTTTCCTTGAATTCCTGGAATAAAACTCATGAGGCCATAACACATTACTCATTTAATCTATGAGAGTCTATTTATTAATATTTTAATTTATGATTTTTACAAGGATAGAACACTTACCTGATACTTTAATACATCTACATTATAGTAAGAAGCAGCTGGATTTTGCTCTGATAGCTTCTTGAGGTAGACAGTAACAGCTTGCATGTTCATCCAAAAATCTTTTGTGTTAGAATCACACTGTGATGGATCACTGTATGCATAAGAAATATTTTTGTTATTTTATTTAACTTAGCTTCATCATTTGGTGACCTGGGAAAGACTAGTAGAAATAAACCAAAAGGTGGGATGAGGGAAAACTAAGGGGGATAAAGAATAAAACATAGCAGAAACTTGTTTGAAAAATGAGGTAACAGAAGAGAAGGACTTAACAAATACCATCACCAGCAAAAGCACAGAGCACAGAAGGCTGTTTAATCATAACTTTTGTATTGTCATCCAACTGAATTATTGCTTCAATGAAGCAGGAAAAATTTAACTTCACCTTCAAAACAAGAGTACACGAACCTGAACACAAGTTGAGCATTCGGAAGAATTTGCTCTAGTCTGCTGATGTGTTTCACCCTGAAACACAGCACAGCTGGAGATGGATTGCTAGTGAAGACTTTAATAATTCCACTCGGAAACGATACTGTCATGTCACCAGTGATCTTCACAATACACCTGAAATTAGGGATTTGGAAAATTTTAAGTGGTTTAAATAAGGCGCTTTAATAATTAAACTCCAAACACAAATGTAAGAGTAAAGATCACATCTCTTCACTTGTTTAGAAAAACCATCCCCTGGCTGTCCCTTAAGGAGACTGCTTCCTGGTAACACCATCCTCAGTTGGAGCTATTTTTCACTGAAGCCCCACTAAATACAAGGCCTGAGCGGCAGTGGGAGATGTCCTCCTAGCTCCTCATTGCCTCTTTCAACTCTATATTCCTACATCCTTCCTAAAAACCTCCAGCCTCCTATCTAACTCAATATACTACTTGCTACTCCATCCCTTTCAACACTGTTTGATTTTTCTGAAAATGTTAGCTCTTTGCCTGCTGTCAGTCTGTCTCTGTATCATTACTCCTATCACAATCTGTAGTGATTTCAATATCCACACAGATAATGCTCTTGATATTTTGGGCACCTAGTTCTCAGCCCCTTGTCTCCAAACAATCCTGTCTTCCAGCCTACCTCGGTCACACAGCAGCCCCTCCATAATCTTGATTTCAGCCTCCCCATTCCTCTATTGGCCACTTCCTCTTTTCCCAACTTATTCTGTCTAGTACCACATCTCCAACAATTCTCATCAAAGCCTCCACAATCCATTGTTCCTACTACCTTTTCACTTCACTCATTCCTTCAAACCCTCCTTTCCTCCTAGGATTTCCTGGTCTATCATGCAATTCTACCTCTTCTCATACCTTCCTTCTTCTCCAATCTGAAATATTCCTTCCCTCTACTCGCAGCCATCGACTTTAAATTTTATTGAGGAAATAAAATCAGTAAAGAACTTCCTTACAGTCTCACAGGTGAACTCCTACTTGACTCTGTATCCATACCTTTCCTCCTGTTTCAAGAGATCAGTCTATGCACGTAAGGCCGATCTCACTGCTTATGCACTGAAGCTCATCTGTTATATACCAGAGACTTCTCTAATGCAACTACCCTCTTTCCTGAAATTTCCTACCCAATTTTTTCCAAAAATATTGGATCTTCTCCATTAGCGTATAGACATGCTGAAATGTGTATCTTTAAAAAACTCACACTAAAATTAATAAAAACTTCCTCTGACTCTATCATTTCTCTATCACTACACCTCTCTGCTTTCACTTAGAGCAAAACATCCTAAAATTTTTCTATACTTGCTCCTTCCAAATACAGTTGTATCTGCATCATCTCCTACTCTTGTTTTAGTTTTTATGTTTTATATTTGAGGGAGAGAGACAGAGCACAAGCAGGGGAGGGGCAGAGAGAGAGGGACACACAGAATCTGAAGCAGGCTCCAGGCTCTGAGCTGTCAGCACACAGTCTGATGAGGGGCTCAAACTCAAGAGCAGGGAGATCATGACCTGAGCAGAAGTCAGATGCTTAACTGACTGAGCCACCCACATGCACCCTCTTCTCCCACTCTTGAAAGCATGCTTAGAGGGAGTTCATCTCTACCACTTGACAAACTGCTCTTGTGAAGGTCACCAATGACCTCCATAATGTCAAAATTCAATTTTTCTTGACGAATCAGAAGCATCCGATACAGCTTCACACCATCCTTCACAAAAGGGTTTTATTCACCTAGTTTTGGTACACTCCTCTTCTGATTCTCTCCTCACCTCTCTTGTTGCCTGCAGTTTCAAACTCCTTTACCCAATCATTTTGTCTTTCTGTTTTCTAACTACTGAAGGGAGCCACAATTCTCATCAGATCTCTTCCGAGGCCTTGTGGTTTTAAGTATTGTATACAAGTTAATGACTACTAAGTATTTCATCTCTAGCCTATGACCTAGGCCCTGAAATCCAGTATCATGTATTCAGTTGTCTTTTTTTTTCTTTAGAGCAAGAAGGCACAAGTGAGCGAGAGGTAGAGGGAGAGAGAAGTGGGGCTTGAGCTCACCTGAAGCAGGGCTCAAGTCCCCCCAGTATGGGAGTTAAACTCATGAACCAGGAGATCCGGACGTGAGCCGAAGTCAAATGCTTAATGAGTGGGCCACCCAGGCACCCTGTATTCATTTGTTACCAACCGACTCCCTTAGCAAATCTTGACAACTTTGTTTTCAAAATGAATTCAATATCTCATTATTACTCATGACTTCCTCAGTTAATAACCTTATATAGGCCACCATCATCTCTCACCTGGACTGCTGCAGTTAACCTTCTCTCTCTCTGCTTGTACTCTGGCTCATTCTAGTTTATTCTCCATATGGCAGCCAGAGTACTCCTTCAAAACACTTATAAGTAACTTTCTCTGCTCAAAGACCTTCACTGGTTCCCACCCTGCTCAGAATAAACTCCACACTCTTTACCATCGTCTCTAATTCCCAACCTGATCTGGCCCCTCAAAGGATTCCTCTTTGACCACTCCCCTCCTTGCTAACTCCAACTTAGTGACATAGTTCTCTTTCCTTTGAATATGTCAAGCACGCTTCTACCTCAGTCTTTTACACTCACTGGAATGCTCTTCCCTCAGACATCTGCATGGTTGGCTCCTCAATGTCTTTGAAATATCTGCTTAAACTTAACATCAGAAACGCTTTCTCAGAGCACCTGTGTGGCTCAGTGGGTTAAGAGCCTGACTTTAGCTCAGGTCACAATTTCTCAGTTCATGAATTCGAGCCCCACATCAGGCTCACTACTGTCAGTGCAGAGCCTGCTTCGGATCCTCTGTACCCTGTCTCTCTCTGTCCATCCCCTGCTCGTGCTCTCTCAAAAATATTTTTTTTCTAGGGGCACCTGGGTGGCTCAATAAGTTGAGCATCCGACTTCCACTCAGGTCATGATCTCACATTTCCTGAGTTTGAGCCCCGTGTCGGGCTCTGTGCTGACAGCTCAGGACCTGGTTCCTGCTTCAGATTCTGTGACTCCCTCTCTCTCTGCCCCTCCCCCCCCCCATACTCTGTCTCTCTAAAATAAAAAAACATTAACAAAAATTTAAAAATATATTTTTTCAAAAAGAAAGGCTTTCTCTGATCATAAAAAGAAAAAAAAATTGGTTTGGTGCCTGGGTGGCTCAGTCCATTAAGCTTGACTCTTGATTTTGGCTCAGGACATGATCTCACAGTTTGTAGGTTCAAGTCCTGTGTCGGGTTCTGCACTGACAATGTGGAGACTGCTTGGGATTCTCTCTCCCTCTCTCTCTCTGCTCCTCCCCTGCTCATGCACACTCTATCTAAATAAACTGGGGGGGGGGAACCCCACCAAAACACTTTCTTAAAAGAAGGAGGTTAAACCAATTCTACAAGAGTCTCATAAATGAAACAGACATTTTAGGTCTCTCCTGCAAACATTACACTTTCCCCAAAGATACACATTAAGCCAATATTCAAAGTTCTATCCCACTTCTAGGTCAGCTGCCCTCATCCTGATCTTACAGATATATCACACAGCAGATGGCACACAAAGCTTGGGCAAGAATGTAAATAAATTGGGGAGAAAAGCCATCACCACTGCTGATTATAGTGATTTGTTTTGTTTTGTTTGGAAAGACAATTGCTGAGTGACTATATTTGATAGCAAAAAAAACAAAAAACCAGGTAAATAAATAATAGAAAACTCTAACCTATAGAGAATCAAAATGTAACTCTGCAAATATATTACCAAGCCCCCTCCCCACCAAACACACACACACACACACACACACACACACACACACACACACACTTTTTTAAAACTAACTTGGTAGGGTCTGCTCCTTTAAAGTAGGCATTAACAGATTCTGTAAGGGCAACTGCCACAGGTAAGGTGTCCTGATTTCCAAGGCTGACCGGGCTGGGACCTCGTGACACACCTAGAATACATATGCAATTTATTTGTTAAATCCTATAGAAAGAGCTTTATAAAATGTCAAGACAGGTAAAGTCACAAGGTTAGCTTGTCACAAATGACTCTATTATTGGTTCCATTGATGGCCCAGGTATAAATCTGGAGGTTAAAAAATAGGGCAGAAAACAAACTGGAACATAATACAGAGGACAAAAAAAATCACGAAAACATGTTATACTGACTTTTCTTTTAAATGAAATGACACTAAACGCTTGGGTTAAGGAGTGTCAGAAGGAAAAAGCCCTTCACCTGAAGAACAAAACTACTAAAATATTTTTCACAACCATTCAGATGCTAAATTGTTTCAAGTTCTACCACTCAAATACTTCAGGGCATTAAGCTGGATTTTTGTGTTTCAGCTATTTCCATCCATCAGCTATTTCTAACTGAATAACATAATGTTTCGGACACTACTCACTAGAATTCTTTTACCTCTTTGTCTAATGCATACATTATATTCCCATATATTCCCATTATCTTGATAAACAGGACAAATAATGTTAATTTTAAACATTCCTGACACGAAGTTCACTTAGATAACACACCTTTAGAGTTAAATAATATAAAGATCAGTTATTTTAAAGCATAATAAAATGTAAACAAATTTAATCTATGCATGTGTTCAGGTTTTTTTAACCTAAGCAAACTTTCTAGTTTATTTCATTATAGAAAAATCCCTCAAAGCAGTTCATTGTCTTTCTTGACAAATGCACTCTTCCCACTCTTCTTATGTGGTAAGGTTACCACAATGGCTACTGACTGGAAAGTGGAGCATTTTATTTAATATACAATAAATGATGCAATTTTATATTTTAAAAAAGGCCAATAGCATAGATTATTCAGATTTTCTCATAAGAATAAATAATCTAGGTCAACATAGCTCTGAAATTTGAATGTATGCTTTTGTTCTATAAATATTACATAATGCTCATAGCCACCAGATAGTTCTATTTCAGCTAAGATTATCTATAGTGAAAGGGTGAGTTACTTTTGAAATACCTAAGATACTAAGCCTGACAAAAATCAGTACTAGTTCTCTCTGCCTCACAAGTAAGCCCGAGATTCTACACACAGTGAGAAAAAGCTTTTGTTAGCTGTAAAGGCCAGGAAGATTTTGTGGTATTTAATATTTTGAAGAATTCTGACTTGGAAGGTTCTTCACAGTTAGAAAAATAGCTCAGGGATTAAAAGTACATGGAAACAAGAACTGCTGCGAGGCCAAAGGGAAAAGTAAGTGCTCCCTCTGACTGCAAAGAAACTTAAAATTTCTTACGAAAATTTAAAACTCAATAAATATAAAAATTTACTCAGAAAATCACAACAGCTACTATTTACTAATTCCAACAAATGTCTAGTACTGAGCTAAGGAGGCATGAAAAAAATGCTGCCTTTTGGAGCCACAAGTAGTTTTGCAAAGCGGGAACATACTTAGTGGGTAAGGGATGGCTGGAAAGATGAGAGGACATGAAAATCTGTCTAGAGAAATGTTTAAGGCCCAGATCATAGCACAGGGGACATTTAATTTTATCTCTGTGGCACTAAAAACTACTAAAAATGTTCAAGAGAAACATGGTTACATTTTTCATTTCGTGAGATCACTCTGAACACAGTGGATCCTAGAATGAAGAGAAAAATGTCTGTTGTCAGGGATTCAAATTTGGATCAGGGGACAGATGATGAAGTGAAAGATAAGGGGCTGACCAAGAGGCAGAAGACTCATGTATATGCATAAGAAAATGTTAAGTGAAAAAAGCAGACTAAGTAGAGATTAACTGAATATATCTATGCTGACACATGTTTGCACAATGGGAAAATTTCACTGTATGTGTGAATTAGTTCAGTGAATTTTTTAAAAAAATATATTGTTCTATATAGCGACTCACTAGAAAATCATAAAAGCATATGTTTTCTAGGGGAAGATGAAAGCTATAATACTCTTTATTAAAGAAAACTATATTCTCAATTATGAAATTAATCTTTCCCCTTAAACCACCTACGATAAATGGATATTTACACACAGTCATGGGTAACACTAATATCTGCTTCTACTGTGACATTAAAAATCAAAAGAAGCCTACATGTTACTGTTTTCACTTATCCAACTGGGCATATAAAATGAGAATTCTTGAAATAATCCGTATGAATTGTTAAGCCCATTACTGAAATACTGGCAAGAAGGAAAAAAGTACTGAATAGGAGGGGGGGATAAAACTCAAAATCCACTTAATATTTTGGCATACGTCCTTGCGTATTTTCTATTCTTGTTTTCAAGATTATATTGCACATACATAGTTCAAAAAAAGTTTGCATATTTCCTGTATCAATCGAGTCCTTTAAGTATAAAAGTCTAAATTTATAATGTATTATTCCAAATACATAATTTCTTAGAAATAAAAAATCACCTGTATTTATAAGGATATTATGTGTTCTAATTTTGGTTTAATTGTTCTACATTTAAACAACTGTATGTTCTGAAAATGCAGAGCTTATAAAGTTGAAGAAAGAGGTACCTTCCTGTAATAATCAATGGATATTTTTGTAGAATTATTTACAGCCAGGAGTAAAAAACACTCCCAACTATTTGATACCTTTTTGCCTCTAACTTCACCTCACTATATGGATGGCTTTCCTAGGAGAGCCTTTGCTCTGGTAAGTTAGGTATTTAAACTAACATAGTCTTTCTGCTGCTTTTCTAACCACTTTTTCTCTGATTCTGACAACTTTAGGGGTAAGATTTATGGACATTTCTTAATGTTGAGAAGGAAAAAAAAAGCAAGGAGATGAAGAAAATGCAAAAATACTCTGTTTTTATAATTGGGGATTTGATATCAATAAATCCTATACAGCAACTGGACATAATTAGTACAAACTGAGAAAGTTAAACCTTAGAGTTATTCTTGACTTCTGAGACACCATACATTGCTGAAAAAGGAAAAAAATGAGGTAACAAAGTATTTTAGATACACTTTAGGATCATTAGTCAACACACATATATTGCTTTTGATACAATACCTTGTGAAGTCTCACAGTGCTTTTCAATTTCAGAGAGTGTCCCAATCAAATTATCATCTTCTATCATATTTAAATAAAACAAAATATTGTAGGAAAAGAAAATATTTGCAAGAAATAAGAAGGATCAAAAACTTAAAGAGAGCTGAATAAGCATCATAATTTTAAAAAAGGGAACTCTTATGGTAGATTTAAAGTATCTTTGTTGCACAAGATCCACATTATATCCAGCCTGCCTGTTTCCTCCCTCACCTGTGGTTCTACTACTGCCTGCCCTGGCCCAGACTAAAAACAAGTATGTACCTACTCAATCAAAAATATATTCTATTAAATTCAAATCCCTTTAAATAATCTAGAGAAAATGGAGACCTAAAGCTAATTCTGTTTACTCAGACCACATGTCTGACTTCTAAAAAGATTCATCTATGTTTTTTATGACTAAAATACAGAGTTTGCAAAAACCAAAATTAACAAAATCACATATACAAACAAAACACAAGAATAAAGTGCTCATTACAGCTTTTTTGTTATACTAACAGTGGGTGAGAAAAGTAATAAGAATTTGTAGAAATTAGATAAAAGTGAAGATAAAAAATGTCTTGAGCAAAATCTAGATGTAATAAAATATTGGACTTACTTGCTAGGGTTTAGGTTTATATACCTATGTCCTAATATCTACTACTTTTAAATCTTTAGGTTTAGGTTTATATACCTATGTCCTGATATCTACTACTTTTAAATCTTGAGGATTTAAATTCTTATAGAAATATATAATTGCAAGCACAAAACTCCTTCCTTAAATTGAATCGTTATTAAAAGCTCTTAGGAGTGTAAGCATCACTTCACATTAGAAAGGCCTGCATTATATACTGCCTTCAATTATTTATACTGGTCAGTAGTTTATAAATTTGATGCATTCTTAACAGTGTTAGAAAATTCTCCTATTCAGATAGGGAAAATGTGGCTAGTTTGACAATGCCAGGTGTGTCTACAGAAAACTGAAGTTTCTTAATGTTAAATTTTTCACGAGCTCATTAAAAAACAAAATTCAGCCTGATCATACTTTGGATGCTAACTTTCACATATAATCTATGATAATCACTTACCTACTGTTGGAGTATTGGCAGCACTTAATGAAGCCGAAGAGGAGATAGAGGAAGAACTTTCCGCCCGGGCTAAAGGAGCTGCAGGAGGTGGGCTGGTATTGGAAGTTACAGGTGGGCTGAATGGCCTGGGCTTAAAAACAAAAAGTTATTTACCAGAATGGTAAAACAATTCCTCTAAGAAAAGATATTTAGGTATGTTAAGATTAATTTTAATATAATCAACCAAATTTATTTTCTTTTAACTAAAAAGTTAAAAGAGTTAAAAGTGTTTCTTTTAACTAAAAATAGAGATGGCAGAAGTCAAATCATTTTCAAGAATATGTTAAAGGTGGAGAAGGCTATTTTAAAATAATGCTGTCAAGAGAACCTTTATACATTAAGCATTTTCTCTATTTCAATAAGTATACTTAAGACAGAGTTTCAGAGGTTAAATTATAAGCTTAAACACCATGAAGGCTTTTCTTTCATACATACTGCCAAACTGCTTCCCAAAAGGATTATTCACTTTACTCCCTATAAATAGAATATTTCTCT
This sequence comes from Panthera uncia, assembly GCF_023721935.1. Classification (NCBI taxonomy): domain Eukaryota; kingdom Metazoa; phylum Chordata; class Mammalia; order Carnivora; family Felidae; genus Panthera; species Panthera uncia. Next base: position 52,922,882 of record NW_026057577.1, on the reverse strand, counting down.
GCACCTTTTTCAGCAATGAATGGATGAGCCTTAGATGGAAAAATAATTTTAAAATAGATAAAAATAAGATGGGCATTTTACCTTTTATGAGTTGTCTTTGTTGGCTTTGTCTAATTTAGTTTCGGGGGAGCTTAATATTACCTGAGCTTTCACTAACCCTTTGCTTTATCTGCTGCAAACACTTTGTCCCTAAATCTTGCTTGCCCTTTATTTTTGGTGTTTACAAATCTGTCCACATTTCCCTTTATAATTCCTTGTAACGCTTTCTCATTGAGACAGTTCACTCAAAAAAGACATTTGAGGAAATCTTAATTCTACTGCCTTCCCACTTTTCTAAACATAAAAATACATATGAAAATTTGAACTTCCGTTCATTTCTTTTACTTGGATGAATGGATTTTTTCCTTCCACATTCCTACGTGTTCCAATAATACATGAGCAACACTTCCTAAAGGGTTTCATTTTTTAAAATAAGGCATATTTAACTTAGTTAAAAATAACATTTTCCTGCTTGTGAAAGTATTCTGTAAATGAATATAATACTTATTCAATGCCTACTGTGTGTCACTATGGGTCAAGCCATGGGTTAGATACACTAGATACAAAGCAGTGAACAAGAAAGATCCTGTTCCTGTCTTCAATTATTTGAGGAACATGAAAAACTAAAGACAAAAAAACAAAAACAAAACACCCTATAAGCACTCCTACACTAAAATTAGTCAACTCTCTATTGTATGAATATAAATTTATAGATAGACACATAAAAATTAGGTACCATCCAAAGTGTTTTATACTAAGTAACCTCCCACTCCCTCAATTAACTATTTTTGAACTATTAGTTCCAGAGAATAGCTTTTTGATGACCGATTATAATAACTACTAGATTTCAAAAATATAGCAAGGCATAAAAATGCAGCTCTGTATACAGATGGAAGTGGTGCAAGGCATGAAGTCAAACACATATTAAACTCAACAGCTATGTGAAATCTATAGGCTTAGAAAAAATCTTGACCATGTACTGTGGGAGAAATTTCTCCTGTAGCAACATGGCCTCATGACCATACCATGTGGCTACATTTTTACAATTTACAGTTTAGAATGCACATTTTATAACTTTCTAGGAAAAGACAAAAACAGCTCTTAAGTGGTTTTCTGATTTTGGAATGGCACTGTCCAGTACAGTAGCCACTAGCACTTGAAATGTGGCTAGTTCAAATTTGAGATGAGTTCTAAGTATAAAACAGACAGATTTTGAAGACTTAGCACAAACAGAAAAGAAACTCTCCATATTTATAGTGATTACACTGTAAAATTTTTTTTTAATATACTGAGTAAAATAAGTTAATTTTACTGTTTTTAATGTGGCTACTAGAAAAACTTCAGTATCTGCTGCGTTATATTTCTGTTGAACAGCACTACTTAAAAACAGCAGTTCTTAAACATGCATCAGAATCACTTGGAGGGCCACTTCCCAGAATTTCTGATTTGTCTGGGATGGAGACAGAGAAGCTACATTTCTTCCAATCCTAGGTGATGGTAATGCTGCTAGTCTGGGGACCAAACTTTGAAAAACACTGCTCTAAACAGTGAGGCAATCCCAACAGGAATGTGAAAAGGGTGTGTGATTATAGACCCTTTGAGCATCTAGTGAAAGGTAGGTGCCCTCTCCCCAAAAAAGTGCACATCCACGCAGGCAAGGAAAAGGGCACTTCGATGTACAGCTGGAGAGAATTAAAATCAGCATAAACTTTCTGGTGGGCAATACAGTAATAATCATCAAGAGTCTTAAAAAAGGTGCATACCCTTTAGTTCATGAATTTCACTTTAAAATTTACTAAACAAAGTCTGTGAAGAACAAAAGGATATTAAGACATTGTTTATCATGAAATCATTAAGAGTGCTGACTAATGAAAACTTGGAAATAAACTAAATGTCAAATCACGTCTCTAAAAACCTTTGGAAATGCTGACAGTGGTGTTACAAGATAGAGCATTTATGCTCTGCAGCTGTTTCAAATGGTGCTCCCTGAAGCCCTCAAAGGGTGGTTTCTAGAAGGCTCTCAAGGCTGCGGTGGGAGTAAAGGATGAAAGATTCAAGTATAAAAGTCCCAATTTTACTTATTTAATACACTTGCAACTTAAGATTATTTGACAAAAGATTCTACCACTTGAAATAAGTTTGAAATCTAAAGAGTAATTCATGAAATTGAAAGGTGTTCCCAAAATATTTTCAAGTGAAGAATAAAAAGTATGTATGACATTAAAAATGTACACATATCATTCATAGTAACTTTTCTGAGCAATTACTTCCACTCCACAATGTTCTAAGTATCTAACACACAGTAACTCACTGAAGTCTCATACCACCTGTTATCTTTATACTTCACCTATAAGGAAATAAGATACTCCAAGTACACAACTTGACTAATGTCACTCAGGTAACTATTGACTAATAAGCTTGTGCTTTTAACAACTATATTTTACTGAGTCTGAATATTTAAGCACTCAAAACTTAATGAAAGGATATATATAAAAGTGTTAACTGCATATCTTTGAGTCATGAAATATGGAAGGGATTTTAATTTTGTTTTCTCTATTTCCCAAATTTCACATGATCATGTACTGCTTTTGTAATCAGGAAAAAATCCCATGTTATTAAGAGGTAGTCATTTTTATATTCTATGAAAAATAATTATCTCCTTACCAGCTTGTATCTAGTTTTTGATCTCATTTCCTTAAGTCTGTTCGTTAGGGTAACAAAAGAAAGAGGTCACTATTTCAGCACTTGGTGCTCAAGCCTTTTAGATTTTTCATGAAACATCTCCTATGTGACAGGCATTATGCAAAGTACTAACATGGCAAAGGCATAGTCCAGTGAGGGGAACACACACAAAGAAAGTATATACAATGTAATTTGTGCACTAAGAGAAATATGAGCAAAGTACATGGGTGGGTATAAGGAAGAGAGTGATTAAATCCACTTGGGGAGAAGTAATGATCAAAGAGGGATTTAGCTAGATGGTATTTAGCTGGATCTTAAAAAAAAAAAAAAAAAAAAGAGGGCAGTTTCCTATATAAACATCTGAGGGGCATTTCCGTAAAGGCTGCAAAGTAAGACGTGGATACATAAAAGAGCATGATGTGTTTGGGGAACAGTGGAAAGTTTCAAATGGCTAGAACGTTAAGTTGCAAAGAGGAGAAAGTTGGACAGTTAGTCTGGTAATAATGCAGGTTGTTGAGGCACCTTTTTAAAGAGCCTTGTACATTCGGCTAAAACATTCAACCACATGGACTACAGGCAACCAATGGAGAGGTCTATCTAGAGAAAAAGAAGATTAAGCTTGACTTTCAGAAATTTAATACTGGCAATTAGTGTAAAACATGACACACAGTAGGTAAGAAGCAAGAAGACTGGTTTGGGAAAGTCTCTCTCTGAATATAACTCATACATTTTCTTTTAATTATCTGACAACTTTTGTAGACCAGTGTTTTTTTCTTTAAGCAACATGTACTTTCACAAGCCAGTTAAGTAACATCACCTCCAGTCTCTTTATACATAAAATAAAAGCTGGACTAGATTCCCTCCAGGATTCTCCTGGCAGTACACTTCTAAACCCTAGGAAAAGGTCACCATCTCTTCCATAATATTTGACTTACAGCAGAATTATATGAAAATTGCTTCTTAATTGTGAAAGAATGGGTACTAAATGGTTATTCTTATAATGTGCTAACTTTCTCAGGAAATCTCCTTTCTTCCCGAACAATGTCTTGCTCCATGTAACATGAGGAAGTAAAGGAAGTGTTGGCTAGAAAAATTTTCCTATAATTTGAAGACTCAAATAGATAATTCCAAGCATTTAATGGTAAAGGGGTATATAGAAAAATATTTGCATCTTAAATCAAACAGTTATAATTAAAAAAAAAAAAAAAAAAACCTGAGTACATACTATTTCATTAATCCCACTGAGTTTGCCTGAAGTAAGCTTTGGTCTGGAAGCGGGCCTTGGAGGTGGGACAATGGTGCCTACAGAAAGAGGAGTTGTGGGCCTGGCTGGTAGGGGGAAAAAAAGAATTTGAAGAAAACCATTAGTATGTAACAAACCTTACATAAATACATTCTATTATAGAGGAATTCTTAGGACTCAAAGCTAATTTTTCAGGAGTTTTGTAATATACATATTATATATCTATAATATAATTATAGATACTTGTTGAAATACTGGAAGTCTATCAAATATGCTTTTCTTGAAGCTAACAATATTCCTAAAAAACAAAAACATTGACTTTTCAGTAGAATTGACACACGATATAAAGTGTATTCCTGTTTCAATTCTTTACACCTATAAAAAGATAAAATGATAAATTAGCTAGTAAAAATACACCAATTTCAGGCCTAAGGTCTTTAGTTTATTGCCAATACATCTACTTACAGAAATGTAAGACCAAGCCTTTGAAGCAACACCTTCACATGAACTCTAAATAAAACACTTACCTTAATTAAACTTAAAGTTCAAATTACAAGTTGAACTACACTGTAAAGTTTCTGGTGATAATTAAAAGTATTAAAAATACCTTATTTATGAAAAAATTCCTGTTCCTAAATCCTACATAAATTTAATGTTCACTGTTTTTCAATGCCATTTACAAACTTTGCCATTTTATAAATCAGATACTAACCAGAGTATTTCTAATTAAAAATAACTCCATCGTAGTAGAAATTAATGAAATTCAAGTGTACACCATCACAATTCACAAATGCATTAGCATAATCAAAACGAAAGTGAAGAATGGAAGCTGATATGTTTAAATCATAGTATTTTAAATGATTTTCGAATCCCTTTGCTTCAATCTAAAACATGGGACTGTAATTCAAACTGAAGAAGAGAATATGGATGGGAAGAATATAATTCATTAAGTTAAGTTTGCAGATGTGCAAAGTTAAAAATATATGAATGGGCCTAAGTATATCCATGGAGAAACAAAAGGCTGAGGATCCATGGTCACTGTCAGAGGAATGCAGGTGTGAAAGGAAGGAGAATAGAGATGACAGGAAAAGACCTAAAGAAAAAGGTAGTCACACAGGAGTGAAAGTAAAGGCATGAGGGGTATGGAATCATTCAGAAAGCACATACAATGAAGGGATAATAGATACAAGCACAGTTCAAGCTGCTTGAAGAAAACAATAAAAAGCTGCTAAGAACCCCTATGTAGATTCTAAGGCTGTTGCCTTCTTCCATTGAACACTACTTTTTTTTAATGTTTTTTTAAAATTTATTTTTTAATTTATTTTTGAGACAGAGAGAGACAGAGCATGAGCAGGGGAGGAGCAGAGAGAGAGGGAGACAATCTGAAACAGGCTGCAGGCTCTGAGCTGTCAGCGCAGAGCCTGACGTGGGGCTTGAACTCACGGACTGTGAGATCATGACCTTAGCTGAAGTCGGAGGCTCAACCGACTGAGCCACCCAGGTGCCCCATGACATACTTACTTTAAAGACAGGTTCGTTATCAATGAAACCAGCACTCATCACTATTCAAGGCATTTCAAGCTTATGAGAATTTAACATAGTAGAGATAGGTATGTATACCTGAGCTTCATCACTGACAAATGGATTGTCAATGTATTAAGACTGACTCAAACCAAGCCTGGTAGAACTGTTAACATTCAGCTCTTTTAAATAACCACAATTTGCTTTTTCAAAGTCCAAAAACATGCTGGTTTCAAGGAAAGATTCAATTACCATACACTCAAATCAGTGGGAGACAAAGAGTTTGTGTTGCATTCTAAGTTCAGTGGAAGAAGGAGAAAGCAGATGAAAACCAGAAGCAACAGGAAAATTCTAGAACAAAAATATGAATCTACATAGCCAAATAGTTTTCTCATTTCAGGTTAATGTTATTTTAGTCCCTCAAAACTAGAAAAATATAGTAATACAGGAACAAAAGCAGGAGCTCAAACTTTCTATTAACTGAGGAAATTAAGTATGAGCATAAGAAACTTAAAGAATGTAAGAGTAAAACTCAAGGTCAAAAATATATAAAGCCACAATTATTCCTGTTTGCCCAGAGAAGTAAAAGGTAACTCTTAACAGCTGGTAAAAGTATAAATATTTATATATAAACAAACCCCTCCTCTGATAAACCTTACTATAGACTATGTCTTCTCTGCCTGTAGATTAATTGAGCTCTGGTGCTCAGCAAAAATCCCTGAAAATAACGTTTTGAAAAATATTATGCTTTTTTTTTTTTTTAAGGCTGGTTTTTTGTATTAACTCCAAAACTGATTTAGTCTATCTTACCTCCTAACATGTTGGGAGTTTTACTACTAGCCAGTTAGGCACTTGTTGAGTAACACAGCACTATCACCTTTACACTTTTTTAGACTTGTATCATCATCTCTTTTCAACACGACTAACATTCCCTGAAAGGCAAAGTAATTTGACATCATTTTTCAGACTATATAGAAAGGTTTAAAAATGCATAGGAAAGTGAACTTAAAAAGTAGCAAACGGTTAATAAATGTTTTATTTCCTAGCTACTGCACATCAAATGGCCACTAAATGAAAATGAATCCTTTTTGTCTGAAATTAAAAGTGATAGGGGTGAAACATTCTTCAGACAGTTAGCAAGAGGAAGAGAGAACTTTTTTGAAAAGTAAGAAACTGTGTTAAAGAAAAAGAGAGGGGTGCCTGGGTGGCTCAGTCGCTTGAGCGTCCGACTTTGGCTCAGGTCATGATCTCGCCGTCTGTGAGTTCGAGCCTCGCATCGGGCTCTGTGCCGACAGTTCAGAGCCTGGAGCCTGCTTCGGATTCTGTGTCTCCTCTCTCTCTGCCCCTCCCCCACTCATGCTCTGTCACTCTGTCTCAGAAATAAACATTAAAAAAAAATTTTTTTTAAAAAAGAGAAACTGAGGGCACAGTTAGGAAGAAATTTCTGTATCACTAAAGCCTCTGATTTTCAATGTGAAAATTTTCATTAAGGATTCTGAAAAATAATTCATAAAAGTATATTAACAAAATTAAAATACACTACTTATGACCTTCTTCATTCTTTTTTTTTTTTTTTTAATTTTTTTTTTTTCAACGTTTTTTATTTATTTTTAGGACAGAGAGAGACAGAGCATGAACTGGGGAGGGGCAGAGAGAGAGGGAGACACAGAATCGGAAACAGGCTCCAGGCTCCGAGCCATCAGCCCAGAGCCTGACGCGGGGCTCGAACTCACGGACCGCGAGATCGTGACCTGGCTGAAGTCGGACGCTTAACCGACTGCGCCACCCAGGCGCCCCTGACCTTCTTCATTCTAAATACAAAACACCATTCTGACATTTTTACTAAACAAAAACAAGACCTAGGGGTGACTGGGTGGCTCAGTCGGTTAAGCGTCCGACTGGCTCCAGTCATGATCTCACGGTTCGTGAGTTCGAGCCCCGTGTCAGGCTCTGTGCTAACAGCTCAGAGCCTGGAGCCTGTTTCAGATTCTGTGTCTCCCTCTCTCTCTGACCCTCCCCCGTTCATGCTCTGTCTCTGTCTCAAAAATAAATAAACATTAATAAATAAATAAACAAACAAAAAAGAGACCTTCATGACAACTTCAGTTTTGCCTGTACAATTAACCTTCCTTATATAATCTATTAAGTTTAGTTTTATAAAACTACTAACAAGCCCACTGAGGAAGGCTGTAATGCCACTTCAGAATATGTTCAACTGTCTTTTGTTGTTTCTTGCTATTTTACAAAGTATTAGATACAGAGCACTTTCCCTTCAAAATTCCAAATTGGAGTTAAGGTTGCCTAAAATCTACAATTTATTTTAAAAATTGGTTTAGGGGCGCCTGGGTGGCGCAGTCGGTTAAGTGTCCGACTTCAGCCAGGTCACGATCTCGCGGTCCGTGAGTTCGAGCCCCGCGTCGGGCTCTGGGCTGATGGCTCGGAGCCTGGAGCCTGTTTCTGATTCTGTGTCTCCCTCTCTCTCTGCCCCTCCCCCGTTCATGCTCTGTCTCTCTCTGTCCCAAAAATAAAAAAAAAAAAAAAAAAAAAAAATTGGTTTATAAATAATCTAATTTTAAATACTAGTGTTTATTTCATTAGTAGTAAAATGGTTCAGCATGGATTATTGTTTAGTTAATATGTCAGAGTGCAATGAACAAAGAGTTTCTAATTATAAGATCCAGATTTGATCAGATGCCAATTTATATGCTCTTACAGAAGTTCCTGATCGTCTTCGAGCTTTACGTTTTTTCATCTACAAAATAGGGACAATAAAATGGACTTCATGGAGCAGTTAATGAACTTAAATAGACGATATGCAGCTCCTAGCAGAGCAACATGATAGGAACTCAGTCAATTCAAGTTCTCTCCAACCATTCTACCACTCTCCTAACCTCAAATACTGAATGGCATTTCTGAAATCCCAGAGAAGGCAGAAGATCAACTTAAAGTGGATTTTGTTTTATTTTTTTGCTTTGAACAAGCAGTGGTTTTATTCAACAAGCATTTGGATGCTTGCTTTGATTGTTGGCTAATCGGATTTTATATTTTGAAGAAAAGAGAAACAACACATTCTTGTCAAAACACCAACTAAAAAGCATTCATCAAGTTCTTTTATATATTGCTTGGGAAGCACTAACACCTTTCTGGAAAGCAGTTTGGCAATAAATATCAATGGGTATATCTTGGGATTCAAACGTTGTACTGATAAATTATAAGGATATTATGAAACATGTACACAAAATGTGTTCTATTCATGGATTTTCACAACACTAGAAAATTGGATGCAATTCAAATGTCCAATAAAAAAGGACTGGTTACATTAATGCACATTCATGCAGTGGAATTATCTATAAACATGTTGTGGGGTGCCTGAATGGCTCCGTGGTTGGAACATGCAAGTCTTAATCTTGGGGTTGTGGGTTTGAGCCCCATGCTGGAAGCAGAGATTACTTAAGAAAATAAAATATTGGGAAAAAAAATTACTTGGGCACAGATAAGGGAATGATGCATAGAAATAAATACATGAATGAAAAAAAAAAAAAAACTGGTTTGATGTATTTTTGTTTAAGCCATAGGGTCTTTCAGCTAAGTTAAGAGAACCAGTACAAAATCACTTTTACCTGACAATATGCGAGGACAAGTTAAAAATATTTTTGATTGTTAAGAACAACACACAAGTAATGAACAAATCAATTAGGAAAAAAGAAACTAATGCATTCCTCACTTTAAATATATATATATATATATATACACATATATATTTATATACATTTACCTGATGATGACGACGAAGTTAGTGAAGTAGAAGAAGATGAATCAAGAGATGGTCCAAACAGGGGATCCCAAGCAAGTAAATCGCTGGTCCCCTTCCTACCATAACATTTAAAAAACAGATTTAATTAAGGAATATTTTATTAGTATAAAATCTAGTCACTTATTTTTATATCACAGAATTGGAATAGCTAAATATATATGATTTAAAAGTTGGGCATTCTACCAATGGAATATGTGAGGAAAGTTTAAATTAAAATTTTATATTAATAAATAATTCGTTAACTGCTATAAGCAGACCCTCCAATAACATTATGTGAAATCGCTAGGGTGGAATAGAGAAGATTAATTCCCATCAATCACACCTTGTTATACTCTAGCAATCTTTGGGGTTCTAAGAACAGAAATCATTTCAGCTTTACAAGAAAAGCAATAAAAGGGTCTAAAACAGCTGCCTAAGGACAGAAAGGTACTTAATTAATCCTACAATAGTGTCCTAGCCCCAAGTCATGGATAGAAAATTTCTTTAAGTGATAGGAAATCAGGTACAAATTTTGTAAGGTCATATTTAAGTACTTTTTAAAAAATCTTTAGGGGAGCCTGGGTGGCTCAGTCGCTTAAGCATCCAACTCTTGATTTTGGTTCAGGTCATGACCTCATGGTTTGGTTCCTGAGTTCAAGTCCTGCATTGAGCTCTGAGATGACAGCGCAGATTTCTTTCTCTCCCTTCCATCCCCAAAAATAATTTTAAAAAATATCTGTTTATCCTTTTCTTTCATCTTTGAAATTGTCAAGTACAGAAATAAGCCCAACAGCTTACTTGATATAACCCTGATATAACCTTCAAAGGCCTGATTATTATAGTAGATCATGCAAGGGCAGGACTTCTCCCTGGGCAATCCACAACCTGGGTCACTGAGGCAGTCTAGTGAAATGTTTGGGTCTCAGGTCTTTTTATGAAAGGTAACCAAGACTATGGACAAAAGCATCAAGAACACCAAAATTCAAGTTTCAAAAAAGTCAATATGCTGCATAACCAAAGATTTCCCTCTACTGACCCCTTGGAATCCACTGGACTAGTTACTCTCAAGATTGAACTTGCAGCTCTTTACTTTATTTTTTTTTTAATTTTTTTAATTTAAAAAAAAAATTTTTTTTTTTAACGTTTATTTATTTTTGAGACAGAGAGAGACAGAGCATGAACGGGGGAGGGGCAGAGAGAGGGAGACACAGAATCGGAAGCAGGCTCCAGGCTCTGAGCCATCAGCCCAGAGCCCGACGCGGGGCTCGAACCCACGGACCGCGAGATCGTGACCTGAGCTGAAGTCGGACGCTTAACCGACTGAGCCACCCAGGCGCCCCGCAGCTCTTTGATAAAAACTTTTAAATCAATGTTTCTTTTTTTTCATTTTAGTCATACACCTTTTAAGATGTCTCATCTCTAAGATCCTATAGTACCTGAACTTTGCCACTACCTCTTTTTTAAAATTTTTCTTTCCAGCTTTACAGAGATATGACTGACAAGTAAAAATTATATATAAGATGTAAAAAAAAAAAATTAATCCCATTAAAACAGTATTTTAACGTATCAAACAGCCATTAATTTTTAACATTATGTTCTCACATCTTAGAAAACAGGCTCATTACAATAAAAATGGTACAGTTATCTATAAGCACATATCTAGTACCTCAACACGCACTTACATGGAAGCATACTACACATTGTATTTAAAACCTAGGATCACAACTGCATAAATTACTGAAAACAACATTTTAAAACACTTAACTTTACCTTTTAAAATGATAAATGAATACCAGCACTGTGCTCAATTAATGCCTAACTTTAAAAGTATTAAATAATTTTAAATTCTCCATTTAATGAAGACTACTTTCACTTACACAAAAGAAAAAAAACATTAAAAGAATATATTCTTACTGACAGATAAAGAAATGAAAAAAAAAAAAACACATGAAAGAAACACCGGCTTAAAGTATTTTTTCCTTTTTAAAAAGAGCTAGTGGGGCGCCTGGGTGGCTCAGTCGGTTAAGCAGCTGACTTCGGCTCAGGTCATGATCTCACGGTCCGTGAGTTCGAGCCTGGCGTCGGGCTCTGTGCTGACAGCTCAGAGCCTGGAGCCTGTTTCAGATTCTGTGTCTCCCTCTCTCTGACCCTCCCCGTTCATGCTCTGTCTCTGTCTCAAAAATAAATAAACGTTAAAAAAAAAAAAAAAATTTAAAAAGAGCTAGCAACATGGTTTCTAGCCCTCTCCTTTTTTAACTTGAGACATCTTCTTGTTGAAGTTCATTAAAAGTGCAGTATATTTTACAGGGTTACAGCCAATAATTGAAGGAAAAAAACGAGAAAATTTCCATGAGAATAACTAGTTAAAATACAGACATATATGAACTTGGGACACTACCATTTATTTATTTATTTTTTTAATGTTTATTTATTTTTGAGACAGAAACAGAGCATAAACGGGGGAGGGTCAGAGAGAGAGGGAGACACAGAATCTGTAGCAGGCTCCAGGCTCCGAGCTGTCAGCACAGAGCCCGATGCGGGGCTCGAACTCACGGACCGTGAGATCATGACCCAAGCCAAAGTCAGCCGCTTAACCAACTGAGCCACCCAGGCGCCCCACTACCATTTATTTAGAAGTAGTAAAGCCACCAAGGCCAAATACAGTTAAATGGATTTTTTAAAAAATTATAAAAATAGTGTCAAGTGAGAAATAATTTAAAACAACCAGTAACCCCAAAGAACAATTCACAGCTTAGAGGATGATAAACAACACCGTACTCTAATTGAAACTGCAAAGATAGTAAAATTTTCTAGGGAAAAAGTATAAAAGAATGATATCTAAACACATTAAAGAGGGAAGGATGAATAGGTGGAGGGCACAGTTAAACTATTCTGTATGACACTATAATGTATGGAGACACACGTCCTTGCCCATTTGTCAAAACTCATAGGACATACAAGACCAAGAGTGAATCCTAATGTAAACCACAGACTTTGGGTGACAATGATGTGTCAGGGTAGGCTCAAAAATTTTAACAAATGTTTCATTCTAATGGGGGATTATGATAGTGAAGGAGGCTGGGTATATGTGGGAGCAGAGAATATACATGCAAAAACTGTATCCTCGCCTGAATTTTGCTATGAACCTAGAATTGCTCTAAATATAGTCTATTTAAAAATAAAAAAATGTGAAACTTACTCATTAGATCCAGCACATGGCTTCGATTTTGTTAGCTCTTCACCTAATTAAAATCAAAATATGAAACAATTCATAATCTGAGTAATAAAAAAATGGAAAGAGACACTAATATATCTCATTACTATGAACAATTTAAAAATTATGGAATTGATAACATAAATCGAATTTTTTTAATTATGAAGAAAAGGAAAATAAGCCTTTAGCAAGTTTTCTAACAGACTTAAGAATATCAAAATAATAACTGAACTTCTGCTATATCTTCATTTCTTTTAACACCTCTGGTAAGAAATTACTTCAGTCAACTAAACTGTCATATTCATGAAAATAAAATTGGTGTTCAGATGAAAAAAATATGGGCTAGAACTTTAAAAATTAGAACATATGTTCAAATACTTAAGTATTACTCAAAAATGATAAGTGATGAATCATGAAAGCATTTTTTCAAGCTGTAAGAATATTATTAATGATTATATTGACCAAAAGTAGTTAATTCTTGAAGGATGTCGTATCTCGAAAAATTAAAATTTTTATAGCACTCTAAAGCAACAGTCTTTATAAAATAGTCTGTTTTGCTCCCTTTTGCATTAGTAATGTGAACCATTTCATTAGCAACTATTATACAAAGGGAAAAGCATCCGTAATATGCAAAAGTCATGTTAGTTCATAAGCAAATTTCCCTGTACTTTGATGTCTTGAATCACCAACATGTAGTTGATGAATGCAAAATATATCAACATAGGTAACTGCAGCAAACTACAAGGAATACCACACTGTATATGATGCCATCATATCACATATCATGTCACATTGTCCCATCTGGCTCAATGTGGCCCTTTTTTGGCCTCAAAGTACTTACTGTGCTGTTCTCCTCCATGTTTCTACAATTTGCCCTTATCTCCATAACTCCATAAAAGGAGCCCACTTTTATCCTCATTTTCCCCACATCCCCTATCATCAAGCTACTCACCATTTTTTTTTTAAAGTAAAATCCTACTTTTAGTTTGATATAATGCATTTAATAGATCTTTTTCATTGTGCTAGAATTTTTAATAGGATTGATGTTATGGTTTTTATTAACCATTGTGTTTACAAATTGCATAACTTTTGAGTAGGATGCCTTAACTCCATTTTTCTCACCTTTGTTATTTTAATGCATGACTCTGCAGAAGATGTTAACAACCCCCTAAATTTTTTTAGTATAATTAAGTTACTATACTAAAAACCATGGAAGTAGGGTGGCTCCATAGCTCAGAGGTTAGAGCAATGGTCTTGTAAAAACCATGGAAGAGAAACTGCAATTGTGATAGGACAAATAAGTAAAGCTAAAGCTTACTCATTCTCATAGTCCCTTCTGGCTCATGAGGCTGAGTTATGTAGGTTACATTCTCAAACAGAAGCTACTATTTGGCTTTGTTGATTTCTGAAAAATGTTGTAGCCAAGTATTAAATTTAAAGGCATGTCTAAATGCTAAAATAAATAGTATACTTAAGTTGTCTCCTGTTTAAAGTAAGTATCCATCTAGTCTGTTGCTAACAGTCATGATGAGAACAAAGCATTTATTTCTATAACTATAACTATAACTATAGCTATAGCTATAACTATATATATATATATATATATATATATATATATGGCTACAATAAGCTCAGCAAATTGCCTGATAAATTTTAATAGATATAAAATAACCAATTTAAATGTCAAACTTACTAGATGAATTCCTATTCATCTGCACCTAAAAGAGAAAAGCAAAAACTAAAAGTTGTTAAACAAATAATTTAATTTGGTAATGAAATACTTCATAAAATTTTTTCTTAATATATTTTTTATTTTTTAAGTAGGCTCCACACCCAACTCAGGGCTTGAACTCACAATGCAGAGCAAGAGTTGCATGCTCTGGCTGAGCCAGCCAGGAGCCTACTTCATAAAATATTACTGGGAACCTAACTTTAAGTTGTTTTCGGTATATCTGCTCAACTGTAAACTACATAAAAATTGTTAAAAATGCAGTATTTTTTATAGTAAAAGATAATACATGTATCTTTAATACTCAAAAGTTTTAAAATATGAAAATGTTAGTGCCTACAGCAAGATACTTTGATCTGCAAATTTAAAAAACTTAACACAAGTATTCTGAAAATCAATGTTCGAACATTAAAATGATTTTTTAAGACCATAGGTAATAATATAAAATCTTGCACTTACTGGGCTGTGTCTCTAGTAGTACATGGAAAGAAAAAGAAAGACATAGTGTACATTTTAGAATTTAAAACAGCTTATTTTCTTGGTTTCATAATTTGTCTATTACCTTCTAAACCATACCTAAAAATCTATACACCTTAAAACACATGCAGAGCATTGTTTGGGGTAGGGGACATGAGCTAGATGAGCACACTGCTCAATAAAATATACTCAAAATATCCTCTTTTCAAACCCAACATTAACTATTAAACTGTTCTCATTATTATTTATTTTCTCAGTATGAAACTAGAATGTTCAGTTTTTTAAAAAATAGAAGAGAGAGAAAAGTACAAAGGAGAAAATTTAAAGCCACTAATGCTTTCACTAACAAGAGCAAGGTGCTTAACATTCTGGTATATATATTCCTCTAGGCTTTTGTTTTATTTATACATATTTTTAAAATTAGTTGTATTCTTATATAATAAAAATTTTTAGTCATTTCATAGCTTCCTACTTCATATATATATGTGTGTAGATATATACGTATGTGTATACATATATGTATATATGTGTAGATATATGTATACATATATATGTATATATGTGTACATATATATATCATAATTTAATTTGGGTGTTAATCTTAAGGTTAAATAGCAATGGGAGAATAAAACCTCACTTCAGAAATCAGTCTTTTTTATACAAAAAAATAAATTCTAAAAGTGCATGACTGAGAGAAAAAAACCTTTTTCCCAAATACAGACTTCTTAAAATATATAACAATATATAATAAAAAAATATGAAATGGGTAATACTTATTCTGTATTATCAAGGACAACAGGTTTAATATCAGTTATGATGAGCATGTACAGATAGACTAAACTGTCATCCTAAGACACGCTTTTTTCTCACTGTTTAACATTCCTGAATTTAGACTATGACATCAATGGAAAGATTAGTTATGGTGATTTTTTTCTCCTCCAAAAGCTGTTAAATATGGATCTTAGAATTGAGGAACTAACCATTATCACTAAGAATTCTTATATTTGCCTTTTTTAATAAAAAGTATGAAAAAACAAATATTGCAGTTGCAAAAGCATGCAGACACATAACTTAATGTTTAAATCCATTTTTACTGAATTCCTGTTCATATAAAGTTCATAAAATATGGATGAAAAACTTTAAAATTAGATGAGGAAAAGATTAATACTGCCAGTTCAAATTTCTGAAACATACAGACTGGAAAATAAAATAAATGGCAGAAATAGATTTTCTACATTTTTGTTTCCCAGTAAAACTTTCAAAAGGAAACAAAACTAAGCCAAACTCAAATTCATTTGCCTATATAAAAATCAGACACTGGAGACCTCAATAAAACTGATGACAAATTATAAAATATCTCCTTATCCAATATGCTTAATTAACTATTCCTAATGATATTTTATTATTCCTAAAATTAAGCAGATGCAAGTAGATAAGGTTAAAAAAAAATAAGGCTTCTACATGAAGAGTATGAACTTGCTCTTATTCTTACTTACAGATATTGCTGGGGACAGTGTGATATTTCCTATAGATACTTTTAATTCATCCAAGGAAGCCATTGTGTGATGTGAGTTATTTGGATGCACAGGTTTGATTTCTATCCGATACTTCTTTGGTTCTTCATCTTCAGAATCAGAATCACTAGATGAGTAGAAATGGTTCTCTTTGGTATGTGAGTATCAGTTAAAGAATTCGGTTCTTAAGTGATCTTAATGCATAACCAGTTTTCATACATTTACAAAAAGGAATATAAAACCTTTAAGAGATAAGGTAGACTTTCACAGAAACAGAACTACTAACTCATTAGTAAAAACATGTCAAACTATTATGGAGTCACATTTTATTATAATTAAAAATTTGAAGTTTTTATTAAACAACAGATCATTTTGTTATAACTGTCTACTTATATGCCAACACAATCCATAGGAATATCCAAATGATGAAAGGATATCATTCTGATTTGCTTCTGGTTTTATACTATAGCCTTCTTCATCTACATCAGGAATGTTCTATGGGAAGAAAAATAAAAACTGTAATCATGGATCCTACTACAGAAATACAAAAGATTAGCAAAATAGCTTCAACTATTATAGGGGCTATGTCATTTATCAAATACCAACAGGCTCATACAATAATTAAATGGAAAAGTTACATCTTTTTGGTTAAGTTAGCTTCAGATCACACTTTATGCTTCAGATATCTGAAAGAGAAAAGCACTATAAAATTAAGTAGGAGAAGCACTAAAAGGAAGAGAATAGGTGTTTGAGCAGCAACACCAACAGTTCTGTAGATAACCAAATTTTCATCCCAGTCTTCAAAGTGGAAATGAGAGATGATGAAATCAGAGGGCTGACAGTCTCAGTAAATGGAAATATTTATCAAAAATACAGAAAAAACAGAAATTAAAGATGACCAAGAAAATTAAAACTATACTAAAATAATCATCTTACCCATGAGCCAGGCAAAATTTCAAAAGCTTGAAAATACATTCTGTTGCCATAACTGTGGGAAAATGTACTCTTAGGCTTTGCTGGTATAAATAAAAAATAGTACAATCTCTAGAGAAAGAAATTTAGCATTATCTAACAAAAGTAGACACATATTTACTCTCCCACCCAGGAATTCAATTTCTAAGAATTTACCCTGAAGATACACCTCCAACAATTTAAAAATATGTATATAACAGATCAAAGATGATCTGTAACTCAGAACTGCTGGAGAGCATCTAATGTCCAAGCATAGTTGAATAAACTACAGTACACACAGAAAACAGAGTACTATATATCTATTAAAAAAATCAGAAGTTTCAGGGCGCCTGGGTGGCTCAGTTGGTTAAGCATCCGACTTCGGCTCAGGTCATGATCTCACAGTTCGTGAGTTCAAGCCCCGCGTCGGGCTCTGTGCTCACAGCTCGGAGCCTGGAGCCTGCTTCACATTCTGTGTCTCCCTCTCTCTCTGCCCCTTCCCTGCTCATGCTGTGTCTCTGTCTCAAAAATAAATTAACATTAAAAAAAAATTTTTTTTTTTTAAATAAAAATCAGAAGTTTCTATGAACTCATAGCGAAATGACTTCCAGGAAAAACTGCTAACTGAAAAAAGCATATAAAGGAACATATATATCTTTTAAGTAAGAAAGAAGGGAAATTTTAAGAACACAGATCTCTTCTTTATGGGGGAATAAAAGCCACTGGAAGGATCAATCAGAATATAATAAAGTTGGTTACCTACAAGGGAGGGTGATGAAGTAGAAGAGATAAAGGATGGAGGAACACTTCTCTAAGTATGCTATGTTAAGAGAATCCCATTTTTAAGAAATACACATTTAGGAAGTTAGGGATGAAGGACCATAATGTATAGAATTTATACTAAAATGATCAGAAAAAGAATTATATACACATACATAAACACATGTGTGTAGGGAGAATGCAAATAACTTCTAACTTACAAAAAATATACAAGAATAAAATAGTTCCAAAATAATTTTTATATGAAAAAAAAAAAGATCGCCAAGAAATGCCAGTTGGAACTGGACAGCCAATATTCTTGTACTGGTAAAGTTTACTATTCTTCGTCCATTCACTTGTTAAGGCTCAGCAAGAACAGTATGAAAGATGATCTCAGTCACAGCATAAGGTCAAGGAGAACAAAGAGCAGAATTAACATGGCTATAGCTTCCAAACTGAATAAAAAGCCTACTGTAGCCAGCAGTGAGTTAACAGACTGGATAAAATCTAGAAATGAAAAATCTAATACAGAGTGAAGAGTAGATTCTATACATTAAAAGATGAAAAGGGGTATGTGGGTGGCTCAGTATGTTAAGCATTGGACTCTCAATTTTTTTTTTTTTAATTTTTTTTTTCAACGTTTTTTATTTATTTTTGGGACAGAGAGAGACAGAGCATGAACGGGGGAGGGGCAGAGAGAGAGGGAGACACAGAATCGGAAACAGCCTCCAGGCTCCGAGCCATCAGCCCAGAGCCTGACGCGGGGCTCGAACTCACGGACCGCGAGATCGTGACCTGGCTGAAGTCGGACGCTTAACCGACTGCGCCACCCAGGCGCCCCCAGGACTCTCAATTTTGACTCGGGTCAAGATCTCACGGTTTGAGAGGGGGAGGCTCCAAGATATCAACATGGAGATTATCTCACTCCCTCTCTACCCCAACCCTGCTTGTGTGCTAGGGCCCTCTCTCTCTCCAATAAACATTAAAAGAAAATGATGACAAGTGATACACTTATAACCCCTAGAAATAGAGCACTTTCAGTTCTGCATATTGTTTGCTAATATGTAAATAATACTTTAAAATACTTTAAGCTTTACCAAATTGGATCCATTAGAAATCAGAAAGTTTTTATAAAATACTTTATTCTTATTCCCAGTACCCTAAAAACATACAGATATGTAATCTCCTAGAAGTTGTAAGAATTTGTTGATACCACTTTTAAATTTGTTTACAATACACTATACAGTATGATGTAATAATTTAAAATAATACTGAGCTGTTTTCTACAGGACTGAGTAAGCTGCTTCTGGACTGACCTCTTAAAGATTACAACTATAAATTATGGCTAGAGAAACTACCGGGGGGGCACCTGGGTGGCTCAGTTGAACATCCAACTCTTAGTTTTGGCTCAGATCGTGATCCCAGGGTTGTGGGATAGAGCCCCGCATCGGGTTTTGTGCTAAGCATGAAGCCTGCTTAAGATTCTCTCTCTCTCCTTCTGCCCCTCTCCCCAGTTTGTGCTCTCTAAAAAATTAATTAAAATTTAATTTAAAATTAATTTAAAAATTAAAAAAAAAACTATCTGAAGGTAGTGAAGAGTGAAAACAGAGCCATATGTTCAAAAACTTTATAAATAAATCATAATGCAGTTCTAAAAAAGGTTCAAATAACCCTCAGGGAAGGCAGGAAAAAGAAAACAAAATGAAAACCAAAGATAAAATGACACACATAAGACCTGTTATGTCAATAATTATGGTAAGCAGTCTCTATCAAAATAATACCAGCATTCTTCACAGAGCTAGAACAATACCAATATTTGTATGGAACCAGAAAAGACCCCATATAGCCAAAGCAATTCTGAAAAAGAATACCGAAGCTGGAGGCATCAAAATCCCAGACATCAAGATGTATTACAAAGCTGTAATCATGAAGACGGTATGGTACTGGCACAAAAACACTCAGATCAGTGTAGCAGAATAGACAACACAGAAATGGACCCACAAACGTATGGCCAACTAATCTCTGACAAAGCAGAAAAGAATAGCCCGTGGAATAAAGACAGTCTCTTCAGCAAATGGTGCTGGAAAAACTGGACAGCAACATGCAGAAGAATGAACCTGGACCACTTTCTTACACCAAACACAAAAATAAACTCAAAATGGATTAAAGACCTAAATGTTAGATGGGAAGCCATCAAAATCCTAGAGGAGAAAGCAGGCAAAAACCTATTTGACCTTGGCCACAGCAACTTGTTACTCAACACCTCTCCGGAGGCAAGGGAAACAAAAGCAAAAATAAACTACTGGGACCTCATCAAAATAAAAAGCTTCTGCACAGCGAAGGAAACAATCAGCAAAACTAAAAGGCAACCTGCGGAATGGGAGAAGATATTTGCAAACGACATATCAGATAAAGGGTTAGTATCCAAAGAACTTATCAAACTCAACACCCAAAAAAACAAACAGTCCAGTGAAGAAATCGGCAAAAGACATTAACAGGCACGTCTCCAAAGAAGACATCCAGATGGCGAACAGACACATGAAAAAATGCTCAAATCACTCGTCATCAGAGAAATACAAATGAAAACCACAATGAAATACCACCTTACTCCAGTCAGAACAGCTAAAATTACCGACTCAGGCAATGACAGATGTTGGTGAGGATGCAGAGAAAGAGGATCTCTTTTGCACTGCTGGTAGGAATGCAAACTGGTGCAGCCACTCTGGAAAACGGTATGGAGGTTCCTCAAAAAACTGAAAATAACCCTAGGACCCAGCAAATGCACTACTAGGTATATACCCAAGGGATACAAGTGTGCTGTTTTGAAGGGGCACATGCACCCCAATGTTTACAGCAGCACTATCAACAATAGCCAAAGTATGGAAAGAGCCCAAATGTCCATTGACGGATGAATGGATAAAGAAGATGTGGTGTGTATGTATGTAGGTATCTATGTACACACACACACACACACACACACACACAATGGAGTATTACTCAGCAATCAAAAAGAATGCAATCAAAAAGAATGAAATCTTGCTACTGGCAACTATGTGGATGGAACTAAAGGTATTATGCTAAGCAAAATTAGAGAAAGACAAATATCATATGACTGCACTCATATGAGGAATTTAAGATACAAACAGATAAACATAAGAGAAGGTAAGCAGAAATAATATAAAAACAGGGAGGGGAACAAAACATAAGAGAGTCTTAAATATAGAGAAGAGAGGGCTGCTGGAGGGGTTGTAGGAGGGGGGATGGGCTAAATAGGTAAGAGGCATTAAGGAATCTACTCCTGAAATCATTGTTGCAGTATATGCTAACTAACTTGGATGTGAATTTAAAAAATAAGTAAATAAATAAATAAATATAAACTGTCCAAAGATAACAAAAGACAGATTGGTAGAATGGATTAAAAAACATGACCTAACTATATGCTGTCTATAAGAAATTCACTTCATATATATAACACCATAGATGGGGGAAAGTAAAAAAAATAGAAAAAATATACCATATAAAAGTTAATTAAAAAAAAAAAAAGATGGGCAACTGAGTGGCTCAGTGGATTAAGCAACCAACTCTTGGTTTCGGCTCAGGTCATGATCTCACAGTTCATGAGTTCAAGCCCACGTTGGGCTCTAAACTGAAAGTGTGGAGTCAGCTTGGAATTCTCCCTCACCTCTCTGCCCCTTCCCTAGCTCATGCACACTCTCTCTTAAAATAAATAAACTTTAAAATAAAAAAATTAGGGCAGAATGACTGTCTTCTTGTTAGATAAAACCAGACTTCAGAAAGAAAATTACCAAGGTCAGAGGGGACATTGTGTCCATAGAAAAACCTGTACATGATTGTTCAAAGCACTTTTCTCTAATAGCCAAAAACTGGAAACAACTAAAGGTCCTATGATAGGTGAATGGTTAAAACAAATTTTAGTGCATCTATACCATGGAATACTACTATTTAACAAAATAGTACTTTTGTTACTATTAAATACTACTATTTAACAAAATAGTACTTTTGTTACTATTTAACAAAAAGGAATAAACTATTCATACATGCAAGAACCTGGGTGGAACTCAAGAGAATTGTGCTGAATAAAAAAAAAAAAAAATCTGAAAAGGTTATGGTAGGATTCCAACTTAAATAACATTCTTGAATTGACAGAATTATAGAAATGGAGAAAAGATTATTGGTTGCCAGAGGCTAAGGAGGGTGGTGATAGAAGAAAAGTGGCTGTAAAAGGGCAATCTGCACAAAAGACCAAAAGATCCTTGTGGTCATGGAAATGCTCAGACTGCATTAATGTCATCATCCCAGTCATGATACTGTATTTCTGCAAGAAGTTATGAGGAGAAAACAGGTGAAAGGCACACGGGACTGCTCTGTACTATCTTTGCAACTTGCTGTAAATTAATTCTTTCAAAATAAATTAGGATTCTCAGTATATTAGATATTCAATGTTGAAACTATTCATAGAAACTCGGGATTGAGAAAAATTTAGACATTACCTGTTTACAATCTTTGTTCATTCAATCCATGATTTCTATATAATGGCCCCACACTGTTGGAGCAAAGCATTAGGCCAAAGCAATATGAAAAAAAGAGCAGATAACTTAACCCACTAATCTTAAAAAACAGGTTTGGATAGTGGTGGTAGTGATTTTAAAAAAATATATTGGAGGGGCGCCTGGGTGGCGCAGTCGGTTAAGCGTCCGACTTCAGCCAGGTCACGATCTCGCGGTCCGTGAGTTCGAGCCCCGCGTCAGGCTCTGGGCTGATGGCTCGGAGCCTGGAGCCTGTTTCCGATTCTGTGTCTCCCTCTCTCTCTGCCCCTCCCCCGTTCATGCTCTGTCTCTCTCTGTCCCAAAAATAAATAAAAAACGTTGAAAAAAAAATTAAAAAAATATATATATATATTGGAATAATTAATTAATTAATTGGAGGGGCACCTGGGTGGCTCAGTCAGATAAGCATCCAACTCTTGATTTCTGCTCAGGTCATGATCTCATAGGTTGGAGCCACACATTCCAGCTCCCAGCTGGCAGTGTGGAGCCTGCTTGGGATTCTTTCTCTCCTATCTCTCTGCCCCTGCCCCCACACGCTCACTCTCTCTCTCTCAAAATAAAGAAACGTTAAAAAAGGTTAAAAAAAAGAAAAACTAAAGATGTAGTCCCTCAAAATAATTTAATTACACAGACCATTTAGAAACGGAACAGAAATTAAATGGTAATTTCCCTACCAAGACGTCTAGACCATGGATGTTTTTTAAAGAAATCATTAAGAGTACCATAGGGCACCTGGCTGGCTCAGTCAGTAGGGCATGCAACTTTCGATCTCAGGGTCATGAGTTCAAGGCCCATGATGGGCATAGAGCCTACTTAAAAAACAAAACACAACAACAAAAAAAGACTAGCCATAAAAAAGTCATAAATAGGCCATAAATAAATAATAATAGGCTATAAATAAAACAACAAAAGAAAGCCTCTTCTCCCTGCTGACCACCACTGTAACGCTGCTCTCCAAAAGTAACCACAATTAAGTGTCCAGTAATACATTCTTTAAAAAACAAAACAAAAAACACCCAAAGATATCTGCTCATTTATATTTTTAAAACAGCAGTTACTTAAAAATCATACTTGCTGCTTCTCTTTCCATATCAGCAGGCACAACAACCTAATTCTGTAACGTGTGACTATTAGAGTGAATGTTTAATAATTTATTTAACCAATCTCCATTTTGATGGATGTTTCCAGTTTTTTGTTAATATAAACAATGTTGGAATAAACATGTCTCTACTTCTCTCTCCCTCCCCCTCTACATACAGCAGTCCCCCTTATCCATGGAGGATACATTCCTACACCCCAGTGGATGCCTGAAACCAAGGACAGTAATGAACCCTATGTATACTAGGTTTTTCCCTATACATACATACCTATGATAAAGTTTAATTTATAAATTAGATACAGTAAGAGATTTTTTTAGACACCATAACATTAACAACAATAACAAGAATTACAACATACTATAATAAAAGTTACGTGGATGTGCTCTCTCTCTCTCTCTCTCTAAACATCTTACTTTACTGTACTCAACCGTCTTCTTGTGATGATGTGACATAATAAAATACCTATATGATAAGATGACATGAGGTGAATGATGTAAGCACTGTGACATAGTGTCAGGCTACTAATGACCTTCTAATGATATATCAGAAAGAGGATCATCTGCTTCTGAACCACAATCAACCGTAAGTAACTTAAATCATGGAAAGCGAAACAGCAGATGGTGGGGAGGGCTACTATATGCATATATCTTGACCAAGTACATATAAAACCCTAACAGTAAATGGCAAGCAGTAGGAATGGGGAGTCAAAAAGAACATGCATTTCTTATTTGAGAAGATAGTGCCAAACTATCCGCAAAAAAGACTGTACCAATTTACATTCCTGTTAATACAAGTAAACCAAAACTTTTGCCAATATGATAGATAAATAATTTTATTTTAATTTGCATCAGAATGAGACTACCATTCTGAGCAACATTTCTTATGGTTATTTACCACTTTTACTTCTTTTTATGGAAACAGCCTGTTTTTATCATAATGCCCCTTTCCTACTGAGATGCTTGCTCACCTTTAAAAATGATCTGTATAAGAATTGATGGTACAGGATTACATGATTCTTACTATGATGAAGTTAAAGCTCTGTTGCTGAATTCTGAATTCTAATAGGGAATTCAAACTCCAGGTGTCCTCAGCTGGAATTCTAATGTTACTATATACATGCTTATGTCTCCCTCTTCCTCAGCACATGAGGCTTTTCTAATCACATAGTGAATGTCATGAATGGTTTTAATTTGTGAGTTAGATATTTTCTAATTACCACAGTAAATGTTAAACTGGTTCCTTATTGATGAAATTAAAAATATTCAAGATACATGGATTGGTGTGCTTCTTATACTTGTTCATCCTTTTGAGAACGGTATGTAAGAATTCAGCAAGGTGTAGACTCTTTATTCTTAGACATGATGACCGAGCTCAGTAGTATATAATCACCTTAGTCTCAGAATCCATGAACATTTATTGAAAATTCCCTGAGTATATATTATGAAATTGAAAGTTAAAATATTTATTAATTTAAAAATACTGATAAAAGTATTGTGTTAAACATAAATATTTGTGAAAAATAAATTTATTTTTAAAATAAAAAAATGGGAAGAGTAGCATTGTTTAACATTTTTGAAAATCTTTTTAGTGTCGAGTTTAGAAGAGGACATGATTCTCACATTATTTCTGCTATCAATCTGTGAGATATTTTGTTTTGGTGGAAACATAAAGAAAACATGACTTCATAACTCATCTCACTTATTATAAAACTGAAAAAAAAAGTAGTTTAAAATTTCTGCAGATACAGTAAAACCTTGGTTTGTGAGCGTAATTCATTCCAGAAACACATTTGTAATCCAAAGCACTTGTATATCAAAGCAAATTTCCCCATAAGAAATAATGGAAACTCAGATGATTCATTCCACAACCCAAAAATATTCATATAAAAATGATTGTAATATAATATAATAAATAAAATGCAAAATATAAAGAAAAAGAAACTAATCTGTATTTACCTTTAAAAACCTTCATGGCTGGTTTGAGGGAGACAAGAGAGAGGAGGGTGATTGTGTAGGACGACTTTCAATATCACTAACGGAATCACTGTTATCTATTGGTTCAATGGAATCTTTTTCTGCATGGGGGCCATTATATATGCTCACAGGGATGTTGACTACAGTGCATATTAATAAACTCTTGTCATATACTGTACTTAATGTAACTGACAATAAGACAGCGGAGGGGAGGATCTGTATCTGCAGGCAGCCTAATCTAGAGTGAAGCAAAGCATCCCTAAGCTTACTCTTGTATGGAAAAGCAAAGGACCATCCGTTGGTGCCTTGAAGTGACAAAAAATACACTAGGGCCAGTTGTGAGCACCTTCCAATGTTCTGAAAAATCACTGATTTGTGCCAAACACCACAGCCTGAGACCAAGCATCTGAGAATGGGAGATGATCACCCACAATCCCGTAGTGAGAGAGACAGAGAGAGAGAGAAAAAAACGATTGGCTCAGTTGTGATCATGTGACATTCAGCATCATGTACTACTCCTATTACAAGACATTGCTTGTTTATCAAGTTAAAATTTATTAGAAATCTTTGCTTGTCTTGCAGAACACTTGCAGAACAAGTTACTCACAGTCCAAGGCTTTACTGTAATTTGGATATATATTTTTGGTACTAAATCACAGCATAAGAAGTGACGGTTTATTGAAATTCATTGCAGTGTGGAATCTGAAATAAAATCCGTTAACATTAAAAAAAAATGATCTGTATAGAAATTTTACAAAGGAAATTAATTAGCCCCTTGTTATATGTCTTACAAACATACTCTGCCAATTTATCTTTACTGGTTCATATTCTTCTAAAATTTTTTTGGTAATTAAAATTACAAAACATACTGTTTTGTTTTCTTTCAACACAAATTTATGAATCATTTCTTATATGACATTAGACTTATGCATCCTTTTTATAAGTGCTTTTCTAATTCCAGACAAGTACTGACAACAGTTCAAAATTGGTTAACACTGATCATTACAGAACAGTATCAATTAGCTGAGATTTTAACCCTGGATGACACTAGAAATCTATTTCTTTCTTTTCACTCTACATTTATCAACAAATCATAATCTTCTTATTTCAAAGTTGAAATAGACAGCAAAAATACTAATTTTATTTAAGTTACATAAAACAGAATGTTTCACAAAATATCTTTATCTTGGTATATACACCATTATGCTGTAAAAGATCAAAAGGTTTTTGGGCCAAAAAAAAGAGTAATTATGCAAGCAAGAACAATAAGCAAAGGAGACAGGAAGCTTGATCCTACTGCACTTAGTAACATGACCACTGTCTAATGAACAACCTGAAAAGTGTGTCTGTCTATACAATACTTATACCATTTGGTAAATCTACTCTCCTACTGTAAACACAAGGAGCTCCATTTAATGTCTTCTTTAATTACATATAAAGAAATATATTTAAATACGAAATATAAACAAACTTTCTTCAGAACAAAAAGCACAGAGAAGTACTAACCATGATTATTACTGCTATGTTTTCTAAAATGATAACCTCTAAACAAAACTCTAATACTTGAATAAAATTTTAATAATCAGGAACACACTTCTATTTTTAATGCTTATTTATTTTTGAGAGAGCATAAGCAAGAGGAGAATGGACAGAGAGAGGGTGAGGGAGAGAGAGCAACTAAAGCAGGCTCTGCACTGACAGCAGAGAGCCCCATGTGGGGCTCGAACTCAAGAACCATGAGATCATGACCTGAGCCAAAGTCAGACACTTAACCAACTGAGCTAGCCAGGTGCCCCAGGAATACACAATTAAGAGCATCATGTTTTAAAGTATGCAGATTTGAGATCTGGCATATTTCTCAAGAAAAAGCAATATGGTATGGTACCATTCAAATTTTTAAACTAAAATGTCCACTTTTCAAAGGTAGGTAGAACTACCTTTTATTTAATATAAAAGCATCTAGTAATGTAAGGCCAAAATTTTATCTGTAATTTTAATAGTGAATTTACAATAAACTGGTTAGTATTTTTCTTAGAAAAATTTGTGAACAACTCAACCCAAATATGCTGGGTATTTCCTAATCAAAATAGCTAATTTACATGGTTTATATCAAAGTAAAATCTACTTACAAGTGAATCTGCATCAGGGCATTCCCTATTAAAATAAACAAAATATTATAAATAATTATTACAACTATCCAATAATAACTGTATACTGAAAGTGATCATCTTGGTATTTAAATGTAACTTTTATTTAAACTTAACAAAAATATTTAGAAAAAATCAAATCATGAGGATTAAAATATACTAAATGATTTTAAAATTCAAAAGAAAGCATTCCTATATCCATAATACATGACAAAATGAAACTCACACAGCTTACAATTATTTTAAAAACTTGTACTTCACAAGTACTTCTTTTCCATTAACACACACACAAATCTTATAAAGGAAGCTATCAGTCCTACAAGGATTTCTTAGTGGCTTTTAATTCTTTAGGCAGAGAAAGCTAAAAAAATTTCTAAGAGGAAAGCTCGACTTTTTTTTTTTTAAGTCTGTACTTGTATTAATTGGTAAATACTAGTAAATAACATTTTACAATATATTTTTGTTAAAACTTCAGTTTCATTTGAAGTACCTTCCATAGCTAGCATATAAACAAAAGCCAAAAAAGCTATTTTTCTCCATATATGTTAAATGAGTAGCCAGACTTCCACTTGAAAAAGCTTTCTAGTCTACTAAGTTGTTGAAAATTGTTAATTTTATCATTTATTTAACTGATAAATATTAATTTGGACGTAAACTAGCAAAAATATATTTTATTTATTTTTTTAAGTGAGCAGGAAGCAAGAACTTTATCAGAGTATAAAATTAGAAAGTAAGAATAGTAAGAAAGCTCTCTTTACAGAGAGGGGCATTCGAAAGTGAATGCCCCCCACCAAAAAAGTATTTTATATGCAAAACCAAAACATAAAGAAGATCAACCTTCTCAAATAATCAAATAAAGACTTAAACATATAAAATTAAAGACATTGAGGCCATGAAGAATATGGTTAGAAGAATTTCTGTGTACATATTCTAGATCAAATTCACAAAAATCAGAGTGCATACTGAAAACATATCTAGATTAGTTGCATAATTCTTTGACTTTAGACAGTTAATGCACGCAGTATCAGAATCTGCCACTTTAATAACAGACTAAAAACATAAACATTAGGTATACCTTGAGAGCCCAATGGACAATAAAAAGTACTAAATTAATATACAGGATAAGCAGGTCATCTCTATCTACCCAAAGACTAAGCACAAATCGGAAAAATCTACAGAGTGAAGAATTCTGTTAGGGGAAGACAAAATGGAACAGACTGAAATAACGGAAAAAGAGGGAGATGACTACACTGCTCTTAATCCAAACTCCAGCACCAAAGCAGGTAAATGCAAACCTCTTGTGTCTTTATAGCCATTTAAATGTCACTTAAGATTGCCAATTTTGAAAAAAGAGCTCCCTTATTACTGATATATGAGGGGTATTTATCAAAAATCCTACTGCATACTCTGAGGAAATGTTCCAGAAAAGACAATATAATAATAAATTCAATTCCTCTACAGAATCATTTAAAATGTTAGAGCACTTCTACTTTCTTCTTTTTTAAAAGATAAAGTTTAAATATCAAAGTGTCAAAGTTCCAAACAGTTTATTCTCTGGCTTTAAGCCAGAACTGTTCAGTCTTTGTGGGAAAGCACTCATCTGTTTGCTTTCACAGTGGGCTGTAATGAGACCTGCAGATGAAGCCCCAGGAAGAGCAAGCTCTGAGCAGGACCCCTCTTCCACAATCACTGGCATTTCAAAAGCCTTCGGGCTGTTTAAGAAGCAGCATGCCAAGAGCCTTGGGCATTTCAAACAAAGAGGTTTCTAATATTTTTCCTGCCTGGAAGTGTTGAAAGAAGACAATCATGATGCAGTTGTTTAAAGCACTGATTTTCTGCCCTAGTATTCTCAGTGGTGAAAAATATTCCAATATCCAAGTAGCCTAACGATGGTACTGGGAAATTACTGATCATGCAAAACAATTCTAAAAACACAGAATACACAAAAATATTATAAGCTCCCTGAATTAACAGCTGTGAAAACCACATATTATAAAAATAATTGAATTTAAGGCTTTTACTGTCTATAATATACTAACAAAGTGGCTACATTTCTAATTTCATGTACGAATCAACTGTTTAGACTTCCTTAAGTATTTCCAATGTTACAAAAATAGTTTTGATTCCATCTCCTTAGCAATATACTCCCTTCATAAAGCTGAAAAGACATCCGCAGATGAGATGGTAACCACAGATATAAATCACTTCCCAATCAGTCTTAATTTGTTAACCAAGTGAAACTAAACTTGGGAGGGGGTAAGAAACAGACATTTAGAATGGTAGAAACTCAGATAAAATGAATTTAACTAGATAGGAGGTAAGAACACCCAAAGCACAAATTGTTCTCTTACATTGAAAACATGAGTGGCCATGAAAACTCTGCTAATTACGCTGGAGAAGCAGGGATTTTAAACAAATTTCAAGCCAGTGTTACTGGCTTCACAAATCATTTAAGACTTGATTAGCGTCTTGTCAATCTATATAGGTTGAATAATTACAGAAACAAAGATTCCTTTAATTCCAGTTTGTGTCTGGTAAATCATAGCTCTTAAGAGCTTCTCAACCCCAGGTGTATATTAGGAATGACAGAGGCTGCTTAAAAGCAAACCAAACTAAACAAAACAAAAATTATGCTGTGTCTCACACCCTGCAAATCTGTAATAATTGGTCTGAGGTGGGGCCTGGCATAGATATATTTATGTTAATTTTCCACGTAGTTCTAATGTGTATAGCCAAGACATAAAATTTCACTTACCCAATATCTGTTGAATTTACTATATGCTAATTATATATTCTTTGTATCCTAACTTAATTTTTTTTAAAGGTAAATCAGATTTATATTCCATCCTCTATATCAAAAGCTGATGACCTAGCATAAATGTTTAAAACATGTTAGGGCTTTTGTTCTTCCCCATTTTCTGTTTACGTGTGCATATATCGCTATGAGCCTATATGTTTAGAGTTGTCTAGAAGGATTTTCATCACATTGTTGACCATGGGTTTTTTCTTAGGCATTAAGATTTAGAAGAATTTTTAGTTTCCTTTGCACTTTTTTTTTTAAATATGCATGTATCATTTTGTAAAAAGAATGTCTTTAAAGTTTAAATTTCAAAACATAGAAGCCTTTATCTTAATATTTTAAAATAGTAGGAAATCTAATACTTTTAACTTAACCCAGAGGAGCTGGCAAATGTATTCAGAAAAGTGTATTTTTTACACCTCAGACATACATACATTGAGTTATTTCTGAAGAAATTTTTCTTCTCACATTCAAAACAACAGTCTTATTCTTAGTTACTTAATAACAAAGAATTGTGACAATATTTAATATACTTACACAGACTCTGCATCCTTTTCCTTTTTAATTATTCCTGGCAAACCAAAAGTCTTTCTTTTCCGTGGTTTTATACCTTAAAATAAATGTATATTGTCACAAAAACATAACTGCTGTTGATAAATATATTACACTTGTATCCTGATACATAATTTGCTTATGTCAATACTAAATCTGGATGAAAGAAATAAAAGTATCAATTGGTAAACTCTAATGTTTAAATCATAGTCATAGTCTGTTTAGATTTTTCTTATGTTAATTTAATAAAGATTTATCACTTGATTAACAAAATTCTCTTTTCCTCTAAGTCTCCCCTAAATTACCTCAGACAACATAAACATTTGGAGAATCTTAAAACTTCAAAGAAGGGACATTATTCACTATATTAGATTTTGTTATAAATCCAAGTCAAATCATGTTTCCTGTCTGGAAGATCAAAAAATACGAATGTGGTGTTTTAAATAAAAAGATGACACAAAAGATCCATTAACAGTAAACACAGAAAACTTATGGCATTCTTTTGCACACATATTATCTTTAATATAATGAATGTTGTAAGTTGATTCTACCATAAATGAGTATCATCTATATTCTGCCTAATATGGCAGTTCTTCCTCCTCTTCCTTCATGACAAATTATTTCTTAGAAATCAGCCATACTATTAACTGTTGCTGGAATTCAGCACAAAGCTTAGCTGCTTACTCGGACAACTACAGAGCATACCTAAGATAACCTTTCACCATATAGATGAGGAAACTCAAGGGTATTTTTTGGTTTTTTTTTTTTATCTCAGTATTATCCAGCTACTAAATACTATAGCCAGGATTAGAAACCAGCTGTTTTAAAACAAGGTACTTGCTTCCATGCAAAACTAAACCATACATTTGTACAGCATGTTATATCAAATACATTTTTTTCTCACAGAGTATTATTACTTACTATCCACATTTTACAATAAAGAAAGCTAAAGAACAGAGAACTTGCATAGTTACTGCTCTCAAACAGCTAGTAACTGTAAGAAATCTAGGCACGAGAACCTGACTCCTCCAATGATAGCTTTACATACAACAGTAAACCTTTTCTCTGAATTCTCACATAAATGTTGAGAGAAAAATAAATAGAAAAGATTGCTTCCCAAATTATTTCTAGTAGCTCACAAAGTACTTAAACAGGAAGGTAGGTGCCTGGCTGGTTCAGTCTGTGGAACATGTGACTCTAATCTTGGGGTTGTGAATTTGAGTCCCACATTGGGTGCAGAGATTACTTAAAAATAGAATATTTAAATAAACAAACATGAAGGGTTGTAGACCCTTTCTCCAAGTCACATCATCACTCCTCCTGAATAAGGGGAATATTCACATCAATATATAACCTTCATTAATTACTGAAATGTTTCTCACTTTAAAATAAATCTTATACATTAATGTGTAGCAATGATTTTCATATTTATGAGAATGTTTAAAGATGGATGTCAATAAAGAAAACAATCTCGATGTGTATTTGAAAATAAATACATGTTATATTTAATCTTTTAAGATATATATTCTAACACACTAATATTCCTTTGGGCAAACCTACTGTTTACTTATTAAGTGAAGATTAAAAATCTATAGGCCTTCAAACTACATTCAGATTTTTTATATCACTCCACAAACATGCTGACATCAATGGATAATAGCCACTCTTTATTTGTTCAATAAACAGAAGATATTAGCTAGTTACCACACATTACAACTAGTCAACTTACCTTCAACTGCACTAGCAGGGTCACATTCTTCAAATTCAATAAGGCCTAAAACAAAACAAAACAGATGAACAGCTCTTAGTAAAAAAAAAAATAAAAAAATAAAAAAATTTAAAGCTGATGGAAAACAATCAGATCAAATCACATTACATCTTTTTAATCGACCTGACATGTGTTCTAGTGTTATCTGATAGTGTTATTTAAAATATCAATAATTTTAAAAACCAAATAACCCTAACACTGACAAAAACTGACACTAGTCTATTATTATCATAGTTAACTGAAAACCCTTTATATATGATACTGTAGAACTGGAGACACCTACTGTGTACTTTCTGTTTTCAAGGAGCTTGCAGGATACTAAAGAAAAAAGTAAGCACACTAAAAGGCAGGTGCTGAATCCCTGGTTGTGTTCATGGGGAGGATGGGGGACCAACATAGTAAATACTAATAGAATGTCAGCTTGGGAACTTGTCCCTCTCGTAGACCACTGTGAACTGGCAAATAATAGGTCTTTAACAAATATTTGCTGAACAAATAAATGCATTAATTACATCATAGCTAAGTGGTGATCCTCTAACTATAAAGCAGGTCAAGGAATCTGAACTTTTAGTTTGCAGGTAATGGGAAGAGTTTTCATGAGAGGTAATACATACATGCCCCTATAAAGTGGTCTTAAAAGAAAATTAGCACTGGTATGAGGGATAGACTACAGAAAGAGAAGAAGAAGATAAAATAGAAATCAGCTGAAAAACATTTTAAGTAGCTCTAAAATGACAGATCTGCTAAGACTAGCCTTAAATGTCATATAATAGATTTCATGTACATGGGATACTAAACTATTTAGGTAGTAAAGAAAGTAACAAAAGCATGAATCACTGTTCTGCTAAAATGTCCCCAAAAATAAATATCAGACTAAAAAATATCTTCTATTTAAACAGTCATTTTACCCCTGTTTTATAATACTTAAATTTATGCAAGTTCAGCATTTTTGTGAAATAAATTTTTATTAATAGTAAGAGTTTCAACATGCTATTTCAAAAAATTTAAAAATCAGCCTTGGGGGCACCTGGGTGACTCAGCTAAGTGTCCAACTCTTGATTTCAGCTCAGGTCATGATCTCACGGTTTGTGAGATGGACCCCCACGTCGGGCTCTGTGCTGACAGCGTGGGGCCTGCTTGGGATTCTCTCTCCTTCTCTCTCTGCCTCTCCCCTACTTGTTCTCACTCTCTCTCTTTTAAAACAAATAAACATAAAAAAATAAAAAAAATAAAAACAAAGCTTGAAGAGTGGAAAACAGAAGATTTCATTACTGGTTCTTCTGAGACATTAAGCTAAACTAAAACTATGAATAAGTTCATCATCAGAGTTCTCACTGATCATCTAATTATAAAAGAAAGCCACTAATTAGTAAGAAATATTTCTCTACAAGAAAGAACATCTAAAAATATTGGTGGATCAGTCAGTTGAACGTCTGACCCTTAATTTCAGTTCAGGTCATGATTCTAGGGTTGTGGGATCAAGCCCCACGTCAGGCTCCATGCTGAGCAGAGAGCCTACTTAGGGCTTGCTTGCTCTCTCTCTCTCTCTCTCTCTCTCTCTCTCTCTGCCCCTCTCCGACACTCATGTGCTCTCTCTCTAAAAAAAAAACAAAAACAAAAAAAACAAACAATTGGCTAAAATGTCCTTCTTAACCCCAAATCTAAGATCTACTTCTTCAGTTCTGGTTTCTATTCATTAGAGTACATTAACATTTAGTGATAAGCAAAATAACAACAACTAAAAAAAAAACTCATAAAAGTGAGTTGATAAACAAGGTCCTAATTAATTACTGATACCTTTCTAAGTATTCTTATAATACACATGTGACTAAAAAAAATAAAATACATTTACTACTTCCACCCCAAAAAGCCTTGAAATCAGAAAATGACCCAATTAAAAATTTAAAAGACTTCAAGTTCAGTTTGCAAATCTGGAAGCTAAAAATTCATTAAATGAAAGGGTAATGAACTCATTGTTAGAATTCTTTAGAGGCATGCATTAACAGTTTACAAAGAGATTAGAAATGAAAGATCAAGAAAGGTAAAGAATTTTAGTATGTGCATCTAATAATTAACAACTACTTGGTGTAAAAGAATGAAAAATTTCCACGGAAATTACCAATAGTTTATTATGTATCATTAGCTTTATAACTTACTAATAAACCTTAAGAGACTATGACCACCTGTCAAATAAATCTGAGAGTTCCTACAGCTATACATCGCATAATCTGTGCTCAGTAACTTTTCACATAATCTCAAATAATCAAGCTACGGGCTTAGAGAGGAAAAACAAAACATCAATGCCAAACAAACTGAAAGATTTTAAAATACATAAAAATAGAGTACCTAAGAAGACTTCTGTAACATCACCTTAGCAAATATATTATTCTTTTAAGATCTTTGGGTGCCTTCATATATGTGAAAATACCAAAGGCATCCCTTAACTCTACAAAAATTCCCTCAAAGTTCTACATTTTTTTCTCTCAAAATCTTTTTCCTATACCAGACATACCTCGATTGCTTTTCTCTTTCCCTTTTCTAAACATCCTCTTACAATCTATTTAAAACAGGAAAATGTCCAATAAAAACAAACTATTCAAAATCACACTTTTGAAACCGAAGATGCCAGATCCTTTCAAACTGTAAAATATATATAAAAATTTTAAACTGAATACCTTCAGCACATAAGCTTTTCTATTAAAGACAGAAATATTAACAGTTTCTGGTATAATAAAACTAAATATGCCCTTTAAAAAGAAACATTAACTCATGCATGAAAAAGATTTCCAAATGGCATATGCTCCACACGCCACTTCCCATGGCAAAGCTTTGCGTGCCTGGCTCTGTGCCAGTTGACAGCTCAGCTGGATATCAGTGCACACTGTGACCCCCTTGCATCACGTCACTTCTGAAATGTTTCACAAGTAGAAAGTTTATTCAGCATCTTCCTCAAATGCAGTCCACTGCCCATCATTCTGCTATTTAATCCTAAGACAAGTTACTTTTTTTGACAGACCCAAAGCCAGGGTAAGAGTCAGAAAGAATAGTTTGCTACAACTGGAATTTCAACTGTTTTAGGCTCAATTAATTCTGTTGTCAAAATAAATAACTGCTCTTAGCGCTTAGATTTTATACTGGGCCACAAGGGCAATTTAATTTGTATAAAAGCAAGAAAGACCATTTTGGCTCTGTCTCCTGATGCTCTTTTACACATTATATAAAAAATGCCATCATGAGTTCAAAAAGCAGAAGAAATTAAAGGCAGACCTCCAAGAGGTCAACAATAAAGTAAAACAATTCTTACAGAGGATGCTTTCTTTAATCATCAGGTAGGAATAAATTATTGCTGAAAGAAAAGAAAAGAAAGAAAGAGAAAGAGAGAAAAAGAAAGAAAAAGAGAAAGAGAAAGAGTCAACAACGTAAAGAATTCTAATTTGAATCAAAACTTTTAGGAAATGCTACAGGAAGAAAGACAATTTAATAGCAATATTTAATCAACACATTCTGTGGTTGAAGTACAGTATTAAAAAATATAAAACATTTAATAGTTGCCATCATTGTGAATCAATTCTAAATCTCAGGCCACCAACAGGGCAAATCTGCAACTTAGTCTAGTTAGTGGCCTCAAAACTGATATAGTAAGTCTGGGCCACGCAAATCAAGCCTATCTCTGTATTTACCCAACTCAAAGAACAGAACACTTGGTTCTAATTAAAAGCCAAAATAAAACATATGAACATGCCCAGATCCCAAAGTCTAACAAAAAGAATGGTGATAACTGGGGAGAGTGGAGGGGTGGGGGTAATGACACAGGAAAGAGGGAGGGAAGGAGCGGAGGAGAAGGGGGTAATGACTCATAACAATGGAAGTCAATGACTACATTTTCAAGCTTGCTCCTGGGCAACACAGCCACATTCCTGGGTGTCTGGGATGGTGAACCAGGCAAGCTAACATGAAAAAGAACATCAACCTCCAGCTGTAGTAATGAGCAAAGGGCATGCAGGCTCAAGTTCTGGTTTTGCCACTTGCTTCCTGGCTAATTACTTTAATCTAGTTACCTTCTCTACTTGAACCTAAGTCATATCATTTTTATAAATACGCTATGGCAGAAGAAAACCTTTTGCCATACCTGCTTTCTCTTTCTCTACAAATACCCATACACACATACAATTCTTTCTTTTTTAGTTTACTAAACCATTTGAAAGTAAGTTACAACGTCAATGCTACTTCACTTCAGGGGTACTTATTTTAATAAAGGGCTTTAAGATAGAATTCTCTCAATCCAATGGTTCCAAATCCCAGTGCCTAGCTGAATCTCCTAGTGCAATGCTTCCTGCTTAAGAATCATCTGGAGAGGGGCACCTGTGTGGCTCAGTGCGTTAAGCATCAGACTTGAGCTCAGGTCATGATCTCACAGTTCATGAGTTCAAGCCCCGCATTGGGCTCTGTGCTGACAGCTCAGAGCCTAGAGCCTGTTTTGGATTCTGTCTCTCTCTCTCTCTCTCTCTCTCTCTCTGCCCTCCCCCACTCATACTCTGTCTGTCTCTCAAGAATGAATAAACGTTAAAAAAAATTTTTTTTTGAAGAATCATCTGGAAAGCTCATTAAACCACAAATCACTGGGCCCCAGCCCCAGAGTGTCCTATACAGAAGGTCTAGGTTGGTGCTCAGGAATGTGCATTTTTCACAAACTCTCAGGTGACTGCAGATGGTCCTGGGATCACACTTGGAGAACTACACTCAGGGAACTCCTGGGTCCACTGCCAGATACTCACTAATTCTAGATGGTACTTCTCCAATTTTACTCTACATACAAACTGCCTAGGTGTGAGAAGTGAGATGATTCATTTTCAGGAGAACCAAACAAAAGCTGTGCTAATTAACAATGGGTTTACAACCTATTGGAAATATGTACGAAGCCCCCTTACCATGATGGAATACCAAACCCTAAGACACATCACTTCCTGGTTCTTCCTCCCCTCTCCATTTCGCAGGCTTATTTTTTGCAGGCTTTGCAATAAGCATGCGCCAAAGAACTGAAGTCTCTGTGTCACCTCAAAGAATGTACATTTGTTCCAGTCAGACTACTTTTTCCCTTACATGAGCAAAGGCAACCTCCTGGTAAGGCTGTAACCTCTTAGTACTCAGTCAATGAGCAATCAGGGGAAGGACTTGCATACTATGAGATAAACTGCCTGCTGTAACTGCCCATCAGACACCCGCTCTTGCAAGAACGTTGAGTAAAGCCTAGTTTCACTGTGCTCCAAGTCTCCATCACTCCTTTGACCCGGTCAGTGGGTTTATTTCTCACACTAGAATCTTATTAAAATGCAGATTCTTAAAGGGGTGCCTGGCTGGCTCTGTAAGAAGAACATGCTACTCTTGATCTCAGTTCAAGCCTCACATTGGGTGGTAGAGATTACTTAAATAATTTTTTAAATGCAGATTCTTAAAGCTAAATAAATACAAAAAATGCAGATTCTATTTCGGTAGGCCTAGGGTAGAGTTTGAGATCCTGCATTTATAACAAGCATCCAGTGATAAAATGCTCTAGTTACTGAACAATGGCTGTACCTAAGACTCAGATGAGGAGTTTTAAAATATAGTGGTACTGAGGAACCACCCTAGACCACTGCAGTGAGAATTTCTGGGACAGGGAACTGTCTGTACATTTTTAAAAAAAGAGAGAGGCAGGGAGGGGGAAGAAGGGAAGAGAGAGTAAAAGAGAGGGAGAAAGAGAAAGGGAGGGAGAGAGAGAGGAAGGAAGGAATGGAGGAAGAAGAGAAGGGAAGAGAAATGAAGAGAAATGAAAGGGAAAGAGAATAAAATTGCTACTGCTGATTCTTATATATATCCAAGGCTTGAGAATCAGTGATGAGGCAAACTTAGGAACGATGCTCTTAAATGAAAAAAGCAGGTTTTTCACTATGAAATTTCAGTCACTGTAAAACTTCAAAGTCCAAAATTTCATCTAGTTCTCCAAACAAAGAATCTTAAACATTGAAGTATAATCACCTACATCCAAAATCTGACACTACCTCTATACTTCCAGATTGAGTCATTTTTTCACCCTCTGTGATACTGATAAAACCTTACGTGATTATACCCAATTCACTAAATCTCTTTTCCCTGGGAACTTCCCTCTTCACCACCAGTGGTGAAGAAGCCTGTTTATACTACATGATCTAGTCAGAAATGACTAGATTAGAAAGATTACCTGGACCAGATTCTTTGTCTGAGAAATTTGTAAAGAGAACAAAACCTGGGTTAATTCTGAGCTGTGGCTTCAATTAAAGAACCAGTAAAAATACCTAGAAATTGCAGAGATGTCACCTTATGTCCTATGCCTGGAAAAGCAAAGAAACCATTGTGCAATAATAATAATAATAAAGCAGTAAAAATAGATCAAATGAAGGAAAAATTATTCCTAGTATTACTACAGGTTTGAGTTTCCTTCTGCAGCCTGGCTACACTCCTGATTTTGGATCCTTGGGATATCTGTTTCTTTCTAATAAATCTCCTTTTAGTTCAAACCGGTTTAAGTTAGCTTCTTTAACATACTGCAGAAAAAGCTAAAACTCTGTTCTTGTTATTATGCACATGTAAAAATTATAATCAGCTTACTTTACTTTTTTACCTCTATTTTGTTGCCTGTGTTATTATACATTTAACATTTTTAACGGCTACTTCAAATTAATGAAATAAGTTGTCCTTAGACAAAGCCTGCTCAAAACAGCTTAATTTTTACTTTGTAATTTAGGATTATTATTATTGAGAATCGGTTACTATGCTGTGATATGACTGCAGATGTAGTTAGGGCAGGGTGTCAGAATAAATTTTTTCTGAACCGAAGAAGAGCAGAATCAGCTTTTGAAGAAAGATTATATACTATCGTGGGACACACAATTCTCATGAACTATATGACATACCCGCTACTATACTACACAGGAAGTATATTTTCTAACAATTCTGTAAAGAGTAAAACAGTAAATATATTAGATTTTGTGGGCCCTAAGTCCTGTCACAACTACTGATCTCTGCTCCTGTGGTACAAAAAGTACTATACACAATACTTAAGTAAACATGACTGTTCAAAACAACTTGCATCAACAATGACATCTGAATTTTCTAATTTTTGTGTATCATAAAATACTACTTTTCTTTTGATTTTTTTCCCCAATAGTTAAAAAATGTAAACCCAGGGGCGCCTGGGTGGCTTAGTCAGTTAAGTATCAACTTCAGTTCAGGTCATAATTTCACAGTTCATGGATTCGAGCCCACGTCGGGTTCTGCGGTGACAGTTCAGCCTGCTTCAGATTCTCCCCTCTCTCTGCCCCTCCCCCACTCATGCTCTGTCTCTCTCTCAAAAATAAACAAACATTAATTAATTAAAATTGTAAACCCAGTCTTTGCTGGTAGGCCTCTACAAGCTGCTATAACCCAACTTAAAAATAAGCAGAGCTAAACTTGACTCAATAGCCATAGTTTGCTGATTCTTGCTCTAAAAAATATAGAAGAGGATCAGTATCAGGTTCCGTGTACATCCCATAGGGCTGAGTTTTATGTCACTGCACTGAGTGACTAGGATACAACAGGTAAAGCTGTACTTCTTCACATATAACCTTTTCTATGTTACTTTTTTGGAGAGCTCTCTCTTTTACTTTCTATTTGTGCTAATCTACATTATCCTCTTCCCTAATCATCATCCTGAAAGGTCAGCTGCTTTTGCTATCAAATAGAAAAACCAAGAAATCACAGCTGGTGTAGTTTATGAGTCTATGTCTCTTCTCGGCTTTTTAAATTTTGCTTTTGACACTAGGGTTTCTTCTCTGATTCAAAAAAAAAAAAAAAAAAAAAGCAAACTTTGGTAGGGAGGAGTAGTAGGAAGCTCTATTGTGCATTTGACATTATTCCAAATCCTTGAAAGCTCTAGAAACATGATTTTAGATTTTTTAAAAATTATTTGTTTTACCCTACACTTCAAAATAATACACATAGGGGCGGGCGCCTGGGTGGCTCAGTCAGTTAAGCGTCTGACTTCAGCTCAGGTCATGATCTCACAGCTCGTGAGTTTGAGCCCCGCATCAGGGTCTGTGCTGACAGCTTAGAGCCTGGAGCCTGCTTCAAATTCTATGTCTCCCTCTCTCTCTCTGCTCCTCCCCTGCTCATGCTCTGTCTCTCCTTCAAAAAGAAATAAAAACATTAAAAAATTTAAAAAATAAAAATAAAAATAAAAATAAAATAATACACATAATGTAGAAGCTAAAAATTTCCAAATATCCAATCAATTTCATTTAGGCAGTATGACCATAGGAATCTTAGTTTTCCTTTTTCCTTTGTGGCTGATTGTTTTTCATGTGTACCTTTCTCAAGATTTTCATATTTTTATCTTTAAACACAGTATAATCCCTGGAAGTCCTCAAATGAAAGCTATAAACCTATCTTATCATATAATGAAAATACAGATAAGTTTTATTTAAACATATTATATACTGGTCTATCAACTTTTTAGGTTATTTATCCTTTTGTTTCTTATAAAAAGAAACTTGTTTAACTTTTATGAATTATAAAAAGTATATAGCAAAATCAGCAGAATGACTGTAAAACAGGGAACTCCAAATATGGTTATAATCTCCTTTGGCAATTAAAATACATGAGAATTGACAGGAATACTAGGATGTTATTTGAACACAGAAAGATATTCACAATTAGAAAACACCTGTTTATTCATAACCCTTTCAGATCATAGGTGCTTTGATATTCAAAGCATCTGCTTACAGTGGTGACTCCAATTCCAGAAAAGTCAAGCAGTATTACACTCAAAAAGTAACGATAGTAAGAGTATAGAGGTTCCTCAAAAATTTTTAAATACAACTACCATATGACCCAGCAATTCCACTTCTGGATATTTATCTGAAGAAAACAAAATTACTATCTCAAAAAGATATCTACATGCCCAAGTTCACTGCAGCCTTATTTACAATAACCAAGATGGGGTAACAACCTAAGTGTCCAGTGATGAATGAATGGATAAAGAAAATGTGTTGTATATATACAATGGAATATTATTCAGCCATTAAAAGAAAGAAAGAAACCCTGCCATCTGCAACAACATGAATGGACCTTGAGGATATTATGCTGAATGAAATAAGTCAGAAAAAGACAAATACTACATGACCTCACTTATATGTGGAATCTAAAGAAAACCAAACTCATAAATACAAATAAAAGATTGGTGGTTGCCAAAGGCAGGGGTTGGGAGTGAAGGGTAGGTAAAATGGTTAAAGATGGCAAAAGGTACAAACTTCTACTTATAAGATAAGTAAGTCCTGGAGATGTAATACACAGCATGATGACTATAGTTAACAACACTATACCGTATATTTGAAAGCCGCTAAGAAAGAGTTCTTAAAAGTTCTCATCGCAAGGGGTGGATGCTAACTAGACTTATTTGGTAATCGTTTCTTATATACATATATCAAATCATTATGTTGCACATCTAAAAATAATACTATATGTTGATCATATCTTAATTTTTAAAAAGGTAATGACAAAAAAAGCCACTTCATATAATAAGTAGTATAAAATAGTCTCAATGAATAGTGAAAAAGTTGTAATGCTCTCAGTGCTGATTTACACAGGATAACTGGACACAAAGTTAGAGGTTGTATCTTTGAACAGGTAACTGCTAAAGGAAAAAAAGGTCATTTTTCAGCACAAGAATAACAAGTTAATTTTTAGATATACAAAATTTTTACAAAACTGGGCCTCTTGTTTTCTTTTTAAAATAATATATCCCATAGGACAAAAACTAGTTTAAGAAGGAATTCATCCACCAGAGGGGGCCCTTACAAAACAGGAAAAATAAAATGTTAACAACAATCAGCAGTATATACAATTCAAGGTTAGAATACATCTCACAGAAGTCTATGAATTCCATACAATCACATGCAAATTTTTTGAGTACACTATTTTTCTGAGAAACACAAAATTTTTATCACTGCAATGGGCCCCCAGGCTCATTTGTTCAGGTGCCCGTAAGCTGAACAAATACACAGAAAGAGCTGTGACCAGTCACCCATAGCAAGCCAACTAGAGAAGTAATATTTATCTCGTCCACTCCACTCCGACACCATTCTTTTTTTTTTTTTTTTATAGTTAGCTCTAGGACCACTTTTTTGAAAGTTAGTCATTTATAGTCACTGTCAACCCTAGAACTGTCACCTAACTCTGGACTTAGTGATTATTCTTAGGAAAGCCCATGTCATCACCATGATGTGGCAGCTGTTTTACCTCCTACACTTTAACTACATAGGAATTTTCTACATGTCATAGTATATCTTAAGACCAGAAAATTTAAATTTAAAAGGAAACAATATCCATTAGTAGCCACACAGTAATCAGAAATGTATTAATTTTTTAACGTAACATTTATTTAAGTACTCAACAAATGTTACATTATCTTATGTAACCCTCACTCACAACAACCTCATGAACCAAATACTATTATAATCCCTGCTTTACAGATGACGGCAATAAGGCTTAAAAATCTCGCTGCTAGTAAAAGAACCAACACAAACTACAGGGCTAAGTACTGTGCTATATCACAGATAAGAAAATAACTGAAATTTTTACTGAGATAATTGCAGATTCACATACAGTTGTTAAAAAACAAAACAAAACAAAAACA
Source organism: Panthera uncia (assembly GCF_023721935.1). Lineage (NCBI taxonomy): Eukaryota > Metazoa > Chordata > Mammalia > Carnivora > Felidae > Panthera > Panthera uncia. The sequence continues at coordinate 52,879,362 of NW_026057577.1, read as the reverse complement.
GTTAAAGGGAGACTCCTGGTATACTTTGCCCAATTTCCTGCCATGATAACATTTTGCAAAACTACAATGTAACATCACAAACAGGATACTGATAATAGTACAATTTACCAATCTTGTTTAGTGTTCTAAGGCACTTTTAACCAGCCAATACATCTTTGCTTTTATCTATCAATACTTCTAATTGCTCTATATAAAAACTGTATTTGTTCTCCAATTGTTTTTAACCTCTCTTAACTGATCTTCCCTCTAATTTAATCTCTTTATAAAGAATTTTATAGTTTCATACTTTTCTGTAGTTATATGTCTCAACATCCTCATTCTCTTTATATTTGTAAACCTGCTCAGTTCTAGTCTAATTTCTCCAAAGCATGGGCCCTGGGGTCAAGAATCCTGGTATTTTAGTATCAGCTCTACCATGTACTAGCTTAGACAAATCATTTAACCTCTCAACATTTCCCTCATCTTTAAAATGAGAATAATAGTACCCACTTCAACAGTTGCTAAAGATCAAAGTTTTCCTGCAAAGTGTTTGGCTCGGTACATGGCAGAGAGTAAGGCACTACATTTTAACCATAATTATTTACTATTCCTCACCAAGACTTTTCTAACAGCAAATTCATCCACTGCAACCTCCTTAACATCCTTTAGTAGTATATGTCCATTTGTTCATTCACTCAAAAAAAATGTACTATTACACATAAACAAGATAAACAGATGAATCAAATATAGAGCTTTTCTTCACATTTGCACAATTACTAAAATTTAAGGTAGACAGCAACAATGCCAAAAAAAGGAGGAAAAAAAGTACAGTTAAAGTTCTATGGCACTTTCGATGGAGGAAGTAGCAAATATCCTGGGTCTTTAAGAGTTCATTCACTCGACAAATAAATGGAAAGATATGGGGAAAGACAGGAAAGAAGTAGGATATAGCATTTCCTAGAATAAGAACATAAGGGCAACTAAAGCACCAAGGGGAAAAGGGACATGTATAGGAAACAGAAAGCAGTTCCAGCTGACAGCAGTGGAGGGTAATAAAGGTAAAAAAGACTAAAGACTAGTCAGGGCCAGATCCTGAAAAGCTCTGAATCTAAATCCGGAGTCTAAATTTCATTCTGTCTATAATGAAAAGTCAAAGATTTATGAGTAATGCATGTAAAAAGGATTTGAGCAGAAATGTCTACTGTGCCAGTATTTAGAAATCTGCTGCAATTGATCAGGTAGGTAGAGAAGCATGAAAAGGTATGAAGGGAAAAATACTAACATATGTGGACCAATGATTTCAAAGTTAGTAAAATGTAAAAGAAAAAGTGAAGAAGATTTAGGTTACAAGCCTTAGTTCTGGTAAATGCGCTAAAGAATACCAGCTCCCAGACTTCCCTACAAATCACTTATCCATTCTCCTGAATTCCAAGCCACATTTTCTTTAGTAGATTGAATTATTTTTACCTATAGAGTAAAACAAATATCTTACAAGAACATGGTATAGTAACTAATAAAATCAAGAAATCTGGAAGACTCTATGCTGAGCAGGGCAAGAGAATGGGCTACTGACTACATTTGACATATCATAACATGCTTATTAAAAGTAAGATTCAGGATACTATAATTATTCATTCATAAGACAGAAACCAGAATTCCTGTATTCATTTGTTCAGGGATATAACCTCAATGTCTAAAACACTGTCTGAAATACTTTTAGCAGCAACAAATATATTTGTTGAACATATATGTCAGTAAGAAAATTTTTAAAGCTATTACATTTTACAAAAGGTTTTCTGTTGGTCTCAATGCTCTAAGGGCTCAATATTCTCTCCTATTCGTCCTCTTACTAAGATGGCCTTCTGTTCATAGAGAAAATAGACAATGATATTGTAACAGCATTGTATGGCAATAGATGGTAGTTATGCTTGTGGTGAGCACAGCAAAAACCATAAAGAAGGTGAGTCACCATGCTGCATGCCTGAAACTAACATTATGTGTCAATGACCATGATACTCAAAAAACTTTTTTAATTAAAAATAAAAAATAAAAATAAGCTGTTACTCTTTGAAAAATGTAAATAAACTGCAGCATATTAATTTACTAAAGGTTATAATAACCATTTTAACATTAAATTATTAACCACTAAAGGCCAGAATAAAAATATTAACTTAATATATTATCAGACACAAAATAAATGATATCTAATATTCTACACATATTTTTAGATACCTTGCAAGCTACATTTTGCAGGCTGGGAATTCAAAAGCAAATATATTTGTTCCTAGATGGGAAATTTGAATACATTTCCTTACAGAGTTTTATCATCTTACCAGGTCTTTCCTTCCCAGTGCCTTTTGACTCAGCAAATTTTTGTATCAAGCTTTCAACTGTAGTGTTAGCCATGTTATTTATAAATTCTTCATGGACCTATTAAAATGAAATAAAGAAATTTTTTTCCACTAAAAATTCTTACTATACTTCAGACAAAACTTCCACAAAGAAATTAATATTCATTACACCAAAATACGTGGTTTTTTCGATCCAAAGCCATTGAGAACTTTCATTTACCTAGCATGCTCTTTTACCTCACGGTGTTAGTAAACCCGTGGGTACCAACCACTGTTTACATGAATCCCTCAAGATATAGCCTCCCAACCTTAGAAGTCCAGGGAGTTTCCTGTTCTCATCTTTGAATGTTTTAGACACATAATTCCTAAGACTAAAACTTATACAGATCTCTAATAATTTTCAGATCTTTAATAAAAAATAACAGACTTCATCCTTCTCTATTTCAATGCACTCCAAACTGTCATCATTAAACTGCTTTCATATTTTGGGAAAAAAAAATTTTTTCTTAAAGATTTTCTTAAGTAATCTCTACACCCAATTTGGGCCTTAAAATCACAACTCTGAGATTAAGAACCGAATGCTCCCCCAACTGAGCCAGACAGGCATCCCTATTTTTAGAAAATTTCTAAGCACAAGTTCTATAATTTATTGCTGCTCTAAATTATAAAACAGCAAAACTTAAAAAAAAATTTTTTTTAAACTGGTAACTTCAGAGTTTTAATGTAAAAGACTGAGCCACAGTTAATCTTTTTTAATGTTTATATATTTTTGAAAGAGAGAGCGCGAGCAGGGAAGGGGCAAACAGAGAGGGACAGGATCTTAAGCAGGCTTTGTGAGAGCCCGATGCAGGGCTCAAATTCATGAATCATGAGATCATGACCTAAGCCAAAGTAGGACACTCAACCAACTGAGCTGCCCAGGTGCCCCAGAGCTATAATTAATTTTAACAATTAATTTGAATTATCATCCTTGATAGCCAATCAAAAATCCATTTTATTTTATATTTAACACATGTAAGTACATATTCTTTATATGCAATAAGTCAGTATCATATTGAGTTTTGCATTTTTTAAAGAGTCATATATGAACATAAAATTTTCATGAATCTGTTCAACAAAAGGAAAAACTTACCTGGCCTATTTGCAAATGAATTTCCTTTATAGCATTTGACAAGGATTCTATAATTTCCTTTATGTGAATGACATGAGCTTCTTCAATATCTTGAAATTTCTGGGTAACAAATATGAAAAGTTATACACACACACACACACACACACACACACACATATATATACACACACATAAAAGAAATATACACTCTCTCTCTCTGAAATCAAAGAACTTTTTTTTTATAATTTATTTTTTTAAGTACTCTCTATACTCAATGTGGGGCTTGATTGAACTCATGACCCCACAACCCCAAGATCAAGAGTCACATGCTCTACCAACTGACCCTGAAATCAAAACACCTTTTAAGTCATCTTAATAGAGCTAACCAAATTTAGTGAGTTACCATTATTACATAATGTTTAACAATACTTCTAGACAAATGGGTCTAGTAAACACAATGAAATGTTTAACTTTTTATTATGTTAATTTTTTGTTATGCCATTTCTGAGGCACATATGAACTTGATTTTGAAGATACCACAAATTAAAATCTAAAATCATGGTCAGAAAATTAGAAGGAGACCTAAATGAGAAGTGTCACAACAGCCAAGCCAAGGTAGAAGTGTTTCAAACCAAAGAGCAATTAGGTGACAGAGCAAAAACTACCGTTTACTTCTGAAGACTTTACAATCTAACCCAAAGACTCTAACAGTATGTTTTTAATCCTTGAAATGTTAACACGTAGCCTTCAAAAGAAGTAATTTATGGTCAAAGAAATGTGGAAAAGCCTGTATACTCGATCTCAGCAGTTCTAAACTGAAGGGGGGGATATATCCAATCACCTGGAAAATGTTTTTAAACTACAGAACACATAGATTTTCTACAACTACCCAGAGAATGGAAGTGGAAAAAGATGAAAATGTTGTCTGGAAAAATTCCCCGGGTCATTCTGATTATTTATTCCCCAGGAAGAAAACTTGGCTAGACTTGGCTTCCAACACACAGATTAAAAACCCCGAGAAATACTGAAATAAACCATGTTTTCATTTTGCTTAACCCAGTGTTTTCTAAATTTCTTTGACCACACAACCCTTTTTGTTTTTCTTCTTCTCTTAATATCTATTAATATCTCAAAGAACAATAATAATCCTCAAAACAGGATTTGGGAAATGCTGAACTAAATTTCTTCAAACAAAATATATTTGTCATTTCTACTGCACAAACCTGATTACCCTTGTTTTTTTTTGTGGGTTTGTGTGTGTGTGTGTGTGTGTGTGTGTGTGTGTGTTCTGTTTTGTTTTGTTTTTTTTTTTTTTTTCCAAATGAAATCAGTTCTAAGAAATAGGCCTAAATGCCATGTCCCTTTTCTCTGGTTAGTTTAGCAAATTAAATTCCCTTACCCTATATATAATATAAAATTTTCTTCAGCAGTGAGTCATAGGACCAGAAAATCACTAAGCCAAATGATCATACATATAAAGGGTCTGAACTTCTCTAAAAAGAATCAATAATGGCGAAATTACAGTTTTGGCAATAAGGCAACCCAAATTCACATACTTAAATCAAGTTTATTCATAAAAATGGCAGAGTTAAAATGTCTTATCTTGACTAATTCTGACCAAATCAATGAGAATATATTTCAAAACTGTGAATTACTCTCTTAGGAAGTAAGGAATATTCAGCAGAAGCATGATTCTTGTTTATGTTCATATTCTAAGAATTTGTCCTCAGCTTAATATTCTGCAATTAATCAGAAATTTTCTCCTTAAGACAGACCCAAATCCAGAAAACCTACATCAAACATCCACAAGTTTCATATGGATAATCTCTAATTGCAAGAAAAGTATGCCACCTTCTCATTCTCTTTTAAAACAGCTACACTGAATAAGACATATCCTTAATGACTTAAAAATATCTTGAAGTCACACAAAAACTCAAAAGTATGATTCACATTTAGATATTGTGCTGGGTTGTTTTGTTTTTTTTTTTTTTTTAGGGGGTGGGGAATGTGCTAAATATCGCAACTGCTCAGAATTAGTGACTACTAAACTCAGAGTAATGCAGCAATGGGACTCCTTTTTAGAAGGAAACGTAAACCCTACTAGAGCCTGCTCCTTGCCTATCTCTTTAACCTCACTTCTTACCACTATCTCTCTTCACTTAGTTTTATTAAGCACTACAATGTGACAGCTCTTTCATACTTCTGGGTCTTATACCCATGGGTCCCCAATGCCTGGAACACTCATGCCCTGGAATGCATCCCTTTACTCATTCAAGTCTCAGTTTTAAATCCCACTTCTCCAAAAAGGCCTTTCCTAACTCCCAAATCCAAATTAGGTTGCTCCTATTATTCTATCTCATAGAATCCTTCTTTTCCTTGTAATAGGTATAATAGCTCGTAACTTTATATTTAACCATGTATTTAATGTTTGCCTCCCTCCTCTATATTGTACACTCCACCTAGAGCAGGGAGTTACTCGTTTCGTTTACATATATACCGTATACACCAGCAATTAGCACAGTGCCTACAATATCGCAAGACAGATGCACATATGCCTGCACACAAGCATGAAAGTCTTTTGATTTCTGAGATGTCTATCAATCATCTCTCCAAGCAGGAAGACTCCCTAGAATCCAAAAAGGCAAATTAATATAAAGTCCTTCTTCACACTTACTGAAGGCCTACCAAGCGCTGGGAAGTATTCTAAATGCTAAGGAAATAATAAATCAATCCCTTTTACCATAGAACTTATCCTTTAGTGGAGGAAGATGAACAATAAAAAAAATATATAGGTAGAAGAACTAGTGTGCTTCACTACATTCAAATATGATGACTAAGAATAATGTTCTAAGAAGAGGTTCCTTGGGGCGCCCGGGTGCTTCAGTCAATTAAGCATCTGACTTTGGATTTCGGCTCAGGTCATGATTTCATGGTTCATGGGTTCAAGCCCCACATCTGGATCTATGCTGACAGCATGAAGTCTGCTTCAGATTCCATCTCCCTCTCTCTCTGCCTCTCCCCCACTTGTTTGCTCACTCTCAAAATAATAAACAAAAATAAAAAATAAAAACTACATTAAAAAAAAAAAGCTCACCAGCTTCAATACCAGAGTGAAGAAGACACAGAATAGCTACCACCAGCCCATGATGAGTAAGAACATAACAAATAAACCCTTGCCACTGTAAGCACTGAGATGTGGGTTTTTGTCATCTCAGCATACCCAGCCTATCCTGACAAAGTGCTTAGGAGCAAAACAAAACAAGAAAAGAGTACGAGAGAGTGGGAATAGAAGTTTTAGGTATGATTCATAAAAGGCGCCCATCTTAAACCTAGGCTTTTAATTAAGGTTCTAAGAACATCGAATAGGGTATAAATTATCACAAGTTTATGGGAGACTTTTTTTTAATGGTCTGTTTTCCTCAACTAAAATGGAAGTTCTATGAGAGCAGGGATTCTTGATTCTTTTGTTAACGGCTATATTCTCAGCGGTGAATCATTTCCAGTTCTCTTAAGCAGAAGTCAACTTTAAAATTCATACATGAGGCTAACAATCAGCACTGTCTTCATCATCTACCAATTTCCTCACTTTCCCCAGTTCTCTGTAAACAGTCTTTTCTGCTGTATCTGAATAACCCCTTATCATGTCATAATTATTGCATAATTGCCATAATCATTGGTCCTCGATCTCCAAAATAAGATGTGTATCTTTAAAACAGCATTAAAAAACATACAGATTGTGTATTTTAACATTTCTAATACTAAAAAATTATATGGCACAAAAATCATTTATTTATATCAGTAAATGAAATATCCTGTTTTAGATTTAAAGCTTAAAAATACCAACCTGAGCTGTTTCTGTCATTTTCTGTTCAAAATCAGCTTTTGCTAATGCATATTTTTCCACATAAAGTTTATAGGTATCTGTAGCTTTCTTAGATTTAACAGCTGCCTGTAATAAAACAAAAACATTTTTAACTATACAACAACCTGTTTTCTTTCCTGATGTAAGTTCATATGAAATAACTATTTAAATGCATTTTAAGGGGTGAGGCCTATGGTGAGTTCAATAGGACATAAACTAACTTTAATACCTTTTTTCAAGTCCTCATTGGCAATATTTTTTGTTTAGTCACAGAATAACACAGAAATTAAACACTGATTCTCCTTTCTGTCTGACAGAATGGGCTTTGAAAAGTTAAAATACTCTTATTACATAACTTAGGGTAAGATCATATAACCACATTCTAATGTGTTAATAAGAATTCAATGAACAAAATGTGACAATACCATCAGAATATGCTTGACTCTTCCACACCTGTGAGTCTTCCTTCCTCCCACAATACACACATATCCCATTTAATGTCTAATTAACAACTAAAAACATAGCTCAAAAGTTGAGAAAATCAATTTTGTTTCTCAGTTTCCATTATGCTCTAACAAATCTACAAATTTGTTTTTAATCATTGCCCATTTTTTCAAGATTTCTATTTTTTTGAGGGGGGGTGGGGGGGGCAGAGGGAGAGAGAGAATCTTAAGCAGGCTCCAGGCCCAGCATGGAGCCTGACGTGAGGCTCAATCTCACAAACTGTGAGATCATGACCTGAGCCAAAATCAAGAGATGGATGCTTAAAGGACTGAGCCACCCAGACACCCCTTAAGATTTCTATTTCTAAAAAGTTGTTATTACATTATTATAGCTCTAGTTTTATCAAAGTTACTTACTCAATAAAAACTTGATATATTAAATATTAGGCAGTGAAGAATACGAAAATAAATTACACAGGGATCTTTTCCTCAAGGACTTCATAAAAGTAGTAGAACCTATTTTTACCTAGAAATCAGTAGAAAGCAACAAAGCCACAGAAGTAAAGATAAATGCTATAGAAGACAGACATTCAGGAAAAAGAAAGATTATGTATAACTTGTAGGGTGGAGAAGACATATGGCTATCAAGAAACAACCATTCTCAAAGGACTGATCAATTTGGACATGGGAAGTTTGGGAGAAGATCAAAAAAGGGGAAGATAAGGATTTCAAGATACAAATATCTTGATGAATTTTCTTGATGAATTAAGAGATTGTCTGCTAAGAGGAGGAACCGAAGCACCTGGTTGGCTCATTCTGTTGAGCGTCTGACTCTTGATTTCAGCTCAGGTCATGATCCCAGGGTTATGGGATCAAGCCCTGCATTGGGCTCTGCACTGAGTATGGAGCCTGCTTAAGACTCTCTCTCTCCCGCTGTTCCTCTCCCCCATTGGCACGCTCTCTCTAAATAAAATTTTTAAAAATTTTTTCAAAAAAAAAAAAAGAGTGGGGGAAAGTAGAGTAGGATACGGCTGAGAGCTTCAAGAAAACAAACAAACAAAAAAATTCAAACCAGGGTTGTGGAAGATACAACAGGTAATAACTAGATGAGTACAAGTATTACTAAGAGCCACTGAGGGCTAAGCAAAGCTGGAAAACATGGAATTTGTGTGAAGCTAATCTGAATCAACATGAAATTATCTCCTACTATGTTCAAGAATAAGGATTAGAAACAGAAAGGTGGGTTTACTTGGAGGTTTGGGACTGCCAAGAGATGTAGACAGTCCTACTCTCTAAAAAGGGCCCAATGTATGCTCCTTAAATTATGACATCATACATTATATTAAAGACAGATGCTCCATGCTTTCCTGCATTCTTAAATAAATAATATAGGATGCCACTTTATCTTGTAGCATACAGAAAACTGGTTTTGGAGCCAGAAGACTCTGTCTTGGAGCTTTATATAGTTCTCTCATTCCTAAAATGGGAAGAATACCACCTAGTTTTTAAAGCTTTGGCAGTGATGAAATGTAACTTATGTAAAATGAGTGGGACAGGGTCTGGCATATAGTTAAATCTACAAAATAAATAGTATTTGCTATTATTATGATTTCTAAAAGTAATACCAGTAGGAAGATATATCATTGTAAACTTTATGGTTATTGTATCTAATAGTTGTACTTAGTTCTCCACCCCTAGAGTAAGTAGTTAAAGCCTATAATGATTTTCTAGTTTGCTTTATGAGTGTTGTTGTGTTTTTTTGTTGTTTTTTTTTGTTTGTTTGTTTTGTTTTGTTTTGCCCTTTTCCCATTGTCTCAGGCCATTTGACATTAATTATACTATGGTCAGTATAGGTGCTGTAACATCCTGGCCTTGCTCAAACATGTAACAATTAAATGACATAGATATTTAAAATTTACTATGTATGTTTACAGGAAGCCCAGATTTAAGAAAACATTTTAATGGTGTGATTATCCGAGTTTCCTTTGGATCTTTTTAATACCAACAGACTTCTGTCTCTTCTTCCAGCTACGTAAAGTTTCAGTCTGTGCAAGAATGATGAGCAACTTACAGTCCGTGGAGTGATTTTCAATGACAGAGTTTAGCAAAATAATGTAGTCTCATTGGCAGCCCCTTCTTCTTTGCTTGTTCCTTATCCTAACACCTATTCCTATTTTCTGTTGCCTATTCAGTTACTGCCTAACAATTTATGTGCTAGCTACACAGAAAGACCTGAGTTGTGATCATTCCTAGAGTTGCAATTTGAAAAAAAAAAAAATCATAAAAATGGAAAATTTCCCCAAATATGACTACAATGATTGTGTCTATACTTTTAAAAAGTAATTTATTTCATGAGATCTTCCTGTTTTCTTTTTTACAGGTTCTGTACAAAATAGGTCACTCTGCCCTTTCTAAACTTACCATTAAAACCTCTAACCTCTTGCTCTGCACTATTCAATATGTTTTGGCTCCCCCAAAAGAAGGAAGTTTCTTGAATACAGAAGGAGGGAATATGTATTTTAGCCTTTAATAAACTTCATAACATCTAGCATAATGACAGGCACATGGTAGGAACTAAAACATTTACCTAAAACATCACCTACCTACTGCACGCAAATTATCACTTTATAATGCAACAATCAGAAAAATTTGAGGGGCGCCTGTGTGGCTCAATGGGTTAAGTGTCTGACTTTGGCTCAGGTCATAAACTCAAAGTTCCTGAGTTCAAGGCCAGCATCGGGCTCCCTGCTGCCAGTGCAGAGCTCACTTTGGATCCTCTGTCTCCCTCTCTCTCTGCCCCTCCCAGCATGCACGCTGTCTCTCTCCCAAAAATAAATGAACATTAAAAATATATACATGTATTTGAATAAGCCACTTAAAAAGCCAAGAACCTAATCTTTAGCCTGTATTTAAAATAAAATAAACTTTATTGTATTAAGAACAGGAAAAATTCAAATAATATTTTGCTATAATGATTATTTTTCCAAGTAAACATATATGCTGTGTTGCAAAAATATAATGATAGTGTCTCACACACAAGAAATCTATAATCTAACAGAAATAAAAGATCACTGCATGGGGGTCAATTCCTGCTTATAGAAGATCTATCATATTTCTACAATGTAAACAAAGCAATTATTTTACATTATTCATTACACTTATAGGACTTTAAGAGATGGAAAGAAGTTCCTGAAGCATCATTTCCTCTTCCTAAACTCAGTCTCTAGAATTCAAACTAGTTTTGGTACTCAAATTTTTACTGAGTCGACAGAGTTAGAAATAATTAATTTTAAAAGTTTAAACCATCATACTTAACTTTCTTTTTTCCTCCCAGAATATTCTCACTGTAAATCTTGGTCTAGCTATTCAACTCAGCATACTAACTTCTTTGTCCATTATTTCCAACCATAATATTATTATCTTCATCTCAAAAGTTCAGAGCAGGATCTAATTCAGGATGTAAACAGATAAGTCTTTTGGAGCCTACTTTCTGATACCAGGAAGCTGTGTAAAATTTCACTTCTCTTATTTGGAGGCATGAAGGAAGAGAGAAGATAGCCTTTGAAGTTCTAACTTTTTTTTACATCAGCCCTCACTCTTCAAAGGTAAAAATAATATACCACAATCTTAAGGAAATTATATACCAACTTAAAGAAGTATCCCGGAAAACTAACAAAAGCAGTAAAACTGCTTTTCATAAAAACTGTTGACTCATAAAGTATTTTAAGTAATGACAAAAACAAATTTAAAGAAAAATAAGGGTATTATATAAAAATATGTAGAAGCAATTTTACAATGTAATTGTACTAGGAACACCTTATTGTTTTTAATTTTTTTTAAATGTTTATTCATTTTTGAGAGACAGACAGAGAGACAGAGCATGAATGGAGCAAGGGCAGAGACAGAGACACACACACACACAGAATCTGAAGCAGGCTCCAGGCTGTGAGCTGTCAGCAAAGAGCCCAAAGCGGGGCTTGAACCCAGAAGCTGTGAGATCATGACCTGAACCGGAAGTCAACACCTAACAACTGAGCCACCCAGGATCCCCTTTACTTTTTTTTTTTTAAAGCAAGAAAGAGTACTCATAGGAAACAACTATGTAGCAGTATGTAGTTAAGTCAAAACAACTTTCTAAATAGTATATATATATACTTAGAAATGCTGTAAATTCTAGGGTAGAATTATAAAAACTGAGTATCCTAGTAGTAATGAACTTGACAAGTTTCATAAAGTCATTATTAAAAAGGGAAGTTGGAACATTTATTCTTAAATGAGGAAATTATGCTTTAAAAAAAACAGCTACATTTCTTCTCACAAATAAACGATTGGCTTTAACACATTACCTATTGATAACAAAACAAATCCTACATTGTCTTGATTTCCTTAGCATTAGAAATAAATTTACTGATATACTACAAGAAATATTTAAGTGCCTATAATTTTTATAGTAATATCCTAAGACGCAAATATACACATATGAATTAAGTCATATTTAGTCATAGTCCACAAATGAGTGCCTTCTAAATAGTGTTTTATAAAAAATTAAGAGCTTTTAAGTGAAAATCAGAAGCATACTATGTCATAATAGCCATAAGTATTTGTTTTCAAATTTATTAAAGGAAAATGGTTCAAAGATTTAGGTTTTTAAAAATCTATATTCATGTTAATAAAAAGCTTCTTATTACAGGTCAAAATTAATGATTTACTTAAACTTGGATTTGAACATATATAAATCAGACACCCACTAACACATTTAGTACCACAAGCAAAGATACCACCTCTGAGCAAAACAATGAGAAAAAGGCACCCCTTCTCTGTGGGTCCATGCCACAAGACAAGTGAAGCACAGACCACCAACTCACAACCCTTGGACACAACTGTATGCTACCATATGTTAATCAAAAAGAAATCTTTTAATTTAATCTAAATCATTACCTTATATGAAGCCTTTTTTGGTTTATATCAAAAGATTCAGACAATCATTTCTTTAAGCATAATCTCTAGTTACCATATATTTTTCAAGTGGTCAGTATACACTAGGTACTATGTTAGACCCACTGGGTTTCATAAGAAAGAAAAAAAAAAAAAAGAAAAAAAAAGGAAAGAGCAGTATTTAGCCTAGGAGTACCTTAACCCTCTGGAAAATTTCAACTAACTGAGATAGTACACTTTTGCATTAATGATATGGAATCCATACCAATTTATTGACCTGTATGTTATAGTACGTACTGTAAGGAACTATTCCTATAGCTCACATTTTAAAAAAATAATTATCTTAGGGGCACCTGGGTGGCTCAGTTGGTTGAGCGTCCAACTTTGGCTCAGGTCATGATCTCATGGGCTGTGAGTTCGAGCCCTGCGTTGGCTCTGTGCTGACAGCTCAGAGCCTGAAGCCTGCTTCTGATTCTGTCTCCCCACTCTCTACCCCTCCACCACTCATGCTCTGTCTCTCTCAAAATCTAAATAAACGTAAAAAAAATAAAAATAAATAAAAAATAATTCTTTTAGTTTGAACTACAGTTGGCTTGGGGTACCTGGGTAGCTTAGTGGTTAAGCATCTGCCTCTGGATTTTGGCTCAGGTCATGATCTTATAGTCCTGAGATCAAGCCCCATGTCCAGCTCTATGCTAACAGTGCAGAACCTGCTTAGGATTCTCTCTCCCTCCCTCCCTCCCTCCCTCCCTCTCTCTCTCTCTCTCTGCTCCACCCCTCCTCACTCCCTCACTCAAAATAAACAAACTTAAAAAAAACAAAATGAAATGAAATATAATTGGCTTTATACTGTCTTTGTTCCTATCTTTTTTATTTTTTGGAAAAAAAATTAATTATTACATAGACAAAGGGAGCCCCCTGCCCTTACCAAGCCCATTCCCCACTTGCTCTGCAAAGATAACTCTCAATATGTGGCACAGTGTTTACCGTCCCTATGTATGTCCCTAATATAGTTAATTATACTTCAAGGCTTGCTTCTTTTTTGTTTCAGGTTTGTGTTTTTTTGTTTTTTGTTTTGGTTTTTGGGGTTTTTTTTTTTTTTTGCAGAAAATTAAAGACTATGTAAAAGGCATCAAAATATACATATTCTTCTGGAACTTTGCTTTTCTTGCTCAATATTATACTTTTTAGATTCACCCAAGTCAATGTTAATTCATGTCATTCTAGCTCACTTTTTTTTTCTTTTTGGCTTTTATGATAAACATTTTAGAGCACACAAAAGAAGTGTAATGTACTCCATTAACCTATCACATAACTTCAAGATTCCATCCATTCTTCCCCCTCCAACATTTTTTTTTGCTAGAATATTTTAAATCCCAGATCTACTATTTTACCCTATATAATTTACTTGAACTGAATAGTCCCATTATATAAAAAAGTCTTCTGTTGCTAAACACTAACAGTGTTTTACATAATAATAATTTTTTTCAATTTGAAAATCAAACTATTATTAGAAGTCTAATTCATTTATACATATTATGGTTTAGATATATTTGACCTTCTTCCAACTTACGTTGATCTTTCTGCCTACCATTCTTTTTTTCCCCATATCCTCCTTCCTTTCCTTATCAATAAATTTTAATATCTTTTCTTTTTGTCATTTTTAAAAGATTTAAAATAACTTCAGTCCTTTTAGAAGTTATGTTTAATGTACACAGTCAATTACTACTAACTCTAATAGCCATTAACTTATAAAATACATCATCCTCTTGTGTACCATTAAAATAGAAAAATGCTATCAACTAAAGCATAAAATAATGCTTTCTTATCACTTAAAATTCTAATTTTATGTTTCCAGACAGAGTGCACCTGAGCAAGTAGGGGAGAAACAGAGGGAGAGAGAGAAAGAATCCCAAGCAGGCTCCACATGCAGCACAGAGCCTGATGGGGTGCTCAATCCCACAAATGTGATATCATGACCTGAGCCAAAATCAAGAGCTGGACGCTCAACTGACTGAGCCAACCAGGCACCCCTAATTTTATGCTTTTAAAAGAGCTCTTTTAGACTTAGGGGTACATTTTTATTCTATTACCACTCCTATGTGATACAGAATAAAAAGGAAGGCAAAATTAATTCTCTTGACATACTCCTAAATCTTCCTCGTATTCAGATTTTGACCCTTCTCACTTGCTTTCCACTTGGGAGATTGCTGAGGTCTGTTTTTTCCCCATACAACATTATCCTCAATATCATCAAGACATTATTGATATAGCACTTCTTAAAAATGCTCCATTGTTATCTCCCAGTTTCTTCTAAACACTGGTGCTCACATTTTCTTAATCTTACCAGGTCTCAACAAATGATTTTCAGTCAATACCAGAACAATTCCTTCCTCAAATGGTCTTAAGATATTCATCATCTTAAATTGTACTTAAGTTGTACATCAAAATATTGCAGCTGTCCAATCATGCCACCAGGTACTATAACCAAGTTCACATAGGCAATAAAACTACACACAAAAGCCACCTCACCAACAGCAATTATATGATATCATCAATTGAAGATGTATTCTGACTTCAAAGATGTGAGAAAACAAGAAATACCTGGTAGCTTTTTTTCTAGTGCCTAGGTCTGCACAGACCTTTATGTAACTTGCTTAATACCAAGAATGTACTTTCAATCTGGGGACTCTTTTTTTTTTCTTTATATTTATACAGGCACATTTATTTTTTGTAAGTTTTTAATTCCAATTAACATGCAGTATTATATTAATCTGGGACTGCTGAATTTCTTCAGGTCTGAAAAACTCTGAGCTATTAACTCTTCAAATATTACTAGACCACCATTCTTTCCATTTTTCTTCTGGAATTCACATTAGATGAATGTTGGTAACCTTTACTTCTCTGTATTATGGTCAGTTCCCTCAGTACCATCTTCCAAATTCAGTCTCTGACTATATCAAGTTTAAAATCTGTCTTCTCTAGTACTTTTTTTCAATAACCATATTCATTTTCAAGTTTTGTAATTAGCTGTTTTCCTATCTAGTAAATCTTATTCCATTATGACTCTATATTTCTTAATCTTATTTAATATTTTATATTCACTTTTCTCACTGAACAGCCTCAACCACATAACATTTTTGTTCTTTTGTTTTATAAATTTAAATTATATCTGCAGAGAATTCTTTTTTCTAATTGTTAAATTTATTGCTGTCTTAGGGTCACATTTCTTAGACGGGCTTTAGAATTTTGGTTATTCGTTCATTTCCTCTTCTCTTTTTCTCCCTCCCTCCACAAGTGCTGTGTGACAGTTCCAGAGAATACAATGCATATGTTACCACCTAGAATTGTGTTATGTTCTATCCTTTGTGCCCACCCATCCCCACCAGCAGTTTTCAGATTACCTCATGCCAGCCCTCCAAGGGCCCAATTTAGTCTTATCAAGTCTTACTTCCTTGGAAGAATATTGGGGATATGGCTAAATAGTCATTAAATGGTTCCTTAGCTTGATTTGCACTCAAAATTGTGTCCATAAGTTCCCATCTTCCAATAAAGCTTTAGCCCTAGCCAGCAGCCCAAGACTCTTCTTTTTTCCTACCTATATAGCTTCACCCAGTGAGTGGGCTCCTTGTGCTTTACTGCAAATGGGGAACACACAGTCCCCTTTAGCACACAAGAGCTTGAAGTGCAACAAACCTGCAAAATCAATCACTACAGGCCATTTTGGGTATCTGACCCATTTCTGGTTCATAGAGATATTATTCTTCTTTTTTGGACCCTGTTATTTTGTTTTCCCTTCTTGTATTTTATTCGTAATTGCTGTTGTCTGGAATGGTCTTTTAAACTAGTAACTTACTCTTATTCTTATCGCCCTCCCAATGTTTATTTATTATACATACATTAAAGGAAATCAGTTATGCCAAATTCCATCAACTGTTTTGATTTTTCCATATTCTCTTCTAGTTTCTGCCCATGTATGTACACTTTTATAATTATTATAATTGCTATAATATAGTTACAACTTGGTTTTCTTTTTTTACTGGATATTTCAAATACTTCAAAAAGCTTTCAAAATTATCACTCCCTATGGCTCATTCCTAAATGAGATACAACACATCAAACAAGTGAATGGTTAAACTGTTTTGAAAGGGGGAAAAATCTACTTTCAATTAAAATGCGAGTGGGGGAAAGGGTTGTGGTTTACCGCACTACCTCATAAATGTCTTCAAAGTCAGCAATAAATCACCCACAACACATATTTTAAAGCTTATCTTCAAGTATCTATGCCTTTCTAAATATACCACTCTTGCCTCAAAAAAAATTTTACCTCACTGTTAAACCTGACACCAAGCAGTATCTTATCAATTATCTTATAAAAATATCTTACAAATGTCAATGACATAGATATCATTCCTTTTTAAGTATGTGCTAATCTATTTACTATACACAACATATTCTGCAAACCCAGTTCTATTTCACTTAGGTAAATCACTAACACTCAGTGTCACAGTGTCTTCATCTTTAATATGAGGTCATTCTTAAGTGTCTGAAGATCAAATGCAGTCTTATGTTTGAAAGTGCTTTGAAACCACAGAGATATTATTTTTTTATTACAATTACCTTTTCTATTTCTCTTTGTGTAGCTCCTTCCTTTTTCAAACGTTCTTGTTCTACACACTTGGCATTGTAATTTTCCTTGGATTTCTGAAGGGCCTGAGTTATGCTCTGAATGGCTTGAACAGCTTCCAGAGTTCCTGCAACCTCTTCTTTAGTCTGTATGGTATGAAATGATTCATCAAAATGATCAAACTGTAAAGCACTCAATATCTGATCCATCAATCCTTTAGCAGGAAAAAAGTGATACCTTTTTATGAGATTTTACTTGTTCTTCTCCATACTTCTGAACTTCCTTTATTAATTCTTGTAATTTTCTAACAAGATCCAAGTGACAGTTTGCTAATTTCTCTGTAGATGTTTTGAACACATCCCACACTGGTGCAAATGTTCTAAGGGAAAGAAAGTACAGGAATTATTTAATAAAAGAAAAAAAAAGTTTAAGGCTCCAAAACAGAACCAACAGAAACAATAATATTATGTTCAGCAATTTTAATTACGCAAAATAGGAAATTAAAATAAATCATAAATGAAATGATTGGCAGACTGATGCTGATTTTTTAATCCGTGGTTAATTAAAATATTTTTGGACCTCAGTCGGGTACACAGAAATCAGTTAAATATTTATCAGGAGTCTGGCCATGGCTCTCTATTAACCATATCATACTATTTCTGAGTTGATTTGGTTAGACTTGTCTATTATAAAATTAACTTGTTTCCAAATTTTAATTTTTGACTACTTAGTGTTCATCTAAAATGTCTCATCAAAAATAAAAGTTCCTCTGGGACACCTAGGTGGCTCAGTTGGTTAAGCGTCCGACTTCAGCTCAGGTCATGATCTCACCTATTATGGATTCGGGCCCCATGTTAGGCTCTGTGCTGACAGCTCAGAGCCTGAAGCCTGCTTCGGATTCTGTGTCTCCCTCTCTCTCTGCCCCTTCCCCATTCGTGCTGTTTCTCTCTCACACACACAAATAAACATTAATAAAAAAATTTTAATAAACAAAAGTTCCTTTGATTTCAAACACGCAAAAGTCAAATTCACAGGATTTTTTAAGATTAGTCACCCTTAATAATCATTTGAAAATATTTTAGAACTGTTAACCTGAAATCTTATTTCAGATAATTTTATCTGCATACTTTAAAAAACACTAACACAGTCCCTTTCTAGTACAGGATACGTGATGCAAGACATACTTTCCTACCACTTTTTCTCAATACTGAGAATTTAGTATTTTCAGTACATTCAAGTATGTCCAAAAGTTACTACATTATTGCATCTTGGATAGTACAGTATTTAGGATGTCAATGGTTAGCTTAAACCAATTTAGTCAATAAGGAATGATCTACAGATAATTTTACCCTATGTTTTCTTCAAGTACTTCCTAAGATATTTTCAACAGCACCTGTTTTACTCTATGACAAAACTTCTAGAAAACAAATAGCAGCACACAGCAAGAGGGTAAAGAAATAAATTACTTATCCTATTATGTATATTTCCTACCAATTATTACATTTCAAATTATTACATTTCCTACCCAGTAGGAATGCTAACACATAATGATCATTTTAAGCAATAATAAAGAAGTTCAAACAGGAAAATTAACATGCTTAGAATAAGGCTGCTCCGATTAGATTTCAACTTAAACTTTAAAATCTAATCAGCTGGCAAGGAGTTAAAAGGAGGAGTTTGAGAATAAAAATAGACAACTGAAAATTATCCACTCACTACAGCACCAAAATACATATATATCACTTCATGTAAACCTGATACATGGTAGTCCGGACTGGACAAAGCAGAAAGATGGGAGTGTACCTTTACCAAAGGATTCTTTACACTGTAAAGGGGTTCAACATAAGATTTCTTTAAATACAGGTTTCCTTAAGGAATGTCAAATTTCTTTACATTTTAAAAGTTTGATATACAAACCTTTTTTTCTGGTCAAGTAATATATATTAATATATAGTAAGCAGTAAGAAAGAAAACTGACAAGTCCAAAGTATTTTTAAATGCAAAAAAAATAAAGAGAAAATTCAATTGCTTAAATATCCATCAGTAAAATATTAATATTTAAAATATTTATGATCTTAAGTAATGACACTAACACATAAAATATCATCTATTATTTATGAGAAGTACACATTCCAAAGACAGAAATGTTGTCAATATCTTATCCAGAAACACAGTTGAAGTTAATTCATGTTTTTTGTATCTCTCACCTGACAACTAAAAATAGGGTAGAATTTCCTATAATAAAACCACAACCAACTGTTTAAAGCCAGCTTCTGCTATTCCAGTTACTTTCTAGCCCTTCTACAATGGTAAATAAATAAATAATGTTTTAGAAGAAGCATGTCAACATAAAGGCTTTAGAAAAAGGAGGCTGCCAGAAAAGTGATGTATCAAGGGAGTGGGGGGGTGGGAGAAAGAATTGGAAGACAACTGGAGGAAAAACAACACTAGATGGTCATCAACTAACAGTCCCCACTCTCCTCTGGGTGAAAAAGGTAGCAGCTCCCCAGCCTTCCTAGCCATAGTGCAGGGCTACAGAAGGTCCTCTTAGCTGCAACTATCAACACTTAATATAATGGACAGTGTCACCATGATGAGGATGAACTGAGAGTACAACTCTCTACCTAGGCCACAATTTAGCAAGATTTTCATTTAAACTCATTCAACCACACAAAAGAATATTTTCATTCTTAACCAGTTTTTTTGTTCAGGGAACCGTTTGTGAATCTAATAGATGGTATAAACCCTCTTCATCAAGCACTGGGTGTTGTATGGAAACCAATTTGACAATAAATTTCATATATTGAAAAAAAAAAAAACCCTCTTCATCAAAAATATGAACTAATACCTATTAAAATTTCAGGGGATTCACAGGTGAATTACTTGTTAAATTATCTTAAAGTATACCTTTCCCCAATTCTTAGATAATTAAAAAAGATTAAATATTCCTCCCAGGGTTTTTGTGGTATAAATTATACAATATCTCCTTCCAGAACTACTAAAGCCATGTAGCGTATCTTATTTAAAATGAATTCTTTTTTTTTTTTAATTTTTTTATTTTTGAGAGAGAGAGAGAGCACAAGCAGGGGAAGGGCAGAAAGAGAGAGAGACACAGAATTTGAAGCAGGACCCAGGCTGCGAGCTGTCAGCAAAGAGCCTGACGCAGGGCTTGAACTCACGAAATGTGAGATCATGACCTGAGCCATAGTCGGGACTTAACTGATTGAGCCACCTATGCACCCCTAAAATGTATTCTTAATATTCATTTTTCAAAGAACATATTTTCTCACCACAAATTTTTGAGAAATATTTAATAGTCTATAAAATCATGAGACCTTTTTAATAAATTTTAATCATTTCAGTCAAGTTTAAGTGACTTTGTAAAGATCGCCATTCAACATAATTTAAGTGAACTTACAGAAAACTAGAATAACCATGCACAATAGATAACATTTATGATCTCAAAATTATACTACCAAATGACTAGGTAGTTAAATAAAGGGGAAAATGGGTTTCATTTACTTAGACTGCATTAACTGATTAGTTCAATTCTATTTTCTATTAAGTCAAGAATATATTCATATATAAAAACATTTTTCAGTACATTATATATTATTATATTTACCAACAATTAGTCTTCAATAAGAACCTAACATTCTCAAGAACTGTGCCTAAATCAACATTGAAAAAGTTTTTCAAAGACATTAACTCACCCAAGCTGTGAATAGTTGCTTGCGGATTTTGCTAGTTTTGTCATTGACCTGGAGTATGCTTCTTCTATTGTAGCTCTGTTAAATCAAATTTCCGTATGATAAGAGCTCTCAAACACAGAAAAATTATCAAAATACAATTAAAACTGTATAAACAAAAAACTCAAATATATATTAAAAATAAGTAGGTACTGGAGCACCTGGGTGGCTCAGTCGGTAGAATATTCTATTCCTGATCTTGGGGTTGTGAGTTCAAGCCCCATGTTGGGCACAGAGCTTACTTAAAAATAAACAAATACGTGGTCATAAATTTCAGGCCTATCCTTAAATGCCCTTTGAGCACATATATTTAAAGAACTGGTCTGGTATAGAACTAAAAAAATTTGTATCCCAAAAATTAAATGAAATCATTACTCTTTTTATTTTAACGTATCAGTGGTTATTTGAACAAGTACAACAGCACTGCTTCTTGACTGTCTCTCTTTATTTCTCTGTAAACTAATTCAGTGTGAAAGTAATTTGTACTTAATACTTCTCTAGTATAGTTAATATAGATTTATTATTCTTTAATACTGTGATTTCACTATTATGCACATTTAATAGAACAAAAGATTGATGACTGTCATTTGGACAAGCCAAACATAAGTTATCAAGGCTTAATCTATTTTGTGATTAGATCTAAAACACTAATAAATAAGTATTTCACGCTAAAAAACTGTGTTTTATGGGGCACCTGGGTGGCTCAGACAGTTAAGCGTCTGACTTCGGCTCAGGTCATGATCTCCAGTTCATGAGTTCAAGCCCCACGTCAGGCTCTGTGCTGACAGCTGGATCCTGGGGCCTGCTTCAGATTTTGTGTCTCCCCCTCTCTCTGCCCCTCTCACGCTCTGTCTCTGCCTCTCAATAATAAATAAACGTTAAAAAAAATTGTTTTGAAAACTGTGTTTTATATAACCACTAATTTAGCATATAGGATTTTAGGCTTTAAAAAAAATCAACGAAACCATTAAATATGGAAGAAAACAATTTTTCCCTTAAACACATAATCTCAAATACAAAATATGAGACTGTACTGGCCTTCTTAACACTAGAAAAGTTAAGTTTTGTCTTATCTCTCCCACAATTACCCTGTCCCTTCTCTATCTGTGCAACCTGTACAGTGAAATATAATCTACAAAACACCAAAGACCTTCCATCTACTTTGACAGGTTCAACTAACTTTTTTTTTTTTAATGTTTATTTACTTTGAGAGAGAGAGTGAAAGCAGGGAAGGGACAGAGAGAGGAGAGAGAATCTCAAGCAAGTTCTGCCCCATCAGTGCAGAGCTTGACATGCAGCTTGAACTCACAAACTGTGAGATCTTGACCTGAGCTGAAACTAAAAGTCAGTCACTTAACCGAATGAGCTGCCCAGGTGCCCTGAAACTTTCTGCTTTTAATGTCCAAATCCAGATCTCCACACTGTTCTTACATCAAACCATCAATATCTAAATGTCTCAAGCATAACCCTACTTAGGTACCTTAATCCCCTCAAACTCAGAATATTCAAACTAAGCTTATCTTCAAACTCTTCCCCAGGGCCCTGCTCACAAAAACCAGCTACCAAAAAGGAACTATTATTAGTAATTGCCTCTCACTGATGGGACTGTGACTTTTTTTTTTTTTCTCCTTTAAACTTCTGTGTGTCTTTTTAATATACTATATCACAGGGGCGGTACTCTGATCATCTAAAAAGAGTTAATACAGAAAAAAAATATTACTATCTCAATGGATAAGTTCAACAGCACAAAAAAATGATTCAATCTCCAGCAATAGTAAACTGGTACAAAAAAACATCCTGATGAGGAAAGCCAGAAAAATATGGAGAAAGGGGGCTAAAAGGCAACAGAAGCTAAGGAGGCAGTTAAGACTGAGTAAGCCAATAGGGCCCCTGGGTGGCTCAGTCAGTTAAGTGTCCAACTTTGGCTCGGGTCATGATCTCATGGTTTGTCGAGTTCGAGCCCCCTGCGTCGGGCTCTGTGCTGACAGCTCAGAGCCTGAAGCCTACTTCAGATTCTGTGTCCCCCTCTCTCTCTGCCCCTCCCTGCACACACTTTCTCTCTCTCTCTCCCTAAAATAAATAATTAAAAAAAAAAAAGAGCAATGAGTAAGCCAAGATTTAAGAGAAGGCTATCCAGAAAAGTAAGTCAGATATGTCAGTCAGCTTTTCCCTGGGGGGCATCTAGAAGCAGCAGTTGAGACTGAGAAGTGGAGCAGAGTTGAAAAACTCTCACAGAGCAAGGGAGACAAAACTAGATTGAGACTCGCCAAAGATGTTAAGCATGGGAAATCCCATACCCTTTGAGACTCAAAGAGTAAGGATGAATGTTTAGTAGGCAAGTTCTCAAAGGGACTGCAAACCATACCTTTTCAAACCTTGATATTGGATCCTGTATGGATGTCTTAACATACATTCATAAAACCATCAGGCAAATATGACAAATGAACGAAAACCAGGAGGAACAAATGAGCAATGTTTCAAATGCTGAGATTACAAAGCTTGGACTTTATGAGTTTATGTATTATGTTCAAGGAGACAGTACATTAAATCAAAGATTTCAATAGGGAAATGGAAATCATTTTTAAAAAGTAAAGGAAATCATAGCAAATTTGAAAAAAGATACAAATTCTGTATCTGAAAAATGTAATATCAAAAATTAGTATCTCAATGGATGGGGTTAAATAGCAGATTCAATACACTATCATGAGTATAAATAAACCAGAAGAGGGATGAGAAGACTCTATCTTGGTATAAAGCTCAGAGAGACAAAAGAATGGAAAACAGAAGAGAAATGGAAGAATGGAAAACAGAAGGACAAAGGACAAAGTAAAAAACTCTAACATATGTGTAAAGGGGGAAAAATGGGTCAGAAGAAATTATTTTCAGAGATAATAATGGACAATTTTCCAAAACTGACAAAACCTGACAAAAGGTTTCAAACCACAGATCCAAGTAGCCCAACAAACCCTAAGAGGATAAATAAAAAGATATGTACATCTCATCACATAGTAAAACTACATCTACACCTAGTCATAGTAAAACTGCTGAAAATTAAAGACTAAAAGATTTTAAAAGCAGCTAAACACTTCCAACCACTGAATGTTACCTCTAAAGAAGCAATAATTACTGATAGCTGACATCTCAACAGTAGATACTAGAATGATCTTCAATTTTTTTTAAAATCCAGTGAAACACAAAACTGAAACTCCTAGGAAAAGCATAAGAAAACCTAAGAAGACCTTGGGTATGATGTCTTAGGTGCTGTCTTTTTAGATAAACAAAGATAAAATCTATGACAGAAATCAATGATAAGGTGGACTTCATTAAAATTAAAAACTTTTGCTCTGTGAAAGACAATGTCAAGAGAAAGAAGTCATAGGCTGGGAGAAACTATTGGCAAAAGACACCATGTGAAAAAGGACTGTTATCTCAAATACACAAAGAACTCTTAGAATAACATGATTAAAAAATGGGCCACAGACCTTAACAGACATCTCCCTAAAAAAGATATACAGTTGGCAAATAAGCATATGAAAATATGCTAGAGATCATGTCATCAGGAAAATATAAATTAAAACAAGATATGACTACATACCTATTAGAAGGACTGAAGTCTGAATCACTGAGAAAACCAAATACTGGCAAGGATGTGGAGCAAAGGAATTCTCATTCATTGCTGACAGAAATGCAAAATGATACAGCCACTTTGGAAGACAGTTTGAGGGTTACTTATGAAACTTAACATACTCTTACTATATAATCCAGCAATGGAGTTCCTTAGTATCCACTGAAAGGAGTTGGAAACTTAAGTTTACACAAAAAACCCACACACAGATGCTTACAGCAGCTTTATTCATTACTGCCAAAACTTGGAAGCAAACAAGATATCCTTTAGTGGGTAAATGGATAAACTATGATACATCCAAACAATGGAATATTATGCAGTACTAAAGAGAAATGAGCTACTAAGCCATGAAAAGACAGAGGCACTTTAAATGCATATTCCTAAGTGAAAGAAGCCAATCTGAAAAGTCTATTACACACTGTCTGATTTCAACTATATAACATCTGGAAAAGGCCAAACTATGAAAACAATACAAAAGAATGCAAAGAATTCTTAGGACAGTCATAAATTCACAAATTCTACATAATACTGTAATGATGGATCTATGCCATTATCATGTGTCCAACCCATATAATGTACAATACCAAGAGTGAACCCCAAGGTAAAACAATGGACTTTGGGTGATTATGATGTGTCAATGAAGGTTCATCCTTGGTAAAAAATGTACCATTCTAGGGGATGGTGGGGAAATGGAGAAAACAGGTGAAGGGGAGTAAGAGGTACAAACTTCCAGTTATAAAATAAAAAGGTTATGGGTATGAGAAGTACAGCATAGGGAACAAGAGTCAACAATACTGGAAAAACTCTGTATGGTGATAGACTGTAACCACGCTTACAGTGGTGAGCTTTTTGTAGTGTATGTAATTGTCAATTCACTATATTGTATGCCTGAAAGTAATATAAATCGTATGTCAACTATATTTCAATTAAAAATTTTAGAAGTCTTTTAAGGGGCATCTGTGTGGCTCAGTCAGTTAAGCGCTCAACTCTCCATTTCAGCTCAGGTCATGATCTCACGGTTCATGGGTTCAAGCCCTGCAATGAGCTCTGTGATGACAATGCAGAGCCTGTTTGGGATTCTCTCTCTCTGTTCCTCCCCTGCTCACTCTCTCTCTCAAAAATAAATAATTTTTTTTTTAAATCTTTTAAATAGACCATTCTGATAAATGATGTTGATGACAGGGGAGGCTATTTATGCATAAGTTAGGGCAGGGAACAAATGGGAAATCTCCGTATTTTCCTCTCAATTTTGTTGTAATCCTAAAGCTGCTCTAAGAAAAAAAAAAAACCTTACCAAAAAAAACCCTGCCAACTAGAATCCAATATCTAGCAAAAACATGACTGGAAATAAAAAACATTAATGAAATCATGGATCTAGGTGACAATCAATACTTACTAACATAATAAAACAGATATAACCAGATAATTATATGACTCCAGTGAAGTACACAACTCCACCTATGAAGTATTCTTGTCAAAATA
This sequence comes from Panthera uncia, assembly GCF_023721935.1. NCBI lineage: Eukaryota > Metazoa > Chordata > Mammalia > Carnivora > Felidae > Panthera > Panthera uncia. The sequence continues at coordinate 52,853,198 of NW_026057577.1, read as the reverse complement.
CTGAACTCAGTCTGATCAAGCTGCTAGGTTTAAATGACAATTTATAGGAAATGAGCAAAGAAAAATACTGAATAAAACTATGGATATGCAATTAGCATATTCCAGGATAGTGGACACTCTAGAGAACAAAAAAATAAATCTGGTTTCTAAAATGAAATTAAAAATTATGAAGGTGGGGGGCGCCTGGGTGGCGCAGTCGGTTAAGCCTCCGACTTCAGCCAGGTCACGATCTCGCGGTCCGTGAGTTCGAGCCCCGCGTCAGGCTCTGGGCCGATGGCTCGGAGCCTGGAGCCTGTTTCCGATTCTGTGTCTCCCTCTCTCTCTGCCCCTCCCCCGTTCATTCTCTGTCTCTCTCTGTCCCAAAAATAAATAAAAAAAAAAAAACGTTGAAGAAAAAAAAAAAAAATTAAAAAAAAAAATTATGAAGGTGGTGGAGAGATAGACCTACAGATTAGCATTTGAAAAATCTCAAAAATCCTATCAACCAAACAAAATGTGTAAATCTTCATGGGATCCTAACTGGAGGAAATCAACCACATGTACTGTGTATATAAGACAACTGAGGAAAACAAAGCACTGACTGGATATTTGCTGACATTAAAAAGTTAATATATAATTTTAGATAACATATTGTGGTTATATTTTTTAAAAAGCTCTTTTTATTTTTTCTAAATACTAATGGATGAAATGTAATGTTTCTGAATCTGAGATTTACTTCATATTTCTACAGATTTTTTCTAAAGATACATATGAAATACTAATGGATGTAATGTAAGGTTTCTGAATCTGAGATTTGCTTCACAACAACTCAGTGGTATAAAACAGATGAAACAAGACTGGTTGTGTTTTGCTAAGTATTCATGCTCAGTGATTACAACATGGAAGTTCATTACATTAAGTTCATGACTTCTGAGTAAAGTTTTATATGTGTTTGAAGTTGTCGATAATAAAAAGTTTTTAAAATGAAGATAAAGATATGATCAGACTAATAAAAACTGAGAATTCATTAACAGAAAATACTCATTAAAAGAAATATTTAAGGGGCGCCTGGGTGGCTCAGTCAGTTGAGCGTCCGACTTCGGCTCAGGTCATGACCTCACAGTTTGTGGGTTCGAACCCTGCATCAGTCTCTGTGCTGACCGCTTGCTCAGAGCCTGCAGTCTGCTTCAGATTCTGTGTCTCCTTCTCTCTTTGCCCCTGCCCCACTCACGCTTTGTCTCACTTTGTTTCTCAAAAATAAATAAATGTAAAAAAAATTTTTTTAAAGAAATATTTAAAATGTTTAAAAAAAAATTTTTTTTTTTTTACTATTTTTTATTTTTGAGACAGAGACAGAGCATGAACAGGGGAGGGGCAGAGAGAGAGAGGAGACACAGAATCTGAAACAGGCTCCAGGTTCCGAGCTGTCAGAACAGAGCCCGACATGGGGCTCGAACCCATGAACTGTGAGATCATGACCTGAGCTGAAGTCGGACGCCCAACCGACGGAGCCACCCAAGCGCCCCTAAGATGTTTTTAAAACAGAAGTGAAGGGGCGGCTGGGTGGCTCCGTCGGATGGGCGGCCAACTTAGGCTCAGGTCATGATCTCGCGGTCCGTGAGTTCGAGCCCCGCGTTGGGCTCTGTGCTGACAGCTCAGAGCCTGGAGCCTGTTTCAGATTCTGTGTCTCCCTCTCTCTGACCCTCCCCCATTCATGCTCTGGCTCTCCCTGTCTCAAAAATAAATAAAACGTTAAAAAAAAAAAATTTAAACAGAAGTGAAAAAAGAGAAAAAGACAAATTATCAGAGAAAAAGTAAATAATTGTAATAAATCTAAATAATGACCATCCAAAATACTAAGAATATAGAAGAATAAAATATGTAACAATCTGATTTGAATAAATCAGCTGGATTAGATATTAGAAAATATTTTCTAAGTTACAGCTAATTTTATTAGATGACTAATAATATCATTCTTCTTTAAGTCCTTAGGTATTAGAGATACATATAAAAAAAGTATCCATGAACATAACAATTTGATGCTAGGGAAATGCTTTAAGCAAGACTAGCAAAATAGCAAAAATTGCTGACACTATATTAGAGTTCATTATTTAGTGGTTTATATATTTAATGCATTTTGTACTGTTTGAATTTTTCCATAATAAAAAGTTAAAGAAATGTATTTCCACAATAAAAAAAAAGTTTTTAATGGAAAATTTTCAATGTTCATAGGACAAAGTTAAACACATACACACAAATGTCCTATGAGGCATTAAGTCAGGACGTGATAGTATTCTAAGGTTCCGACATTTTCAGAAAGAGGGTAAAAGGATCAATTATTATTGTAAGTTAACAGCTCAATTAAGTATATTATAATCTCTAGGATAACTAATAAAAGAACAGTAGAAGAGGGTTTTTACTTCTAAGCTAATTAAAAAAAAAAACAAGAATTAAAAAAAAAAAAAAACAGGCCAAAAGGCAAGAAAGAGGAGGAAAAAATACCAAACAAGTAAGACAAATAGCAAATACTAAAATAACACAGTGTTTGGCAATCTACAAGACCATCAACCAAATATGGCCCATTTTTGTCCCCATAAAGTTTATTAGCACAGCCAAGAACATTTATTTACATGTTGGCTATGACTACTTTTGTACTAAAATGGCAGAGCCGAATACCTGCAACAGAGATCAGATGACACACAAAGCCTGAAATAGTGACTTTCTGGACCTCTACATAAAAAGTATGACAACTTCTGGGACAACAGATTTGAACCCAACTATATCTGCAATTCTACTGTACGTTACAGACTAAATGCTCCAATTAAAATAAAGACTGTCAAAGTGCCTTTAAAAATAAGAAACACAACTACACCACAAGAAAACAGCAAAGAAAAGACATATATCATGCAAACACTCACCAAAAGCAAACCGATGACCCTACAAAAACAAAGTAAACTTCAAGGCAATAAACAATGTCACAGATATAAAGGACACTTCATAATGATAAAAAGTACAGTTCATCCTGAAGATGTAATAGTTTTAAATTTGTACCAACCCAGAAGATCTAAAGACATTTTTTCAAAGAAGACATACAGATGACCCACAGACACATGAAAAGATGCTCAATACTACAAATCATGAGAGAAATGCAAATCAAAATCACAGTAAGACACTACCTCAAATCAGTCAGAATAGGTAATATCAAAAACAAAAAATAAAAAAACAAGAAACACGTGTTAGCGAAGATGTGGAGAAAAAGAAACCCTAATGCACTGTTGGTAGGAATGTAAATTCATGCAGTCCCTGTGGAAAATATTATAGAGGTTCCTCAAAAAATAAAATACCATACAACCCAGTAATTCTACTACTGGGTATCTACCCAAAGAAAATGAAAACACTAACTTGAAACACTAACTTGAAAAGATATATGTACCCTTATGTTTACTGCAGCATTATTTACAATAGCCAATATATGGAAGCAACCTAAATGTCCACTGATAGATAAAATGGATAAAGAAAATGTGGGAAGGAAGGAAGGAAGGAAGGAAGGAAGGAAGGAAGGAAAAGATAATTACTCAGAATGAGTAATCTTGCCATCTGTAACAACATGCATGGACCTAGAGGGTATTACATTAAGTGAAGTAGGTCAGACAAATACCATATGGTTTCACTTATATGTAGAATCTAAAGAACAAAACAAAGGAACAAGCAAACAAAAACAAAAACGGACCTATAAATACAAAGAACAAACTGGAGGGAAGGGATGGGGAGGAATATGGGTGAAGGGGAGCGGGAGGTACAGGCTTCCAGTTATGGAATGAATAAGTCATGGGGATGAAAGGTACAGCATAGGAAATATAATCAATAGTACAGTAATAGCACTGTATAATGATAGATGGTAGCTAAACTTGTAGGCATAGCATAAAGTATACAGTTGTGAAATACCTATGCTATACACCTGAGGCTAATGTTAACATTGTGTGTCAACTATACTTCAATAAAAAAAAAAGAATTTGGAGGCGCCTGGGTGGCTCTGTCAGTTAAGCATCTGACTTTGGTTCTGGTCATGATTTCAAGGTTCCGTGAGTTCAAGCTCCACATCGGCTCTCTGCTGTCAGTGCAGAGCCCACTTTGGATCCTATCTTCCTCTCTCTGCTCCTCCCCAGCTCACATGAACATGCTATCTCCCAAAAATAAACATTAAAAAAAAAAATTAAAAAAAAAAAAAGAATGGGGCGCCTGGGTGGCTCAGTAGGTTAAGCGTCCAACTTCAGCTCAGGTCATGATCTCAGTCCATTGAGTTCAAGCCCCACGTCAGGCTCTGTGCTGACAGCTCAGAGCCTGGAGCCTGCTTCAGATTCTGTGACTCCTTCTCTCTCTCTGCCTCTCCACCTCTCACACTCTGTCTCGCTCTCTCAAAAATAAACATTTAAAAAAATAAAAGATAAAAAAAAAGATTTTGTAGCCCCCTACTAACATGCCTCAAATACATTAAGCAAAAATTGACACAACTATATGGATTCACAGAAATATCACAATCAGAATGAGATTTTCAATATAACTCTCTCAGAAATTGATAAAACAAGCAGGATAAAAAAATAAAAACCAGTAGGGATGTATTACAGTTGAACAACAGAATGCACAAACTTACCCTAAAAATACATATAGACAACAAATGCAAAATACAGTCTTTTCAGGTATATGCAGATATTTACCTATACCGACTCTATCCTGGTCCATAACCCAAGTGTGAACAAATTTCCAAATGCTGAAATCATACAAAGTATGTTCTCTAACCACATGCAATTAAGCATGAGCTAGACTATACCTTTAAAATCATCACATATTTGGAAATTTAAAAACATACTTCTAGTGGTGCCTGGGTGGCTCAGTTAGTTAAGAATCTGACTCTTGATTTCAGCAGAGGTCATGATTTCATGATCATGAGATTGAGACCCATGTTGGGCTCCATGCTGGATGTGGAGCCTGCTTAAGAATTTCTTTCCCTTTCCCTCTCCAGTGCTCAAGCTGTCTCTCAAAAACAAAAATAGTAACAAAAACAAACAATATAAATATATATATCACATACATATTTATTTATGTATTTACTTCTAAATAACCCAGGGAGGCAACGAAGAAAGCACATTATCTTTAAATTCTTTAATCCTTAAAATATCTTTAAATTAAATATAATGAAAATCCTATTGCTCAAAACTCGTGAAGCATACCAAAGCAATGCTTCAGGGAAATTTACAGATTTAAATGACTATATCAGAAATGAAAAAAGGTTGGGGCACCTGGCTGGCTCAGTCAGTGGAGCATGGGAGTCTTGATCTCGGGGTTTGGAGTCTAAGCCCCACATTAAGTGAAGAGATTATCTAAAAAAATTAAATCTTGGGGCACCTGGGTGGCTCACTCAGTTAAGCGTCCAGATTCGGCTCAGGTCATGAACTCGCGGTTCGTGAGTTTGAGCCCCATGACGGGCTCTGTGCTGACAGCTGAGAGCCTGGAGCCTGCTTCAGATTCTGTATCTCCCTCTCTCTCTCTGCCCCTCCCTGGCTCATGCTCTGTCTCTGTCTGTCTCTCTCTCTCTCTCTCTCTCTCAGGAATAGACATTTAAAAAATAATCTTAAAAAAAGTAAAAATGGTTGAAAATCATTAAGTCACACATCTATGTCAAAGTCAGAAAAAGAACAGCAAACTGAATACAAAGTCAAAAGAGATAAGGAACACAAAGTTAATGAAATAAAAAACAAATATTCAAAAAGGATCAACAAAACTAATAGTTGCTTCTTTATAAAAACTTTTAAAACCAACAAGTGACAAAGGAGACTGATAAAATCCAGAGAAGGTACAAATAACTGATGTCAGGAATGAAAAGGGAACATCTAGTACAGATCCATCAGATATTTAAAAGGTTTACAAAACAGGGGGCCTGGCTGGCTCAGTTAGTTAAGTGGCCAACTCTTGATTTCTGCTCAAGTCATGATCTCGCAGTTCATGAGATCAAGCCCCACAGCAGGCTCTGTGATGAAAGCATGGAACCTGTTTGGGATTCTCCCTCTCCCTCTCTCTCTGTCCGTCCCTTGCTCATGCTCTTTCTCAAAATAAATAAGCATTTTTTAAAAAAACAAAAATAAAACAGTTCATAAAAGGATATTAAGAATAAGGTTTTGGGGCACCTGGGTGGCTCAGTCAGTTAAGTGTCCAACATCAACTCAGGTCATGATCTTGCAGTTTATGAGTTCCAGCCCCACATCAGGCTCTGTGCTGACAGCTCAGAGCCTAGAGCCTGCTTTGGATTCTGTGTCTCCCTCTCTCTCTGCTCCTCCCCTGCTCATACCTCTGTCTCTCTCTCTTTCTCTCAAAAGTAAATAAACATTAAAAAAAAAAAAAAAAAGAATAAGTTTTTGCCTATAAATTTGAAAGCATAAATGAAAAAAATTCCTTAAAAATATAACTTATCAAACTCACAGAAGAACTAGAATATCCAAAGAGTCCTGTAACTATTCAAGAAATTACATATGTAATTGAAACCTTCCTATAAAGGTGATTTCAAGTCCCAGTGGGTCTACCAGCAAAGTTAATGAAACACATAAAGAAGAAACCATAATCTGCCACATATTTTTTTCAGAAAAAAAAAAAAAGATGTATACTCCCCAACTCATTTTATAAGGCCAACAAATCTTGATACCAAAACCTAAGAAAGATAGTTAGATAAAGGGAATTTTTCAGGCCAAATTCAATCACAAATACAGATGATAAAATCCTAAATAAAATAGCAAACTGAACCACCAATATATAAAAATGATAATACAACTCCACCTAGTTGAGTTTATATGAGGAATGAAAAGTTAGTCTAACATTCAAAATTCAATGTGGGGCGCCTGGGTGGCTCGGTCAGGAGAGCATGCAACTCTTGATGTTGGGGTTGTGAGTTTGAGTGCCATGCTGGGTGTAGAGATTACTTTAAAAAAATAAAATAGGGATGTCTGGGTAGTTCAATTGGTTGAACGTCTGACTCTTGGTTTTGGCTCAGGTCACAATCTCACAATTTTGTGAATTCAAGACCTGTGCAAAGCTCTACACTGGCAGCACAGAGCCTGCTTAGGATTCTCTGTCTCCCTCTCTCTCTGCACCTCCCCTACTCGCCCTATCTCTGTCTCTCTAGAAAATAAATAAATAAAAATTTACAAATAAAATAAAATCTTAAAAAAAAATTCAATGTAATTCAGATTTTAACAAGAGAGGGAAAGAAAGAAAGAAAGAAAGAAAGAAAGAAAGAAAGAAAGAAAGAAAAACATACCGCATCAATGGATACAGGAAAAGTATCTGACCAAATTCAACATCCATGCAGAATTAAAAAAAAAAAAAAGAAAGAAAAACCTTACAAAACAATATAAACAAGGAAATTCCTATAATCTGATTAACAGTAGAGAAAAAAACAGAATAAATATATCATATTTAAGAGTGAAATGTGAGACTGGGAATAATAAGACAAGGACACCTGACATTTCCATTTCTATTCAGCATTATACCTAAAGTATTAGCCAGTATGAGAAGTCAAGAAAAATAAAAAAAAGTATAAGGATTGGAAAGAGAGATGTAAAACTGTCATTTGTACAAGATGACTGTACACATAGAAAATCCAAAACAATCTACAGATAAATTATCAGAATAAGCAAGAACAACCAGGTTACTAGACACAAAATCAATATATAAAAATCAAGGGCATTTGTAAATAAATTTGTAACACCTTACCAACAAACTGCATCCCCCCAAAATATATAAAAATTCCTTCAATTTATTTTTTAAAAGGGGGAAAAAACTAAAAAAATATACAAGTCATGAACAGGGACTTCATAAAAGAAAATGCAAATGACCAATGAACATATGAGAGGATGTCAAGCTTATTATTCATCAGGGAAATGCATTTTAAAACCACAGAAAGATACAGGTATCCCTCACTATCCAAAAGTAAAGCCTTCTGAGGAAACGTTTCATAAGCCAAATGGCATAAAGCAAAGAAACAATTACCATTAATTTATATGGAAATTATTTTGAGCTTTCCCAGACCCCCAAAATAACCTCTCTTAGGCTTTTCTGATACTGTAGGACACATCTTGCTAACAGATGCACAAAATAAATTGAAATAAAGTACAGATGCTCAAAGACACAGTTCAACACTATGGCAGCTTGATGCTGAGATGCTGAGTAAAGGTCCTGGGAAAGGAGCTTGGCAGTGCCACCCTCACTGTGCACACTGCTTCCTTATGGAAGGAAGGACTCACTGCAAAACAAACACCGGACGCTATGTTCGCATTTTGCCATTTTTTGTAACAGCAAAAATCCTCTTCGAATTTCTCTTGGGTTAGCAAAAACAGGTACTAACGTACGTCTTTCATAAAAGCCAATTGGCATAACACAAGCTTCTGAAAAGTGGGAGATACCTGTACCACTACTTATCCAATGATTCAAATTAAAAGACTGGCAATACCAAGTGGTGATGAGGACATGGAAGGACTAGAACTCTGAAACAAGGCTGCTGCTGTTGTAAACTAGTACAACCACCTGGGAAAATTCTTTGGCATTACCTATTACAGTTAAACATACACATTACTCTATCACCTGGCAATTCTATTCCAGAGTATATACTTAATATAAATACATGTATATGTATACCAAGACACATGTGCCAGAATATTCAAAGCAATATCACTTGTAATAGCAAAAAGAACTGGAAACATCCCAAATTTCTGTCAATGGTAGTAGATACATCTTGGCATATTTAATACTACATGGCATTGCAAATGAATTAAACTAAATACAAATTAATCTCATAAACATGCTGACTGACAGAAGACAAAATAACTACTATATGATTAAACTGATATAATTAATACAAAGTTCAAAAGATAGGTACAACTTCCTTTGACAGATGAATGGATAAATTGTGATATCTATAAATGGAGTACTACTCAACAGTAGCAAGGTATGAATGCAACTACATGGATCAATCTCAACATAATTATACTGAGTGAAAGTACTGGATAACAGACTATACCCTGTATGATTACATTCATATAAAATTCTAGAAATGGCAAACTAACCTAAATGTCAGAAGCAAATGAGTGGGTGTTTAGCAATGAGGGGGAGAGACAGGGGCAAGGAATTACAAAGGAGATGATGAATATGTTCACTACCTTGGTTGTGGTGATGGGTTTCATGAGTATGTGTATATGTCAAAATTTATCAAACTATACACTTCAAATATGCAGCATACTGTATGTCAATTATACTCCAATAAAGCTGTTGGAAAGAAGAGAGGAAGGACAAGGGTAGTAAGGGAGGAAGACAGGAAAGGAAGAAAGGAGCAAAGAGGAATACAAGAGGGAAGAAGGGAGCAAACCAGTAGGGAGGAGGGACTGAAGGGAGGAGAGAAACTGAATGATTGACTTAGGAAATCAAACTTTCTGGGCCCCGATTTTCTTATCCCCAAAATGGAAGTGAAACTTTTGATAGTGAAAGGAGGTAACTAATGTATGCAAAATCCATAGTGCACAGTTTATGTTTATGTGTCTATCTTTTCTTCCTTCCTTTCTCGTTCACTCCTTCAAGAAATATGAGTATCTAATTATGCCAGGCTCTGTACAAGGCACCAGGGTAAAGAAGAATACTACATACTTTTCCCTTTATAGGGAAACAGAGACAAATTAAAAAATGAATCATTATAAAATGTTATAGATACTGCAAAGAGATATATGATGTTGAGAAATACTATAATAGGTATTTCTGACCTAGTCAGGGAAATGAGGAAAAGCATCTCTGGAGAAGTGACCACACTGCTCAGCTCTAAAGAACAGGTGTTAATTAGGCAAAAACAGGAATAAGCATGTACAAAGCCTGGACTGGAAGATGTCTTTCAATAAATGGCCAATGTCTCTGGAAAGGAAAGAATAAGGATTCTGGCATGAACTAAAGCTTGAAAGGTAGCTTGGGATCAGACCAAGATGTTGGCAGACTTACCTTAAGAGTAATGGGAAGATTTCTAAATGACTCAAACCAGAAAGGTAACAAACCTCATTGCAGTTTAGAAAAAGCACTCCAATTACAGTACAAAGAATAAGTTGCAGGGGAATAAGAACGAATGTAGACAGATCAAAGAGGAGCTGCTGTTGGGGCGCCTGGGTGGCTCAGTCAGCTAAGCGCCCAAGTCTTGATTTCGGCTCAGGTCATGGTCTCAACAGTTTGTGAGATTGAGCCCTGCATTGGGCTCTGTACTGATGGCATAAGCCTGCTTGGGATTCTCTGTCTCTGCTCTTCCCCTGCTCGTGCTCCCTCTCAAAATAAATAAATAAACTTAAAGAAGAGGAAAAAAAAAAAAAAAAAAAGAGGAGCTACTGTTGCAGTTCAGGCAACAATGACAGCTTGGATCAGGGCAGTAAAGTCAGAGATTTATTCTGTCAAAAAATCCTTACTTAGGGCCTACTAAGACCCAAGCACTCTCCCAAGCTCAAGAGATGGAGTAATAAGCAAAAACAAAAAACAAAACAAAACCAAACCCCTGCCCTTGTGCCTTGTGGGATTTATATTCCAGAGGGGAGAGACAAATAAATAAGTAAAATATCACACACCTCATGGTTTTAAGTGCTATGAAGAAAACATTAAAGTAGGGAACTAGTGGAAAGAAGGGTTGGTTGTCTCACTGCCCAAAGAATCATAAAGGGATTAGATTCTGGACAAGAAATGGTAGATTCTGGACATCTTATGGTAACTGACATAAATAGGCTAAAAGGCCTGATGACAACTGCCCTGAATGTCTCAAAGTAGTTATAGTAGTGATGCAAATGTTGGGGGAAAAGGAAGGCCAGAGGACATGCCAGGAGATGCAGTATTCTGAGGCCTCTTCTTTACTCCTGCCAGTGATGTTGCAGAAGCTAGTGAAGGACAGTCTTATCCATAGCACTTAGAGCTTCTAGATTCTCTCTTACCTCCAAAAGAGAAGTGAAAGCCAGAAGAGGACTGGTCTTACATAAAATAGTTTGTTCCCCAATTCCTATCAGTTGGTAAACTCTATGACAGCAAAAGCTATGTCTTTACCCCTGTATTCTCAGAATCCAGACAAGTGCCTGGCACACAGCAAACATGGAATATATATTACTGAAAGAAGAAATGAATGGAGTATTGTTTGTTTATTTTTTTAAGTAACCTCTATACCCAGTGTGGGGGTTGAATGCACAACCCCGAGACTTTGAGTCACATGCTCCATCCACTGAGCCAGCCAGAAACCCCAATGAACGGAGTATTATATCAAAAGGCAAAATATTGGGGCACCTGGCTGGCTCAGTGGGTGGAGCATGTGACTCTTGATCTCAGGGTTGTGTGGTCAAGCTCCATGTTGGGTGTAGAGATTACTTAAAAAATAAAAGCTTTAAAAACAAACAAATGAATAAATAATGGCAAAATAGCCCCATATTACTAAGATAAAGATTTTAAATGTGCTCATATAGGGGCGCTGGAGTCGCTCTGTCACTTGAGCGTCGGACTATTGATTTCGGCGCAGGTCACGATCCCAGGCCCATGGGATTGAGACCCATGTCAGACTCTATACTAAGCACGGAGCCTGCTTAAGATTCTCTCTCTCCCTCTGACCCTCTCCCTGCTTGCACTCTCTCTCTCTCAAATAAAAAAATAAAAAACAAAAACACGTGCTCGTATAAAAATCACAAACTGGGCCTAGCCACAAAATAGCTTTATTCAAACCAAAATACATTGATTGTAACAGTTTTTAAACTATTATATTCTAAGAGTCTTAAAGAAAATCACATTTTACAAATTTACAGAATGGAAAAATATATACTTATATTTTTTTAAAATAAAATTACAGGAGCACCTGGCTGGCTCAGTAAGTAGAGCATGGGACTGTTGATCTCTCAGTGTTAATGAGTTCAAGCCCCATGTCGGTCATGGAGCCTACTTAAAATCTAAATAAACAAACGAATGTTTTAAAAGTTATAATAATACATAACTAAACTACAAATTCAGAAAATTTTTCAATTTATTTTAGTATGTTTAATGACATGTTTGTTTAAAGAAATGATAATATTTTATCCCACAAAATTTCTCAATTTTTCTATTGTACCACCTTGCTAGCTCTTTCAACGAAAAACAGGTATATATATTCAAGCAGTGATTTGCAAACCAGGAGTGTAGCAATATTATTTGGAGCCACTATTTAGCCCTCAGCATGTAGATGCCAGGTAACTACTACTTTAAAATATAACTATAAAAGTGTACTTGATTATTTTAATGCAAATCTAACTAAAATTTTCCCATCTCTATTCTAAAATTTAATTTGATGATGAATTGTTAAATGACTTACTAAAAAAATACATACCTTTCTCTCACAAAATCTGCTAGTTCTTTCGTTGATATCTGTCCATGTTTCATATTATGGTAAAGGACATCAAAGCCACTATTTTTTTCCCCCTGAAATCAAAAAAGATTTTTAGTTTAACAAACAAAAAAGATCAAAATGACCAAAACGACTTACGAATAACCCTCCATTAACTAATATGCAATGCTAATGCTCAGGTGAACTATTTCTCCTTAAATGAACCATTGCCTCTCCTTGTATGACTTCAAATTATATCAAAGGAAAACTCTACACTTTAATAAAGTTTACAATTTATTATACATATACACACATTAAACACACATGCACACATTGTATAATCACTCAAATAAGTATATTAAATGAAATTAAGTCTGAAATTTTAAGAAATAACATGCAGCCTAATTTAGAAAAGATAACCATGTATCTTTTTAAATACATCACCAAATCCCATTTCAATTCCCTTAATACGCACTAAGGGATTCCTGATTATGTAACAAAGAGTCCCTGTTTTAAAACAACTAAATCCTGGGACACCTTGGTGGCCCAGTTGGTTGAGTGCCTGACTCGATGTCAGCTCAGGTGGGATGGAGCCCCGGGTTAGGCTCCGTGCTGAGTGCAGAGATTCTCTCTCCCTCTCTCTATCCCTCTGCCCCTGTCCCCTGCTCACAATCTCTCTCTCTCCCTAAAATGAATAAATTTTAAAAATTAAAAATTAAAAAATAAATAACTAAACTTGACTTCTGGGTCAAGATAGCCTATTACTAACCACATAACCATTCAATACCACAAAATACTTTATAATCACTAACATAAATCTTTCAGTAAACTTAAACAACTTGAGAGGTGAGAAATTTTAAAATTTTAATAAAAGAGTAGTAACACTCATTGGCTAGTCCTCTACTAATGGGAAATTAGCAGAACCAGACCACTAAACAATCCTAGAAAACCTTTACTGCCATTTAATCCAATAAATGCTAAATTAGCAAGTCACAGCAAAGAAAACATTAGAAATACCAATTTTATAGATGAAACAAAAGACTCAATAAACTTAGCTCAACAGCTCTCTTTACAATTAGTTTTTATTTTGCTCCAGTGAAAATAAAATAATAAAGAACTGACTATATTTGTTGGAAATAGAAAGCAATACAGTAAGCAAGAATTACACAATATGAAACCTAATTTTTTTACAGCTCACTGAAAACAGGAAACTGGAATTCCTGTTATACTGAAATGATCCCTACCAAAGTTGTAAACTAATACAGAAAGTAATTATTTTGCCACATATACAATAAAATGTCCTATTTATAATGAGATAATATAAACAATACACTCAGGACGCCTGGGTGGCTCAGTTGGTTAGGCGTCCAACTTTGGCTCAAGTCATGATATGGTTTGTGAGTTCGAACCCCAGGTCGGGCTCTGTGCTGACAGCTTGAAGCCTGGAACCCGCTTCAGATACTGTCTCCCTCTCTTTCTGCCCTTCTCCCACTTGCACTCTGTCTCTCTCTCTCAAAAACAAACATTAAAAAAATTAATTATAAAAAAATAAAAAACAATATACTCAACATTTTGAACATCAATTTCTTTACACAAGTAAGAATATAACATAAAACCATCGTCTTTAATGAATCCAAAGATACCCATTTGGTTTCTATAATTTTTTATGTTTAACATAAAGAAAAAAGTTATTATCTAACTTTGGCTTTTTACTTTCCATGGGTTTTTCATGCAAATTTATTCTAACCAAAAGAAGAATATTCTCTGACATAACCATTATCCCTAGTTTATGGCAAGCAAAAATAACATCATCATGCAGATTAGTAAGTACAATTACAGACAAAATAATGAAGGACCTGAATCCTCAAAGGGATTCATTTGATTACTTGAATGCATAAATTACACATAATTACCTATCCACCAACTTCCAAAATATAGTCATGAACTCTAAAAACAAAATGAAACTTAAATTCTAAAACCATAAAATCAAAAGTCTGAAGCTCTCATGCCCCAAAGTTCTCAATAGACATCTACTACTTCTCATTTGCATATAAATCTAACAAGTCAGGTTACCTGGGATCCCAGTATGTGTTATGCATATGCATTATCATATTCAAATTGGAAGTGAATTAGGAGTAAAAGGCTATTCAAACAGACACACAGACTATTAGAAATACTCTACCAGTTGGGAGAGAGCCAAAGCATAAGAGACTCTTAAAAACAGAACAAACTGAGGGTTGGGAGGTGGGAGGGAGGAGAGGGTAGCTGATGGGTATTGAAGAGGGCATCTTTTGGGATGAGCACTGCGTGTTGTATGGAAACCAATTTGACAATAAACTTCATATATTAAAAATAAATAAATAAACAAAGAAATACTCTACCAGGATTACAAGTTAAAAAAAAAAAAAAACAACTTTTTTTTAAAAGAGATAAGAAACTGGACACCATCTAGTAACTGGGGCAACAAGGTCCTGAGCGTTTTGCCTCACTGTGACAGTATTTTTTTATGTTTATTTATTTATTTTTGAGAGAGAGAAAGGTAAGAGAGTGGCAGAGAGAAAGCGAGACAGAATCCCAGCGCACAGCCTGACACAGGGCTCAAACCCACGAACTGTGAGACCACGACCTGAGCCAAAACCAAGAGTCACTTAACTAGAAGTCACTTCACCAAGGATGTTTAACTGACTACGCCACCCAGGCACCCCTCACTGTTATAGTATTATAAACATTTAGGAATCAAGTAAAGGTTAAATTACATTTGGAAATTTGGGTTTTAATCAAAAAGTCCTTTAAAGAGTAAGCTCTTTTTTGGGAACTTCAGATATCCAAATAGCCTACTAGTTAAAAATCCTAATAGAGGAAATTATGAATATTAATCTATTTAATATACAATACAATATTAATACAGTATCAATAATATACCTTAAGAAACAGTACTAACTACTCCATCCCTCAGGTCTTCACTTGGAAAGACAAGGAAAATTCATTCTAATAAGGATGTGATACAGAAGAACCCTGCCTCAAAATGCACTAACAACTAAATATAAACATATATTCACATATAATGAATATGCATAAACACATGATTACAAATCCATTTGTCATTTCTTCTTATTTTCAGATTTTTCATTTATTGAGGTCAGAAAACATGAGTCTAACTCCAGGCACTATTCATTAACAATTTCACAAACCTATTAACACAAATATTTATTACTCATGAACTTTAGCACAAACTAAGCAAAAATTTTACTACTTCAAATGGCGCTAGTGTGTAGGGTGATCTCTCTCACTCCACACACACACACTTAAATACAAATACACCTTTTTTCTAAAAAAAAAAAAAAAAAAAAAATTTCAAAGTGTCTGACAAAGAACCCAAATTGTATTGTCCCTTGCCAAAAACTTACTTTACAGCTTTGATAACAGATGACTAAATAAATACTAAATACATAGACATTTATATGTCAAAAAATACAGCAGAAGACAAGAACCCTGGAGCTGAGGTCTAGGCCCATTTGGCTTCAGTGTCTTCACCTGCACAAAACACTGAAAATTCTGGTGAAACGGGGAGAGACCACTCTTGAAAAAGATAATTGTAACTCATTGTAATTCTGCCACCATTTAAGATCACCCCAATTTTTTTTAACCAGAAGTACCTCCACACAGGTTCTGTAATTTTATATTAGTCACCAACGTTTTTAGTAGATGGCTCTAATTCAAAGAAAAGTAAAATAAGAAGTATTTCTGAACTGCATATCCATTTTATCACCTTAGACCTTGAAGTGGATATGTTCTTCTCATTTTCAACACAAAATTTTTTTTCTTAACAAAATCTGTTAACTCAAGCAAGCAGAACTGGCTTTTCCTTGACTACAAATACATGAATGTACAAATAATTTGACAAAAGACTTTTATTATCAAATAGAATTATGTCTAAAGATGTCTTCTTACCTTCAATATTTTACTAAAACCGTAAATATTCATGCCCTTTGATTCAGCAATCCCACTTTTAGAAATCTATACTACAGAAACACACACACACACAAAGATACATGTGGAAGAATATTTACTAAAGTACTATTTATAATAGTGAAAAATGGAAAAAACTCAAAAGACATCCATTAATATTACTGGTTACGTAGGGGCACCTGGGTGGCCCAGTCAGCTAAGAGTCCGACTCTCGACTTTGGCTCAGGTCATGATCTCACAGTTCACAAGATCAAGCACCGCATCAGGCTCTGTGCTGACAGCATAGAGCCTGCTTGGGATTGTCTCTCTCCCTCTCTCTCTGCCTCTCCTCACTCGTGCATGCTCACTCTCTCTCTCTCTCTGGCAAAATGAATAAAACTTAAAAGATATAAAACTGGTTAAGTAGATGACAGTATATCCTACAATAAAATACAGTATTTTTTAAAAGACTACAGTAAAAAAAAAATTGCAGATTTTTAAAATTCTTAAAACGGACAGATACACTGTCAATGGAAAAAAGCAAGACACAATTACCATGACAGCCCAAAATAACCTAATGTAAGGAACAACTTAAATGCCCAGCAACCAGTGAGTAAAAAGACAAAATAAGGTATATCCATACAACGGAATATAATTCAGCAATAAAAGAAACAAACAATGATGCATGTGACTTTATGAATACTATAATCATCTTAAAGAAATCAGACACGAGACCATAAATTGTATGACTCCATTTATATGAAATGTCTAGAATAAGCAAATCTGCTGAGATAGAAAGTAGATTTAGTGAGTTGTTGGGAAGGGGAGGTTGTGAAGTAGGAGGTGAAAAGAGGTACAGGTTTTCTTTGTGATGTAATGAAAACGGTTTAAAATTGACTGTGATGAGGACTACATGTCAAAAAGCACTGAACTGTACACTTTAAATAAGTGAACTATACAGTAAATAAAATATATCACAATAAAGCTATCAAAAAGCTTAGGCAAATATTTTTATCCATTTCAATCAAATTCTTGCAGAGAAATTTTCAGTATTAAGTGACAAAAGCAACTATTAACACTATTACTGGTACAAGGAAGACAATTCTTTTGAATATTTACGCTAAGATAGGATCTTTTTTAATCTGCTGGTCTCAATGCACTTTACAAAGAGGTGTCACATTCATAAAAGTCTAATGACTGTGCCCTGGGGCAAACAAAATCTTGTTATAATCTGGTATAAACAAGTGTTAAAAACCTTTGAATTAATTCTTAACATGAAGAAGAAGGAAAAAAGTTTTATTACCCTTTGAAGATGTTTAGTCCAGAGTCATACAAGTCCTTTAAGAAACCACAAACTTCTGGGGAACCTAGGTGACTCAATCGGTTTAGCTTCAGACTCTTGACTTCGGCTCACGGCATGATCTCACAGTTCCTGGGTTTGAGCCCCACGTCAGGCTCTGTACCGACAGCTGGGGCCTGGAGCCTGCCTGAGATTGTGTCTCCCTCTTTGTCTGCCCCTCCCCTGCTCATGCTCTGTCTTCCTCTCTCTCTCTCTCTCTCTCTCTCTCTCTCTCTCTCAAAAACAAATAAATAAACATTAAAAAAAAAAAGAAAGAAAAGAGAAAGAAAACACAAACTTCTGGGGTGCCTGGGTGGCTCAGTGGGTTGAGTGACCAACTCTTGATTTTGGCTCAGGTCATGATCTCACAGTGGGTTTGAGCCCCATACTGGGATCTGCACTTACACTGTGGAGCCTGTTTGGATTCTCTCTCTTCCTCTCTCTCTCTGCCCCTCCCCAACTCATGCTCTCTTTCTTTCTTTCTCTCTCAAAATAAGTTAACTTAAAAAAACAAAAAAGAAAACAAAAACCACAAATTTCTCAGAACCTATTGTCTCTTCTTACCACTCTGACTACAGTTAACAGTTTATCAGTCCAGATTCCTTTTCCCATACATATAGTAACATGTTACTTTTTTTTTAAGTTTATTTATTTTGAGAGAAAGAGAGAAAGAGTATGGCGGGGGGGCGGGGTGGGGGGGGAGAAAGACAGACAGAATCCCTAGCAGACCCTGACACGGGGCTTGATCTCATGAACCATGAAATCACAACCTGAGCAGAAATCAAGAATCAGATGCTTAACTGACTGAGCCACCCAGGGGCCCCATGTTACTTTTTAACATGAAAATGAGATCACATTATGCATAGTTTTGCACTTAAGGTCACCAAGTCACTGGAAATATTTAGGTTTTTTTCTAGTCTAATTTAGAATCTACAAGTGAGACATACTTGAAATTTCAAGTTAGAAAGTCTGAATACGTCATCAAACCTACTTTGGAAACTCAAAGACATCTTTTTCTGGTTGACTTTATAACATCACTTTATACTTTAAAACTTTTTTAAGGAGATATGAAATACAATCTAACATCTTTCCACTTGAAGAAAAAATAGAACTGTTAATGTACCTGGGTTTTTAAGATCCATGAACAGCAATAGTGGAAAAGTACAAAGCTATATAAGTCCTATAGATTTTAGCTAATGGTTTGAAACTTCTCTTTCAAAGACCTTTTAAGAGCAACAGTAAATTAAAAACTAAAAACAAAAAAACTGGATTATCTCTCACTTTTGATGACTCCAAGATCTGGAAAACAGGCAGAAGATGGGGTGCCTGAGTGGCTCAGTCAGTTGAGCATCCGACTTCAGCTCAGGTCATGGTCTCGCAGTTGAGTTTGAGCCTCGCATCGGGCTCTGTGCTAACAAACAGCTCAGAGCCTGGAGCCTGCTTCGGATTCTGTATCTCTCTCTCTCCCTCTCCCCTGCTCATGCTCTGCCTCTCTCTATCTCTCAAAAATAAATAAATGTTAAAAAAAATTTTTTTGAAAAAAAAACAGGTAGAAGATAGTGTATAGTGTATAATCAGGCTATTGATTAAAAAGCCGATTTTACCTAGTTCCTTTTTATTAAAAAAAAAAAAAAATTGGAAGGGGATGAAAGGGTCAGGAGGTGCTATCATGTGAATAGCAAATAACAGGCCTAACCTTCCTCTCAACCTCAAACCGCTTCAAAAGTAATAAATAAATATCATCACTTCCTACCACTCTACATTTTCCTTTTGCACTAGCTCTTATGTAAGCAGTTTTTCTATAAGTAAATAGCACATTTAACCACAAGTTACAAACTCTTTTAGTCAACCTTCTATTTATACATTGAAATTTTCACACATGATCATCAGACCTATTCTACAGAACTACTGGCAAGATGTTTTTAAAGCAGAAAACAGTGATTAAAGATGTAAAATGAGCACTGCTCAGCAGTCAGAGCAGGCAGGTACAAAAGTCACTCAAACACATCTGTTGGTTGGCTGAAGGAAATAAATCTTATTATATTAAAAAAATTATTTTCTAACTCCTCAGATACTCCCTAAACTTTTCAATTATAATTCACCTTTTCCAGTTAGTTAAATCCTTAAAGCCATCTAATAGATATTATAGGGATTCAACAAAAATAACAAAAGCAAACAGTTTTGAGGTAATTTTTTTAGAATTTTCAAATTCTCTGTAATATTCTTTAAAGAATGTAATTTTAATTACCCTCAACATGAAAAAATAAAACAATTTCAGGTTTCTCAAAAACTCTTCAATCTGTGCATTCGAAGGCATTCTTAAAATGACATCTCTCGTTCATGTTGTTAAATCTTCAGTCCTCATAATTCATAAATGAAAAAAAAACTGAAAAATAACTTAAATATTCAAAGTGGGAGTAGTTTTAAAAATTATCTATGCATTCCATGAAAACCTATGAAAGTCACCGCAAAGTATTTTCAAAGAATACTTAATCGTATGAGAAAAATACTTGATACTTGTTTTCATTTGAAAACACCAAGCTACAGAACAATACAGCAGAACCTATTGTGAATGGTATATATGTATATATATGTATATACACATATGTGTATATATACACATATATATATATATGTATATATATATATATACACACATATATATGTATATATATATTTTTTTTAGATTTATTTTTGAGACAGTGCAAGCAAGGAAGGGGTGGGCGGCGGGGGGTGGGGAACAGAAGATCTGAAGTGGGCTCTGTGCTAACAGCAGTGAGCCCGATGTGAGGCTCAAACTCATGAGCTGGGAGATCATAGCCTGAGCCAAATGAAGTCTGAAACTCAATCGACTGAGCCACCCAGGCACCCAATGAATGTTGTATTTGGAAAGAAAATCTTAGAGGATACAGGGAACAGCGATACATAATTTTAATTTTCTTCTGTATTCTGTGTCCTACCTATCCCATAATAATGGTCATATAATTAAAAAGGAAAACTATCTTCACTGGTTCTTGTTTCAACCAAATAAAAATTAACACTTAGTAGTTTTAAGATCCAGCATCACCAATTTGCTTTACATATACTGTACCTTCCTATCTTTTCCCTGAAGTCAAGCAAATATGCTTGTCATATCTTTCATAACTTTTACTTCTGCAGTTCCATCAAGGAGCATGTGCCTGACAGAACTGATGGACTTGTATGCCTCAACTTCAACACACAGTTCACTAATCATTTCTCAATTTAATCCTCTCAATCTGGCTATCCCAGCAATATTCTTTAGCGACTTTACCAATAGATACCATTTTAGGCCTCAGTTGCTGTTGTACTGTTTCTGTATGCCCCCCCCCCCCAATCTGACCAATTTATGCTTATCTGGTGACCAAACTGCTACTAACATTCTTCCAACTCTAGTATTCTTTCATTTTTCCACACTAAAGTGAAAACCAAACTTTTATTCCCTTTAAGTCTCCATGGCACCATATTCCTATACGGATTTTTTAGGGTGCTTCTGTTAAATGTTTTAGAATTGTGAAACTAGGATGGATAATCTCAAGAAAAAGAACTCAAAAACTACTTCCACGGGTTTATGCTAACCAAATATGCATGATGATAAAAAAAACATACCTGTTCTCCCATGCTTTCGCCTAAACAAGTAGTTCTGAAAGGATTAGAGCATTTAGGATTTAGTGTGCAGTGTTAGAAAAGAATCCAGACAGCAAAATTTTATCCTTTCCATGTCAATGTTCTAAAATCTTTCCCCTGAACGGAACTTATACAGACTAAATCAGTAAATTTCTCACTTTCAAATTTCTCCAACAATTAAGGCAAAAATACAGACCACCACTGCACCCCCTAAAATTCTAAGTGCCTCACAATAAAATTTAATGTCATCTATAATACTATGATTTTATAATGTCTACCTGTCAGGTCTACTTAAACCAAGTTAGATGAATCTCTATTTTACATGTTCATAGCTTGTTGCAGCTGAAAACAATTTGGGCATGGCTAACTGGCTAACAATTATACAATAACACATTTTAACTTAGTGTATGTAATTTGCTTGTGTATATACAGAGATCATCTCTGGAAAGCAACAGAAGAAATTGGTTAACAGTGACTGCCTTTGTGGAGATCTTGCTGGCTGGGAAAAAAGAAATTTTATACTGTATTCCTTTTGGTATCTTTTGAAAATTTACTGAACCATGTAAATTTTGCAAATCTGTTAACTAATCTATACATAAATATGCATACACATACACTTCTTAAATTTCAGTATATCACCAAATGGAATCATATCCCAAGGAGATATCACAAATTACAGTATTTGGAAATTTCAAGTAATAAAAACAAAGTCTTTATTCTGGGTTTCTACAATCACCTCAACTAATTTTCAAAAACATATATGCTTAAATTTGCATATGGATATAACCCACCAAAATACGTGTGTGGGCACATGTATAGTTGGTAGTCTCTCATCTAGGATACTAAATTTAAATAATCAAGCAAAAATGTAACGTTTTGCATTTCAAAGTCCTATGAATAGCAATTCCAGGTTTTTAAAAAACATTTTAATCCTTCTAGTTTATCCATGTAATGACAGATCAAATTTTGGATGTATAATTAAGCACTCCAATTTTATTTAAAAGTAAAGCATGACAATACCAGGGAAATCAAGAGATAAACGGAATGAGACTTCTGTACTGGTTAAATAATGAAAGAAATAAGGACAAGAAATACTTCAAAATAAAAACACCCAAGATAATTATTTCATTCTTGATGTGCTGACTGGAAATAATCTTTGCAAAGGGTCACCTAACTAAAAACGTTAGTTCATTACAATGTGATATATGCTACAGGATACTTGACGTCTTTGGGAGAATGCTTCATATTTTACAGAAATTAGGAATGTTACGCAAAATGAGGTTTATAAAGATTTAAATCAGGTTTTGTTTAATTTTTCCCCTTAAATAATTATCACTAATGAAATCCATCCTTAAAAAAAAATTTCAGGGGGTTAGTACCCAAAATATACAAAAAACTTATACAACTCACTACCCAAAAACAATCAATTAAAAAATGAGAAGACATGAACAGACATTTCTCCAGTAGACATACAGATGGCCACAGACACGTAAAAAAAAAAAATGCTCAACATCACTCATCATTAGAGAAATGCAAATCAGAACCACAATGAGATATCTTATACCAGTCAGAATGCTAAAATCAAAAACATAAGAAACAAGAAGTGTTGACAAAGATGTGGAGAATGAGGAACACTCAGGCACTATTGATGGGAATGCAACCTGGTGGAGCCACTACGGAAAACACTATGGAGATTCCTCAAAAAATTAAAATTAGGATTACCATATAATCCAGTAATTCCACTACTGGGTATTAACTCAAAGAATATAAAAAACCTAACTCAAAAAGACGCATGCACCCCAATGCTTATCACAGCATTATATTTTTAAGTTTACTTATTTTGAGAGAGAGAGCACATGTGCACGCATGCAGGAGCAGGACAGAGGCAGAGAGAGAGGGACAGAGACAATCCCAAGCAGGCTCCAAACTGTCAACACAGAGCCTGAGGTGAGGCTCAAGCTCATGAACCATGAAACCATGACCTGAGCCTAAATCAAGAGTTGGACACTTAACCACCTGAGCCCCGCAGCAATATTTACAATAGCCAAAATATGGAAAGAACCCAAAGGTCCATCTATATAGATGAGTAGACAAAGAAGAGTAGCATACACACACACATACACACACACACACACACACACACACACACACAGGAATATTACTCAGCCATAAAAAAGAATGAAATCTTGCCACTTGCAACAACATGGATAGAGCTAGGGAGTATAATGCTAAATGAAATAACTCAGAGAAAGACAAGTACCATATGATTTCACTCATACGTGGAATTCAAGAAACAAAACAAGAGACAAGCCAAAAACAGACCCGTAATTATAGAAAATGAACTGATGGTTACCACAGGAGAGGCAGGTGGAAGGATGGGTGAAACAGGTGAAGGGGATTAAAGAGTACGGTTACCATGATGAGTACTGAGTAATGTATAGGACTCGTTTTTTAAAATTATTTTTTAATGTTTATTTATTTTTGAGAGAGAGAGAGACAAAGACAGAGCATGAGAGGGGTATGGACAGAGAGACGGAGACAGAGAATCTAAAGCAGGTTCTAGGCTCTAAGCTGTCAACCCAGAACCCAATTCAGGGCTCAAACTCACAACCTGTGAGATCATGACCTGAGCTGAAGTTGGATGTTTAATGGACTGAGCCACCAGGAACCCCTGTAGAGAACTGTTGAATCACTACACTGTACACCTGAAACTAAAAAACACTGTATGCCAATTATACTGGAATTTAAAAAAAAAATTAAAAATTTAAATCCTGAATTAAATAATCTGGGTTTATATAAAAATATAAAACCATTTTAATTACTATAGAGCAATCAATGGTGACATAGACTATCTCAAAAGTATTATAAATTTTACTCTTACTCTGAAAAAGCAGTGTACATAAACACTTCCTCACTATAATATTTGCAATAACTCTTTAAACTGACATTATCTTTTGAAGGGTTAACAACTGTTTTTATATATTAAGGCAATGGTGTGGATTTCTGCTATCAAAACTAATTTTGTTATCCAATTTTAATGGAAAAGAAAAACATTTTCAACTTGATTATCAAAGGCACTATACCTCGTGGCAAAAAATGACTAATCAGCAACAAAACACCTGTTCTGTAGGAACTTTTAAATACATTTTCTCTTCAAAGTAAAAAATTAAGTAATCCGTAATGTAGGATACAGTTTTAGTTAAGAAAAACTACACTTTAAAGAAAAAGGCAGGATGTGCTGCTTTCGAAAGGGCTTGAAAATAGTTTGAATGATTCAACCTTTCCTCTAACAAATGCCACAACAAAAAGGTTTGTCTTTTTCTTTGCAGGGAAAACAATAATTTATAGGTTGTTTGATTAGAAACTTAAAAATTCAGAGTTTCCCATTACCTCACTTTGACAAGTTTCATTTATTCTGACAGTGCCACTTTAAATACTAGGGGAGAAAAGTGAAATTAATATTACAATTTCTCTATTTTAAGAAATTATAAATGGTCCTAAAATATGTACATTTTTGAGTTGTCTTAGACAACTATCAAATTCTCAGAAGTGATTTAGTTCCTGTTCCTAGTCTTGCCCAGTTCATTTAGTCCTCCTTTGGAGCTTTTTAAAGTTCCAGTTTAGAGCTTTCAGCCCCAATTCCAGGCTTGAAAGTAAAATAAAATGCAATCTTTTTTTACTATTTGTATTCAACAGTGGAAGTGAAGGCAAAGACAAAACCATAAATTAAACTAGGAATTCTGTCTAAATTTCATATATCCAAATTTATTCCTGTCCCTTCCTTATGAGGGACAAACAGGGGCACCCAAAAACCAATACAAAGAATGTTCACAGAAAGCATTATTCTTAATAGCCAAAAACATCAGACAAGGCTATGTTCAAAGCTCAATTAACAGAAAAAAAAAATAACTTTAAAATGTTAATGTACAATTTGCAGCAAACTATAATTTTTTTTTTAAATCTTAATGAACAATTTGGAATTAAGTCAGCAAGCTTCAAGAACACATTCACCTATCAAAAACCATGCAAAACATTCAAGAATGTCCAATTTTAAATGATCCTCACAATAGTTTTATAAATTGCCACTGTAAAACCTAAAGTCTAAAATTGACAGGTTATACATATCAACTAAAATTAAATAACTAATTAATTAAATTGATAGGCTAAACCTAAAATTCATGAAAAAACACAAAGGACCCAGAATAGGCAGAAAAATCTTGATAAAGACCAAAGCTGGAAGACTCTCACTTCTTGATTCTAAACTTGCTGCAAAGCTATAATAATCAAAACAGTGTAGAACTAGTATAAGGATGGACAATGGAATACAAGTGAAAGTCAAGAAATAAACCCATACTCCTATGGTCAACTGATTTTTGACAAGGGAGCCACGACTATTTAACTAAAAGAGAAGAGCCTTTCAACAAATGGCACTGGGACTAGATATCCACAGGCAAAAGAATGAAGCTGAACCTCCTTCTGACACCACACACAAAAACTGACCTCAAATGGATCACAGGCCTAAATGTAAGAGCTAAAACTATAAAACTCATAGAAGAAAACATTCGTGTATACACTCTTTGTGACTGTGGGTTAGGAAAAACTTCTTAAATAAAACAATAAAAGCATAAATGATTACGAATAAATTAAGCTGGACTTCATCAAAATTAAAAACTTCAATGCTTCAAAGGGTAGTATCAAGCTACCTCACACCAGATGGAACGGCGATTATCAAAAACACAAGACACAAAAAGTGTTGGCAAGGACATGGAGAAAAAGGAACAGTCGCATACTGTTGGTGGGAATGTGTATTTGTGTGCAGCCACTGTGGAAACACTATTCGTCAAAAAATGAAAAAAACAAATACCATACAATCCAGTAATTCCACCTCTGGGTGCATACCTGAGAAAATGAAAACATGAATTCAAAAAGATATATGAACTCCCATGTTTACTCCAGCATGATTTATAATAGCCAAGATATGGAAGGAACCCAAGTGTCCATCCATAGATGAATAAAGAAAATGTGGTATGTATACACAATGGACTATTACTCAGCCATTAAAAAAGAATGAAATCTTGCCATTTGTGATATGGATGGATCTAAGGTACATTATGCTAAGTGAAACAAGTCAGACAAACACAAATACCATATGATTTCACTTATATGTGGAATCTAAAAACAACTGAACAAAAAGAAACAGAAAACACTGGTAAATCCAGAGGAAAAACTGGTGGTAGCCAGAAAAGAGGGGGGTGGGAGATAGGTGAAATAGATGATTAAGAGGTACAAACTTACAGTTAAAGAGTAAGTCACAGAGGATGAAAAATACACCTTAGGTAATCTAACAATAATACTGCAACAATGTAAGACAGTAAGAGCACTTACACTGGTGAGCATTTCATAATACATGTAATTATCAAATACTGTACACCTGAAACTAATATGTCAACTATACTTCAATTAAAAATAATTTTTAAAAACAAATAAATACATGTTTAAAACAGGCACCTTCAAGAAAATGAAGAAGACAGCCCACAAAATAGAAAAGATTAACAAAATCATCTATCTGATAAAAGACTAACCACAATATAAAAAGAACTCTTACAACTCAATGATAAAAACACAAATAACCGAATCTAAAAACGGGCGGTGAGTCAACGGATACTCCTCCAAATAAAATATATAAATAAGCACATGAATAGATGTTCAACATTATTAGCCACCAGAGAATTGGAAATCAAAACCACAATGAGATACTACTTCACACCCATCCACTATAATAAAAAAAAGACCGCATTCCCCAGCATGTAGAAAAACTGGAACATCAGACACTGGGACTGTAAAACGTGCACCCACTTTGGAGAACAGGTTGGCAATTCCTCAAAATGTTAAAGAGTAACAATATGACCCAGCAATTCTATTCCCAAAAGAAATAAAGACCTATTTCCACACAAAAACTTGTACCAAAAAATAGCAGTATTATTCAAAATAGCAAAAAAAAAAAGTGGAAACAACCAAACGTCCATCACTGATGAACAGATAAAATGTGGTATATACATACAATGGAACGTGTGGCCATAAAGTCGAATTAAGTGCTGATACATGCTATACCATGGATGAACTTTGGAAACATGCTTAGGAAAGAAGCCAGTCACACAGAACAACACATATGATCCCATTTATATAACATGTCCAAAAGAGACACATCTACAGAGGTAGAAATTTATAGATTAATAAGTTGCCTAGGGCTAAGTTAGGGGGGAAAGAGGTAATGACTGCTAATGGATACAGGGATTCTTTCTCAGGTGATGAAATTGTTCTAAACTGATGGTGATGTAACTGGACATATGAAAACCCCTGAATTGTACACTTAAATGAGTGCACTGTATATATAGTATGTGCATTGTAACTTAATGCTTTTTTTTAAAGAAAACCCTGTCTAGTGTTTATATCACTTGCAGAAAACAAGAAATATTCAAAACAAATAACTCTGAACTGATTTGATTACTAAGTCTATGTGAGACACTTAAAAATAAGAATTTAAGACACACCTCCTAGTCACTGAAAGATTATTCCTTTAGATACTCACAAATTTTAACTAAAATGGAACTGTAGTATTTGCAAATGTTAGGACATAAAATGAAATTCACCCAAGATACCTGAGTAAACATGTTACTTTCCTGTACACGGCCGAACTGCACTTCCCATTACAACAAACAATAACTGCAGAAAAACACTCCACACGGAGCCAGGGAAGTCATTCTCAAAGAACCACCTAATAATACTGAGTTAAGAGGAGGGGTGTGGAAAGAATGAGGAAGGGGAAAGAGCACAGGGCACAAGGGGAAGTCTTTCGTGCACTTAAGCCCAAGGAATTCAGTTACATTAAATTCAACTTTTATACGCTTTGTGAACAGGCCCAGAGGCAAAGTCCTGGGCGCAGACCAAAGAGCCGAGCTGCGAGGCCGAGAGGAAGTGCTGATCCAGGCCAAGCCCGCAAAGGATTTCGCATGGAAATGGTGGGGGGCAAAAGGGCTAAGATGGGGGCTGCGGTGCGGGAAGGAAGCGAGCACCCCCCACCGCCCGGCTCGGGCTGGCGCTCGCCGGCAGCGCGCATCGGGAGGCGGCCGCGCCACGGGCCCGGCGTCCGCGTCCGAGCGGCGGGGCGCGCCCGGCGCCCAGAGCCTCCGGCGGGGCTGGGTCCCGTCTCCCGCCCCATCCGGCGCTTTGTCCCAGAGCGGGCGGCGAGCGGCCCCTTGGCGCCCCCACCGTGGGTTGAGGGGCCGCGCTGACAGTCCTCGCCCCCGCAAGCGCTGGGAGCCTGTGAGACCCGGCGTCCGGCGGCCCGTCGCCCGCCTGGCTTCATCCAGGCGGGACCCAGCCGGCGGCGGTACGAGGACGCTAGCCCTTCCCGCGAAGCCTTAGCCGCCACCGCCGCCACCACCGCCGCCGCCGCCGCAGCCGCCGCCCGGAGCGCACACAGGCCGACGTCAGGCGCAGAAAGCCTCACACCCCAAAACGCACACTATTTCCAACCTCCCTCTCTTACCCAAAAATTCTCGACGAAATGCGCCATGACCATCCTGCCGCCACCGCGCCGGGTTCCGCGTCCGCGTCCGCCCGCCGCTGTGTAAACACGGGCCCGGCCCCCACGGCGCCCCCGCCTTTCCCCGCCGCCGCCGCCGCCGCCGCCTTCTTCCCGGAGACCGGCCCGCACCCTCCAGGGCGCATGCGCCACCTAGCGGCTGCGTCGCGGGCGAGCTCTTGAATGCCACCGCCTTGGTTGCGCATGCGCCCCGCGTCCCATTCCTGGGATTTGGTCACCTTCCTTTTTATCCCGCGCGAGCGCGGGCTGGGCCAAATTGAGTATTCTCTTGGGAATGGTGGAGAACCGGGTTCTTGAGGAGTCACCTGGGAGACTGCCCGCACCCTTTGCGGTACAATAGGTACTGGCCCAGGAACGGAGCGAAGAAATGAGCTGGCCAATGGCATTGGGTACGACAGCCTGGCTGCCTGCTCTTTTCCTCTTCTCAAGACTTGCTTCCCCGGCCTTCGAGGATCTTGAAGGGACCCAAGTCTGGTCGAGCTGGGATAGGAGAAACTTGGCGTCTAGCCACCGGGAGGAGACAGGGAAACCTTTGGTCAACAGGGTGCCTTTCCTTAACAAGGAACTAAGAACCAAAACAAAACCTTCCGAGGCCGGAAAAGGAGGAGACGCCCAGTGTCGCCTGAGAGTCGCTGGAGCTGCGGGAGACCCAAGCACCAAGTCCCCTGCCCAAACCGCTGACCTCTAGCACGCCAGGAGCAAACCAGCCAGTCCGGGTGACAGCAGGAACGTGGCCCCGAAGGAAGGAATTTCCCTGATCCAGGCAGTTAAAGAAAAAAGTCTCTTCCAGGACTTGTTCATTTAAGCCCCTAGTTCTCTTAGCAACTTGTACATTTTGGAAAAAGAAACAAGTTTAAACACGTCCTGGCATAACATAAACTAAATCCCTTTCCCACACCTTGCTTTCCAGAGGTTAGGGGAAAAAATGAAATCCTCTGGAGAGGCCTCAAGTTCAATGTCACCAGGTCAGCTAGATGCAAAGTCTACAGTTCTTGAAGCCAAACCCCACTAATAGATTTAGTGTAGTTTTAACTATATACATATATTACACCTCCTCAGATCTTGCGATTGAAACATAATGAACACTACAACAGTGTTTTTTCAACCTCAAAAGCAAAAACCACGGTGCCAGGATGGCTCAGTTGCTTGAGTGTCAGACTGTTGAGTTCGGCTCAGGTCATGATCCCAGGCTGGTGGGACAGAGACCCACTTCAGGCTTAGTGCTGAGCGTGGACCCCGCTTGGAATTTTCCCTCTCCCTCCCCTCCTCTCCCGCCCCGCCTCGTGCTCGCGCTCTCTCTCTCTCTCTCTTTCTCTCTCTCTCTCCCTCTGCCCTATTCCCCGACTTGCACTCTCTCTCTCAAATAAAAAAAAAAAATAACAAAAAAATAAAAAAGCAAAAATCACATAGTGCCTTGCACCTGGGTGAACCTGTAAAGTATTTGTTGAATTGGAAATAATTGGATAATGGTATTTTGATGGTATCTTTTTTAAGAATATCTTTTAGAAATATATAGGATGTAATGATAACACATCTAGGATTTGCTTTAAAATAACCATGAGGGGGATCCCTGTGGCTCAGTCGGTTGACCGTCTGATTTTGGCTCAGGTCATGATCTCACGGTTGTGAGTTTGAGCCCTGTGAGGGGCTCTGTGCTGACAGCTCGGAGCCTGGAGTCTGCTTCAAATTCTGGGTCTCCCTCTCTCTCTGTCCCTCCCCCCTTCATGCTTTCTCTCTCTCTCTCTCTCTCAAAAATAAATAAACATTAAAAAAATTTTTTTAAATAACCATGAAGAAGAAACAACGAATAGAAGTATCGATGAAACAGGATTGACCACGAGTTGATAATTGTTGAGAGCTAGGTAATGGAAATACGGTGGTTCACTATACAGTACTATACTCTTTTTGTATATGTTTGCTATTTCCTTTTCTTTAAAAAGTCTTCATGAAACTATCATTTGCATCTAACTTAAGTCTAACATAAGTCTAACTTAGAAATTTGCTACAATTCTCTAAACCATTAGTCTAGCACTGTCTTTCTTCATCCTGAAGAAATTCTAAAAATATATACAACCATCTAGATCACTCTACAAGTAAGCATGGCATTAAAATCCTAGGCACTACCCAGCTTAGACCTGGGGAGGAGAAGTCTTATCTTGGACCCATACTTTAAAAGACCTTACATATTACTAACATATTATTTACTAAAAAACTAATAGGTGCCTCTGACACTCTCGAGCTGAGGCTGAACTCTGGCCCATAACTACATATACCCTCTGCCATGACCAACACTATTCAGGCCCGTGAGAAACACTTCTCCGTAGCCCTTGTGCTGTGTCTTCAAAACAAAAGGTAGAACTCCAAGATACTGTGAAAATCTGTGGGTGGGATAGCTGCGCATATCACAGAGAGACTGCTTTGGAGTTCAGACAGAATCTGAGCAACAGAAGTGCTTAAAAGACAAATTAGTTAACTTGTTGAATTATTCCTCCCAACAAGAATGCAATAGATTCTTGCATAACAAAGTACCGTTTTACATAACAAAGTGGTATCAAGCACAGATTTTCCTTTTTTTAGTGTTGCAACACTGACAATTTAGCACAGTACTCAAATAACTGCGCATGGTACGCTAGCCTCCGTTTGTACTCCTACCTCTGGTCCCATAAATATTAGAGGCAGGCTTACCACAAAGATAAATATTCTGTGTATTTTAGGTATTTACAAGGTTCATTGGGGCCAAAACACCATACCTAAAACACCAAAATGCCGTAATTGCCTGATATTTAAATTGTGGAAATTTATTGTAAACAGTGATTAAGGTGACTAAATTTCAGACAAGACAGTGAAGTAGAAGAAAAATGTGGGTGGTATTAGCTACATTCTGTTCTCTCGAGTGAAGCTTCCTGGGATGCACATACAATCTGGCAGAGCACAGATAAAGCCCTGAGAGGGTAGCTCACTTATATGTGCCATTAAGTATTTGTGACCCAAACGCTTAGTCCTTACTCATCCAAACACATTCCAAAACTATTAAAAACTGACACAGGAGCGCCTGGGTGGCTTAGTCAGTTGAGCATCTGACTCTTGATTTCAGCTCAGGTCATGATCTCACAGTTTCATGAGTTTGAGCCCACATCAAGCTCTGCACTGACAACATGGAGCCTGCTTGAGATCCTCTCTCTCTCTCTCTCTCTCTCTCTCTCTCTCTCCTCTTCCTCCTCCTCCTCCTCCCCCACTTGCACCCTCTCTGTCTCTCTCAAAATAAATAAACTTTAAAAAAAAAAAACTGACACAAATAACAGTGTTCCACTCCTTGCCTGGCACTTAAGAGTCACTCAATAAATGGCAAAACAATGGATGAATGATTGAACCTATCACAGAAATGTCAAGGTGGATAAGACTTTGAATATGCAGTAACCCCATTCATCTGTTACTCATACTCTTAATTGCATATGGTGCTAGATCTTAGAGCTTATAAAAATAGCATTATTGACGTTCTACTTGAGTTAATTTTCTCACATTATTTTAAATATTTTCGAAAGAATTCTTTGGGGCTTGAGTATACTTGAGTATATTTCTTAAAGGATAAGCTGCCTTTTGTAACAAAAATAAAATTAAATTGAGATAATAAAGTCAAGATTGGCTCCCAGAGGAGATCTCCTCTTGTGAAGGGCCTCTAAACAAGTTGGCCTTCAACTTTTGGGTGTCCCCACCACCAGATTCATCTTCCTCGTAGGATCTCTCTCTCATTATACCTCCTATCAACATGCTTCCAGGGGACGCTGTTGGTCGGCATTAAACTCTGCCCCAAACATGTATGCTATAATCCAAAGCTATAACATAACAGCTATAATGTAATTTGACAAGTGGT
Organism: Panthera uncia; assembly: GCF_023721935.1. Taxonomy (NCBI): domain Eukaryota; kingdom Metazoa; phylum Chordata; class Mammalia; order Carnivora; family Felidae; genus Panthera; species Panthera uncia. Next base: position 52,820,416 of record NW_026057577.1, on the reverse strand, counting down.
AGCAAATAAGACAGGAGAAATTAACACAAAATAAATCTACATTCTCTGGTTTACAAAAATATGACTTTGTCTCCAACATTTGAGGACAAGATACTCAGAGAACATCCCCTTTTCATTCCTTAGTTTGATCTCTTATTTCCCATCTTGGTTTCACAGCTCATACCCCCTTAATCAACAGTTAGTTATAAAGGCCGCTTTCTCATTACTTCATTTAAACTAGTTCTGTTCTAGGGGTGCCTGGGTGCCTCTGTCAGTTAAGTGTCTGCCTTTGGCTCAGGTCATGACCTCATGGTTCACGAGTTAAGACCCACATCAGCCTCTGTGCTGACAGCTCAGAGCCTGGAGCCTGCTTCATATTCTGTGTATCTCTCTCTCCCGCTGGTGCTCTAGCTCGCTCTCTCTCAAAAATAAACATTAAAAAATTTTTTTTAATAAATAAGTAAAACTAGTTCTGTTTCAGAAGAGTTGCCTATAAAGTAAAACACATTTTTCCCATTTTGCAAATGAGAAGCTTTTATAAACCTCTCCTATTTCCTAACTTCTTGAAAGGGGAGCATCCTGTGTCAGATGCGGTAGTCCTCTGTACTTATCTTGTACTTGATGATAACAAGCCGCAAAAGGACTGAGGGTCATTAAAAGGCAGAAGAGAAAGAAGTAGATCCCTGAAGTCTGGTGTTCTCTTGGTTTTCCTTACTCAATAGCAGCATACTGAAAGCAAAAACTTTACGCAAAACAGAAAGAAACGCAAAAGCTTGGCAGATGGTATCCAGGCAGGCTGCTATACAAGGGCCAGGAGACAGAAACATGCTAATCAAAGTCCAGAATGGAGCTAAATATCACCCTGCACACACTCTTCTCATTTCAGAGCGGCTTGCTAGGCACACCCTTCTCCTCTCCTGAGTGTACCTGGAATTGACTGCCTGCTCTTTGATGTGGCATCATCTCTTCCTCCAGAATGAGATGTACTTTCCAGTGGACTCTTCTTATCATGCTGTCTGTGAAAGAAACATAAAACACCTGACAGGTTGTTCAGAGGTTTACAGTGCTAGTGATCACAGGGAACCCAAACAGTTTTCAAAAGAAGAGACAGGGGACGCATTTCTTGATCTCGAGGTCATGAGTTTGAGCCCCTCATTGGGTGTAGAGATTACTTAAAAAAAATTTTTTTAATGTTTATTTATTTCTGAGACAGAGAGAGAGACAGAGCATGAGTGGGGGAGGGGCAGAGAGAGAGAAGGAGACACAGAATCAGAAGCAGGCTCCAGGCTCTGAGCTGTCAGCACAGAGCCGGACGCGGGGCTCGAACTCACAAACCGTGAGATCATGACCTGAGCCGAAGTCAGTCGCTCAACCGACTGACCCAACCAGGCGCCCCTTTAAATTTTTATAAAGTAAGAAAAGAGAAATTGGTAAATTACAGAAAGTCATAAATGTACAAAGTATGATAATGTAAAAACATATAAATATGTTTGTCCTTAATAAGTGGAAAGGCAGAAGATGACATGGGAAATACATTAAAGTTATGTGTATAAAAAACTATGAGTGCAAATGGACAAAAATCAAAAGCAAGCATGAAAAATGTGTGTGTTAGGGTGGTGAGATTATGACAATTACTAAACATCTAAATTTATTTTAACGTAATAACATAGTACAATTTAAAGAGCAATCACTGTTCTTTGTTTTCATTTGAATATAGATGTAATTGGGCCAAATCTGCCCTAAGTCTTTCACTAACTCTCTCCTCTCATTTATTCAGGCAATAGACAATTATCGGGCACTTAATACAATGAAAAGACTACCTCTGCTTTTAAGAAATTCACAATCTAATATAGACTCATAGGAAAGAAAACAATAGAGACAATGACAATTGCAAAATAATGCACCTAGAAGAGTGCCTGGCATATAGCTGAAAACCAATAAACATTTATTAAATGAATACGTGAACTGTTTGTTCTGAACCTCTCAAAGAAATTCAATTTTTTCCTTTTTCTTTTTCTTTTTCTCTCTCCCCCTACCCCCTCTTTGTCTCTGTCTCTTTCGGTCTTTTCAAGAAAAGTGACAAGACGGGTGCCTGGGTGGCTCAGGTCCATGGCTTAAGCGTCCAACTCTTGATTTCTGCTCAGGTCATGATCTCGTGGTTCGTGAGTTCAAAGTCCCACATCAGGATCTGTGCTGACGGCAGGGAGCCTGCTTGGGTTTCTGTCTCCCTCTCTCATGGCCCCTGCCCTCTTGTTCTCTCTCTCTCTCAAAATATATTAAAAAAAAAAAAGACACCCCTGTCTTTTCTTACTTTTGAAAACTGTGTTGGGTTCCCTGTGATCACTAGCACTGTAAACCCTTCAAAAACCTGTCAGGTGTTTTATGTTTCTTTCACAGACAGCATGATAAGACAGTCCACTGGAAAGTACATCTCATTCTGGAGGAAGAGATGATGCCACGTCAAAGAACAGGCAGGAAACTGACCTCAATTCACAGGATGTTTCTTCCATTAGCACAGAGGTCTTTGGATCCCTGGGGGAGTAGATTCCAGAGCCACTTATAAAACTCAGGGCTTCTGGGAGCAGCTAGCCCCCTAGGAGCTGGCTATGTATGGGAACTGGGAGAACAGAGCACTAGGGATTATAACCATAGGAGCCCAAGAGAAGAGGCACCTTTGGGTGAGCTAAGAATATAGGGGGGTGGGCTTGGTCTCCCTTGAAGATTTGCTGAGGCCTGAGCAGAGACCTCAGTGCACCTTGTGCAACTGTGTAGCACTAGATATCAGCAGTAACACAGTGTACTGGTAAGAAGGATAGTCCCTGAGTTTCTTGGACAAATGAGGGGAAGGAAGAGTAACAAACATTTACCGTACACATATAGGCCCTCTTCTAAATACTGGGCAGTCCCATAGTAAAAGAGACAAACAACTTCGTTATTCTCATGGCACTAAGTGTGGGGAGACAGGCCCTAAGGATAGTGATACATACTATGACATATAATTGGGATAGATTGAGGCAGGGAGCGGGGACTTCTTCTCCACCTGGAGTGGCATCCCTAAGGAAGCGACATTTAAGCAGCAAACTGAATGAACCAAAGGAAACAGCCATGCAAATGTCGGCAGAGAGGTCCACGTGGAAGGATCAAATAATGCAAAGGCCCAGAGTTAGCAATGAGCTTGATGTGTTCAAGTAAGTGGAAAGGAGGCCAGCATAGTTGGAGTGGTGGTCAAATGGGAAATGATAAGAGATGAAAGCAGAGTCAAGGACGGAGAGACTGGTTCATAGTCTAAGTGGCATAGGAAGCCAATGGAGGGTTTTAAAGCTGCAGAGATACATGGTTTATGTTTTAAAAGATCACATTGACTGCTCTGGGTGAAAGGATGAGGGGGTGGTAACTGGGAGGCCACTCAAAACATAGATGCAATAGTCCTGACAAGAGAGGACACGCAGGAACTAGCTGACAGCAGTGGAAGTGAAAAGAAGAAGCAGTCAAGCTTAAGATCTATTTTGATTGTGAAGCTAACAGAATTTGCTAATGGATTGGGCATGGGGTATGAAGGGAAGAAAGAAATCAAGGATGATCTAGCAGTTATGCCTGAGAAGTAGGTGTAAAATGGTGCCACAGAGGTGGAAAAGATAGGAAGAGCTGCTGTTCTGGAGAAAGGAAGGAGGGGACCCAAGTGTTCTGATTGGCCAGGTTAGGCTGAGGTGCCTATTGGAAATCCAAGTGGAAATGTCCATCAGGCACCTGGATGTATGACTTGGGAGCTCAGGACAGAGGCTGCATTGAAGACAACATTGAGGATCATCAACAAATATAGAGGAGATCACAGAGAGAGAAGAGAGGAGGGGGGACTGAACAAAAAGCTCTGGGGCACTTCTACACTTTCAGGTCAGGGGAAGTAGCTGAGCCTGCAATAGAGATTAAGGAAGAGAAGCAAAGTAGAAGAAAGGTCAGGAAAAAAGGGATGACGGGGCGCCTGGGTGGGTCAGTCGGTTAAGCGTCCAACTTTAGCTCAAGTCATGATCTCACGGTTCGTGAGTTCGCACCCCGTGTCCATTTCTCTGCCGTCAGCACAGAGCCCACTTTGGGTCCTCTCTCTCCCTCTCTCTGTGCCCCTCCCCTGATAGCATTCTTTCTATCTCTAAAAAATAAATAAACATAAAAAATTTATAACAATATACGAAAAAGAAAAAAGAAAAGAGAAAAAAGGGATGACGTTGAAGCCAGGAGAATGTTTTAAGAGCTGGTCAGAGGAGGACAAACACTGAGAAATGACCAATGGAGAGAGCCTTGGCAAGTGGTGGAGATATACATATGGTGAGAATGGGTTGAAGGGAGAAGGGGAAGTAAAGAGCACAAGTAGAGACAGCTCGTTCAAGAAGTTTTGCTGTGAAAGGGAACGGTGACGAAAGCGGGGCGTGTTAAGATGAGCAGTGCGAAGTCATGCTGGGATGCCACAAGGTTGAGCCAAAGTGATAGAAAGGGAAGATAATGGTAGAAATGTGGTCCTTAACTAGAGGAAAGGACATGAGATGGAGAGTACAACTGGAGCTACAGAAGAGTGCTTCTGGATTAGACCTGTCTAGGTCTAATAGGATCTTAATCACTTAGTTGGAAAAAACAACCCTAACTGCATGTGCAGTCATAGCTTTGCACCAGAAAGGCCCCTTTCATGAATCTCCCTCACTGAATCCTCACATTAAGCCTATGATGCCATTACTATTATTGTCCCAATTTTACAGATGAGAAAATATGCTCCAGAAAATTAAATCAATTGCCAAGGTCAAAAAATCTAGCAAGTGGTAAACTACTGTTAACTTGTGGAAAACTTATTCACAGTGGTAAACTACTGTTCATAGAAGCATGAAGAAAGTGTTAGGAAGGAAGGTAGGTGAGGCCACAAGAAACAGAAGAGGTCAAAAAAGGTGATTGGTCAAGGGTGGAAGTTAAATTCATCGAATCCGGGCTTTTATTTTTATTTATTTGTTTTTAATATTTATTTACTTTGGGGAGAGTGTGAGAGGGGGAGGCGCAGAGAGGGGGGGCACAGAGGATCCAAAGTAGGGTCTGTGCCGACAGGCCGACAGCAGCGGGGCCGACGTGGGTAGGGCTAGAACTCATGAATCTCAAGATCATGACCTGAGCTAAAGTCAACCACTCAACCAAATGAACCACCCAGGTAGCCCTATGGTTGTTTGTTTGTTTTTTTATCTCATGATCTGGTGTTCATCAGACAGTTCCTTGGTTACTGTCTTTCTAACGCCGGTGCTCTGAATGAATATGAATGCTAACTAATAAGGATCCCATAAAAATTTCAAACAAATATATTTCCATCTTATTCTTTTTAAAAAACCTTTTCTGTCCTCACTGTCAGTTCTGAAACATGCAAAAATGTAATTGTCCAAAAACTCAGATTCTAATCAAAACCTAAAGCCGTCCCACCCCAAACAGGATGTCTGACAAATGTATCAAAAACCAGCCACTTTTCAAAAGACATGAATAGACACTTCTCTAAAGAAGACATCCAGATGGCCAACCGACACATGAAAAAATGCTCAACATCACTCATCATCAGGGAAATACAAATCAAAACCACAATGAGATACCACCTCACACCTGTCAGAATGGCCAACATTAACAACTCAGGTGACAACGGATGTTGGCGAGGATGCGGAGAAAGAGGATCTCTTGCAGTGCTGGTGGGAATGCAAGCTGGTGCAGCCACTCTGGGAAACAGTATGGAGGTTCCTCAAAAAACTAAAAATAGAACTACCCTACAACCCAGCAATTGCACTACTAGGTGTTTACCCACGGGATACAGGTGTGCTGTTTCGAAGGGACACATGCACCCCCATGTTTATAGCAGCACTATCAACAATAGCCAAAGTATGGAAAGAGCCCAAATGTCCATCGGTGGATGAATGGATAAAGAAGAGGTGGTATATATATACAATGGAGTATTACTCAGCCATCAAAAAGAATGAAATCTTGCCATTTGCAACTACGTGGATGGAACTGGAGGGTATTATGCTAAGTGGAATTAGTCAGAGAAAGACAAAAATCATATGACTTCACTCATATGAGGACTTTGAGACAAAACAGATGAACATAAGGGAAGGGAAACAAAAAGAATATAAAAACAGGGAGGGGGACAAAACAGAAGAGACTCATAAATATGGAGAACAAACTGAGGGTTACTGGAGGGGCTGTGGGAGGGCGAATAGGTTAAATGGGTAAGAGACACTAAGGAATCTACTCCTGAAATCATTGTTTCCCCATATGCTAACTAATTTGGATGTAAATTTAAAAAAATAAAAATAAAATAAAACAAGTTAAAAAAAATAGCGACTTTTGCGCACCTTGGTGGCTCAGTGGTTTAAGTGTCCAACTTTGGCTCAGGTCATGATCTCTCCGTTCATGAGTTCGAGGACAGCATCGGGCTCTGTGCTGACAGCTTGGAGCCTGGAGCCTGCTTCAGATTCTGTGTCTCCCTCTCTCTTGGCCTCTCCCCCGCTTGTGCTCTCTTTATCAAAAATAAATAAATATATTTTTAAAAAGTCACTTTTGATGGGCAGAGGGAACAGCAACCAAAGGAGTCTGTAGATATGACTGCAATGTTCTCTAGCAAATCCTTAAGAAAAACCATTAAATCCTGATGAACTATTTGCAGGGAGGCAACTGGACTGGCCAAACTGGCCAGATCCAAAGGTGACAAAACAAAATTTCATTTCTAGCCTTACAACCCACTGGATGACATCTGCCTTAATAAGCTTTTTTAAAAATACTGTTTCAAGAACAAACTGTCACCAAGTAGGTTTTTTTTTTTTTCCATTTAAATCCAGAAAATGTATGTTTTTTTTTTCTTCCCACTTCCCATATGCTGGCTAAAATCACCCCTTTCTTCAAGCTGTCTTCAAGCACAACTCCTCCAAAAAAAGAAAACTGCTAAACCATTACCTTCTGGGTAATCTCACTTATATTGCATCTTTCCTCCATGTATTCACAGATCTATTCTTTAGATTAAGTAGTTTATATCTTGGGGGTGCCAGGGTGGCTCAGTTGGTTAAGCATCCAACTCTTGATTTCAGCTCAGGTCATGATCTCATGGTTCATGAGTTCAAGCCCTGAGTCGGGCTGTGCTGGCAGTGTGGATGGAGCCTGCTTGGGATTCTCTATCTCTGTCTCACACTGTTCCTCCCTCTTTCTCTCTCTCAAACATAATAAACGTAAAGAGAGAGAGAGAGAGAGAGAGACCTGGCTTTTACAACTTTTGAGTTTTGTTGCATGTGAATGTACTACTTATTTTAAAAAAGATGAGAACTCACAGGATGCCTGGCTAGCTTAGTTGGTAGTGCATGTGACTCTTAATCTCGGGGTTCTGATTTGGAGCCCCATGTGGGACATAGAAGAAATAAATAAAATAAAAATAGATTAAAAACTTAAACATTAAAAAGAAAGAAAGAAATCGAAATAATTTTCCTCAGATGTTAAAAAATGGTGGTGAAACTAGGTTTGGGGGTTAGGGCACAAGTCAAAGTTACAGAAACCAATTCGATGTTTGGGAGCAAAAAACACAGACATTTTACCACCGAAGGTACGAGTATGTAAAACAGAACAAAAGTAAAATGTTCTATTAATTTTTCACTTCAGTGACTATTTGACTGCTTCAGTTGCGTAAAATTATTGTGTCCGACTTGATTTTCTCAATTTTATGGGACTGTTCTACTGTCTCCTACAAGTAAATATCCCATAGAGAAGTCTGAAGTAAGCCTGAATTAGTTTTCCTTTTTTACATCATTTTTTCAATCTGTCTGTTCAAAAGGTTATCTGTTTTTGTTTGAAGTTAAAGAAATTTATTACAATATATCTTATTGGAGATGTTCCACATTCATTTTGTCTGTGACTCTGTTAGGATAGGCTAAATTACTATAATAGATCCCAAATAAAATGAAATGGCCATAACGAAATAAAGTTTATTTCTCCCTAGGGTAACTGTCTACACTAGGTGTTCCAGATCATAGAACAACCCTTCTCCACACAGTGATGCAGGGACTCCAGCCATGCCCCGCTCTTTGGAAGAAGGGAAAAACAAATTTTGGTATCTGGCAAGCAGATTTGGCCAATGATATGTGGTGTCTCTTTGATCAGTTGGTATAAGTCTTTTGTTACTGGAATATCCTTTTTTTTTAAACTTGTTTTTAATGTTTACTTATTTTTGAGAGAGAGAGAAAGAAAGAAAGAGAGACAGAGCATGAGAGGGGAGGGGCAAAGAGAGAGGGAGACACAGAATCTGAAGCAGGCTCCTGGCTGTGAGCTGTCAGAGCCCATCGCGAGGTTTGAACTCACGACTCTGAGATCATGACCTGAGCCAAAGTTGGACGCTCAACTGCTCAACGGACTGAGCCACCCAGATGCCTCTGGAATGTCCTTTTGAATTATATCTTAAATACTTCTTAAATGTTCATTTAAATGTTATCTTAACTATCTTATTGCAGTGTTTAAGCCTGACAGACACCAATCATGCATACATAGATTTGTTATCCCCTGTTTTCCAAAATTCTTATTTTTCTCTCTGGTCCTTTTAAATTTTAAAAAATTTTCATTTTGTTTTGTTCTTTTTTTTAAAACCTGTCCTCTGTGTACCTACCTCACTGTGTTTTCAGCAATACCTATTTTCCTTTGTGCTGCTTCCTTTTCTTTTAATTTTTTAAAAGTTTATTTATTTATTATTTTGAAAGACAGAGAGCACAAGTGGTCGAGGGGCAGAGAGAGAGAGAGAGGGAGAGACAGAGAATCCCAAGCATGCTCCACACTATCAGCTGCTTTTTTTCCCCCAATTTTTAAAAAAAGTAATCACTACACCCAGCCTGGGGCTCCAACTCAGGACTCTGAGATCAGGAATCACATGCTCTACTGACTGAGCCAGCCAGGCCCCTCCTTGCAATTTTTCTTTTCTTTTCATTTCTCCCTGAGCCCAACTGTCTCGTGTCATCAACATAAAGAAAGCTTATCTCCGTGTTTTCATGTTATGTTCCCTTAAATCTTATATATCTGCTTTATGCTCGTTTTATACAGATTAATAAAGATAAAATTTTAGGGGCTCCTAGGTGGCTCAGTTGGTTAAGCATCTGACTTCAGCTCAGGTCATGATCTCGTGGTTCACGAGTTCGAGGCCCATGTCAGGTTCTGTGTGGACAGCTCAGAGCCTGGAACCTGCATCAGATTCCGTGTTTCCCCTCTCTCTGCCCCTCCGCAGCTCACACTCTGTCTCTCTCTCAACAATAAATAAGCATTAAAAAAAAATGAGATAAAATTTTAAAACTTAATTTGTTTGGCCTCAGTTTTTATCTGCTCCGTGGTGAAAATTCTTCATCTGTCATTTGTTTTGCCTGTCCACCCCCCTCCCCTTCTTTCTTGTCTCTTTCTATAGCGCTATGCTAGCTCTTTTTTTTTTTTTTTCTTAACTTATGCAGCTTTAAATGAACTATTAAGACAGCAATTTACTGGAATTTTGTGTGAGAGATGCCAGCACACATTCATAGTCAGAAGAAACTCTCCCCATAACACATGGTTGGTTTTGTGTGTGTATCAGTTCCTTTGGATTTTGCTTCTCTGTAGCCTATTTAAGGTCTGCACCAAAGGGATGACACAATGCAGTCTCCCCCTTTCCCTCCTCCCTCAACAACTTCCTGAAAAATATGATTAGTCTGTGATATTTCTTGCTTAAATCAACTTCCTTAGCTTTTTCTCAGTAACAAACTGATTCCAGAGAAGTTCTCACCACCTCCATTGTTACAAAAGAGGGACTATTAATTTTCACCCTAAGCAATGCACTTTACTTTAGAGTCATGGTTCAACTGGCTTTTTCTCAGATATGCAGCTCTGGGTTCCATGCTTCCCTGACCTCTGTTTGACCTTTGCCAGGTTGGCAGTATTTCTTCCTATTTTAGCTTTAGATGCCGTCTAGTTTCATCAGATATGGAGTTGGCAAAATTCTTCTGATTACTTATGGGTGGTTTCTAAAAACAGAGGAAGGAAGAGCGCCTGGGTGGCTCAGTTGGTTGGTTGTCTGACTTGGGCTCGGGTCATGATCTCCCAGTTTGTGAGTTTGAGCCCCTCATTGATTGGGCTCTGAGCTGACAGCTCAGAACCTGGAGCTGGCTTCAGATTCTGTATCTCCCTCTCTATCTCCCTCTCTCTCTTTGCCCCTCCCCTGCTTGTGCTCTCTCCCTCTCTCTCTCTCTCTCTCAAAAATAAACATTAAAATTTTTTAAAAAAATAATAGAGGGGCACCTGGGTGGCTCGGTCCATTAAGCGTCCCACTTCGGCTCAGGTCATGATCTCACAGTCCGTGAGTTCGAGCCCTGCATCGGGCTCTGTGCTGATCACTCAAAGCCTGGAGCCTGTTTCAGATTCTGTGTCTCCCTCTCTCTCTGCCCCTCCCCTGTTCATGCTCTGTCTCTCTCTGTCTCAAAAATAAATAAACGTTAAAAAAAATTTTTTTTTAAATAATAGAAACAGAGGAAGGAAAGACTTTTCATTGTCATGTTAGTTAATACTTGGGTATCTTTAGAAGATAATTTTGCATTAATTCTGCTTGGCATATAATAAGCCTCTTCTGTCCAAGTCCCTCTTTAGTTTTGGGAAATGCTTTTTTCTTATTTCTTTAATAATTTCTTCCTTTGCATTCTCACAGTACTATACCTACAATTTTTGTTGTACCTCTCTTCCAAGTCTCTTAACATTACTTTTTTTCTTTTTTTCTTCTGTACTGTTTCTTTCTTTCTTTCTTTTCTCTCTTACTCTCTCTATCCCATCTTTCCTTCATTTTCTCTCTCCCTTTCTTTCTTTTTTCTTTTCATTTTTTGGCATACCATTTTGGAATAATTTTTGCAACTCAGTTTTCCAACTCATTTGTTGCATATTCACCCCAACTATTATGTTTAACAATCATATTTTTAATTTTTCATCAATTCTGGTTGTGTTTCATAGCAGCTCTTTCAGCTTACTCTGAGGATATTAACAATGTTTAATCTGTTTCCATTAACTCTGTATTTTTATTCCTAGACTAGTTCTGTTTGTTGAATTTGCTACTCTCTTTCATGATCTTGGTTTTCCCAAAATGTTTGTTGAATCCAAAATTCCTATTTGTTGGTGCAGGTCTAAACTGAACTTCTTTCATAATTGGAATGCATTTGCTCACTTCAAATAAGAACTCCTGTTTACCTGGCAGTGAATGCATGTTTTGATTACAGGAATCTGCCTCATAGGATTGTGGAGGGATAGGCAGGCTATGTGGGTAACTTCTCTTCTTAGCATAGTTTCTCTGACCCTCCGGGCATTGTCCTTTTTCTCTAATCTTAGCTTACACTGGAGCAGTGGTATGCTGGTAAATGTTTAACAACCATCTCTAGAGTGAAGGGAGCACGCCTTGATTTGTAGCATTTGCTGATTTCCAGGTTATAAATCTTCCTTCCCCAGCCAATTTCAAGCTAGTGATATAATATCTGGGAGTTGGAAAAAGATGTGCACGTAGACTTCCAAGAGCCTTGGTCTGCTGTGATAAATAATTACTTCAGAAAACTATACCTATGGCCTTCAGGTGACCCATGCAAAGGACTTAGCTGCTGCATGAGCAGCTCCAGGAGTTGGTGACTTGACAGGGTTTTAGAAGCATGGCTCAACTCTTTATTTCATTAACTGCTCCAGTGCCCTGTTCTCTGTTTTAGGTTCTTCTGCTCTGCTAGATTTGTCTGTCAATCAATTCCCATTTCCTTTATTCTTTTTTTTAAAATGTTTATTATTTTTTTTAATTTTATTTTTTATTTAAAATTTACATCCAAATTAGTTAGCATATAGTGAAACAATGATTTCAGGAGTAGGTTCCTTAGTGCCCCTTACCCATTTAGCCCATCCCCCCTCCCACAACCCCTCCTGTAACCCTCTGTTTGTTCTCCATATTTATGAGTCTCTTGTGTTCTGTCCCCCTCCCTGTTTTTATATTATTTTTGCTTCCCTTCCCTTATGTTCATCTGTTCTGTGTCTTAAAGTCCTCACATGAGTGAAGTCATATGATATTTGTGCTTCTCTGACTGGCTAATTTCACTTAGCATAATACCCTCTAGTTCCATGCACGAAATGTTTGTTTATTTTTGAGGCGGGGGGGAGAGGCACAGAGAGGGAAAGAGAGGATTGGAAGTGGGCTCCACACTGACAGCAGTGAGCCCAAGGTGAGGCTCAAACTCACAAGCCACAAGATCATGACCTGAGCTGAAGTTGGGCGCTCAGCCAACTGAGCCACCCTGGTGCCCCTCCTTTATTTTTTTCAAAAGTTCCTTACTATATTGGTCTGCTAGAAGCACCCTGATTTTTCTGTGTTGCTTTGAATTTCTTTCTTTTTTTCTTTTTTCTTGAATTTATTTTTCTATTTCTTTGCTACTTAATTAGGATTTGAAAAAGAGGTGACAAAGCAGAAGTCCCTCTCCTATTTCATCATGTCTTGTCTTGTTTTCATTAGAAGTCACGTCCTCTTATTTCAGGTTGATTCTGATCTGCTATGATCACTGGTTTTCCTGTAAGCTCATTGCCCTGAATGATGGTTTGACTAACCAGGGCCACTGGCTGCTGGAAAGTTTTAAGGAACAGGGGTAATTGATTGAGGCTATCTGCCTCTCCGCGTGGGCTCCCAATGAGGAGCACAATGCTGTGCTCATAGAGGCCGTTCTCAATGGCCAGAGAGGAGAAGTTTAGCAGGTCTTACCTCCAGGGTGGAGGACAGCTAATGGCTTGGAGTGGCAGGTGGCTTCCAAAGGTGGCCAGAGCAGAAGGATCCAGGTGAACATTTTCCATGCTTACAGGCCAAATGAGATGGCTGCCCAGATTTACTCAGAAGGTAGTCAGTCCCAGATCTCCTCCATGTGACTCTTTGGTCGATGCACCTGGGACCCCAACACTTGGAAGGCCCGCTCTGGCCAGGAACAACTTTTACTTCACCTGGAAACATGGGCAGGTGGGCATAGAACAGAGTGAGTCTGTCCCTGGGGTACAATCTCCTTCAGGTTAACTATATGGCAGTCACTATTCTAAGCCTTTATATGAGTTAACTCATTTAATTGTCATGACAAACTTCTAAAGTAGGTATTATTATTATTCTGCGTTTACAGATGGAGCAACTGAGACACAGAAAGGTCACACAGTCAGTAAGTGGTTGAGGCATGATTCAACCCGGGAAGTCTTATGACAGCTGTGGTGAGTCAGTGGTGGTAGATTCCAGGTAGGTGTGGGTATGGGTAGGTATGTTGTGGTTTCCCCTCTGATGGACAACTCCCAAAGCACTGAACCAAAGAGGTGGCAGCAGGTCCCAGCTCCTTCTCAGGTGCGTAGGCTCACCCAGGAGCTCAGCAGGCTAAATCCCAGGTCACATTAAAGAGGCAGGCTGGGGCACCTAGGCGGCTCAGTCAGTTGAGTGTCCAACTCTTGACTTGAACTCAGGTTGTGATCTCATGCCTCGTGAGATCCAGTTCTGTCCGGTTCTGTGCCAACAGTGGAGCTGGCTTGGGATTTTCTCCCCCTCCTTTTCTCTCTGGCCCTCCCTCTCTCACGCACTCTCTCTCTCAAAATAAATAAATAAAATTTTTTAAAAAATCTTAAAAAAAGAGGCAGGTTTACAACCAGTCTATCTCCTTGTGATTTATGATTTTAGACAAAAGATTTGAGATACAAAAAGAAATAAAAAAAAAAAAAAAAAGAGGGGAGCCTGGGTGGCTCAGTCAGTTAAGCGTCCAACTTCAGCTCAGGTCATGATCTCACAGTCCGTGAGTTCGAGCCCCGCGTCAGGCTCTGTGCTGACAGCTCAGAACCTGGAGCCTGCTTTGGATTCTGTGTCTCTTTCTCTCTTTGCCCCGCCCCTGCTCATGCTCTGTCTCAAAAATAAATAGAAACATTAAAAAAAAAAATGAACATAAGGGAAGGGAAACAAAAATAATACAAAAACAGGGAGGGGGACAAAACAGAAGAGACTCTTAAATATGGAGAACAAAGAGAGGGTTGCTGGAGGGGTTGTGGGAGGGGGATGGGCTGAATGGGTAAGGGGCACTAAGGAATCTACTCCTGAAATCACTGTTGCACTATATGCTAACTGATTTGGATGTAAATTTTTAAAAATAAAAAATAAAATTAAATAAATAAATAAAAACCAAGAAGAAAAAAACAAAGAGCAAGAACTAAAGTAATATTCAATAATGGCACCTAAATGGGAGAGAGTGATGACCAAAGTTACAATATCCTAATGTCCTGGTGCTGTACCCCCCCCACCAAAAAAAAAAAAAAAAAAAAAAAAAAAAAAGATACTGGGTAACTGTAGACAGCACTGAGTGACATATCAGGAATGCATGTTAAAATAGCTGAGATCACCATAAAAGAATATAACTTTCAAACCAATAGGGAAAAAATGAGATTAAAGACAGAAGAAACAAGTTTAATCAATCCCTCCAAAAAAGATAAAAGTTGGGATATAGAGATAAATCCATACACAGTAGTAATCATCATATATGTAAAAGAACTAAACTTTTTTACTTATAAGACAAAAACTGTCAGACGATTTAAAAAGCAAATCCAATTATGCTTTCTAATTACCATTTTTAAGTAATGCCCATAAAGAAATGTAGGGAAAAAAAAGATGGAAAATATACATTAAGCAATACCAGCCAAAAGAAAGCTGGTGTCATTAACACATTTATTTATTTATTCATTTAACAATGTAATTTGTCTAAATTTATTAAAATGATAAAAATTTAATTCTCTGGGAAGTTATAATGACTTATAATTTATATGCAGGTAACAACCTTTCTTCGATGTGTGTCAAGCAAATATCGACAGAACTACAAAGGGCAATAGGCAAGTCTGCAATCACGGTGAGGGATTTTAGTAGTTCTCCCTCGGTACTTGATGGGTCAAACAGTAGGCCCAACGGATCCATATACCTACCAGAGTTACCTTTCCAGATTTTGAGTTCAAATCAACATACTTGAGCGCAGCGAAAGAAGCAACTGAACTGTTCAAATGATCCTCTGAATGATCTTCTGAATGGATCATCTGAACGATCCTCTGAATGGATCCTCTGAATCGCCAAATTACCCCTTCCGGCTCCAGCTGTTTAGCAGCAGTCCTACCTCCTGATGATTATCAGGGCCAATCACGCCTACCAGTGAGATAAGTCCCGCTTTTTGCCTGCCGGTCTGCTGGTATGAAAAGCTCTAAGTGACAAGCAGCTTCTAAGTGTGGCAAGACTCTTACTGTGATCCCTGCAGAAGCATCTTTCCTCCGAGAAACAGTGTCTCTAGACCCACAGAGCCTAAAATTGTGGAAACAGGAAGCACAAACTCCCCAGGTGGGTCACTGGGAGTGATGTGTGTGTGGCTGCTCCAATGGATTCTAGGCAGTGCCCAGCAGCCAAGGGCAATGTTCAGGAGGAGCATGCAGCTGTGGGCTGCTGTCAGCCTACCTTTCGCCAGCTAGGGGATGGTTGGCTCATGGACTTTGGAAAGAGAATCTGGATGGGCACGAACAGTGTCTACTATACTGAGCACTGAGTATAGCATCAGAAAAGGTTCTGTTCACCTCATCAGCTAAAGAGCACAAACACACTCAGGTACTGGCTGAGAGTAAGAAAACATGGAATGAGTAGAGGGGGGAAGGATGTTATACGTCTCAACTAGTGCTCTGACTAGTTGAAGAAGAAAAAAAAGATTGTAGCAGCTATCATGGCCTCTTCCTTGCCTTGTTATTAATATATCATAAACAGTGACCGATTTTCTCCACCCTCCCCTTTTCACTGCTATTCAATACAAGATAAATCAGTAGTAGATACTTTCAACATTTTGTCCTTGGGATAACAACATATGAAGTTACGGTTGATAGCGTGGGTTAAAAAAAAAAATGTGTTCAGAAATCCAATTGGATTTTTTTGTTCACTCTAGTTCTTTCAGCCCATCTCTGAAGTGAAAAAATTCCACACACACACGAATGCCCACTGAGGCTCTGAACTTTATGTGTGGGGAGAGGGGAAAGGAGAGAGAGAAGAGAGGAGAAAGGAAAAGCCTATGCTTAGTATTACCAAATTTTATACTGACACAAATATAAAGTCAAAGCTCTTTATTTTTTTTGTTTATTTATTTATTTATTTGAGAGAGAGACAGAAAGCACGAGTGGGGGAGGGGCAGAGGGAGAGGAGAGAGAGAGTCCCAAGCAGGCTCTGCACTGTCAGCACAGAGACTGATGCAGGGTTAGAACTCACAAACTATGAGATCATGACCTGAGCTAAAGTCAGCGGCTCAACCGAGCCACCCAGGTGCCCTTAAAGTCAAAGTTCTTTAAAATCCATTTAGTCATACTGATATAAATGAATAGTGACAAAGGAAAGCTGTCTCTTATAATTGAATGCCACCTAAAAAATGTGGAAAAACACAATAGTAACAATTGACTCAAACAAGAATAATCAATAAATGCTGAGATGAATGAGTGAAAGTTTAAAGAGAAACAATATTTGTCTAATTTTACGGTATTAGCCTGCAAAATACTTACCAATTACAAAGAAGAAATTAGTGATTTTACATTTGAGAAATGTGGTAGACAGGGCCTTAATTAAGAGATCAAAGTTGCCATCACTAATAACAGCATAAATTGACATATGCCTCTTGCTCTAACAGTGTTTCTGTCAAAAAATGCATATTTCTGAATCCAATAGTTAGAAAACAGTACATAAACCCAAATTGAAGGACATTTTACAAAATAATTGGCTTATCCTCTTCAAAAATGTCAGTATCATGAAAGACAGTGACTGAGGAATCTTCCCAGAATAAAGGATAAAAAGAGACACACACCTGCCTGAATAAAATGAGGATATGGACATTTCATTTTGTTATAAATGACATTATTGGGGCAATGAGTAAAATTTGAATAAGCATACAAATTAGATTCTAATTGTGATCTCTCTGTGTGGTCACACAAGAGAGTATTTTATGAAGTACCTACTAAAGTATTTATGGACAAAGCCACATCTGCAACTAACTTACTCTCAAATGGTTCAGAGAAACAAGAGTTTTAGTTATCTATTTCTCTGGGACAAATTACCCCCAAACTTAAAGATTTAAGACAACAATGCTTACCCATTAATATTTACCCAAGGAACACCCCAAAGCTTGAATGTGCAGGTTTATAGCAGCATCATTCCTAATTTCCAAAGAAGGAAACAACCAAGATGTTCTTCAACAAATGAAAAAAGAAATAAACTAGGGTATTCATACAACGGAATACTACTTAGCAATGAAAAGAAACGAGTCACTGATTCATGCAGTATGGATGAATCTTAAAAGCATTTTGCTAAGTAAAAGAAGCCAGACTCAAGAGGCTATATACTGTATGATTCCGTTTATATGATATTACTGCAAAGGCAAAAACAAAAGAATGGAAAACACATCAGTGGCTGCTACGGGTTGGACAAAGGGAGAGTAGTTGACTAGAAGGGAATTGCATGAGGAAATTATTTTAGGTATTGAGCTGTTCTGTGTTGGTTCTCAAGTGGTGGAGAAATGATTGGTTACATTTGTCAAAACCCAGAGAACTTTTACTGGAAGCTGATTTTAAGAAATCAACCAAAAAGATGGGGGAGGTAGAGGTTCAAAGTATGAAATGCAGACTGATACAAGTGACTCTAACTGTATATCTAAGTGTAGGGTTAAAAAAGCTGAGCTAAGCAAGGTGAAAGGGAGAACTGTACCTGAGCAGCGTGCCCTACGTGGCAAATTTGTTTCTTACCGTGGTTCTGGTCAATAATTCTGAAACTGCTTTACTTTTATTGGAGTCGAACAAACAAGTAAATAAATAACCATCGAAGATAAGTGGTGTCAGCTTATTATTTTCTGGGG
Organism: Panthera uncia; assembly: GCF_023721935.1. NCBI lineage: Eukaryota > Metazoa > Chordata > Mammalia > Carnivora > Felidae > Panthera > Panthera uncia. The sequence goes on along the minus strand of NW_026057577.1, from coordinate 52,802,510 downwards.
AAGAAGTTCTAAATCAACAAGGAAGGGGCAGAAGGGAAGACTAGAATGGATTAGAGTTGGAAATACCGGTATAAATTGGTGTTCATTTTTACATACTGGCACAGAAATAAGTGCAGATGTGTGGGTGTACATGGGTTAGTCTATATATACATTTATTTCCTTGCTCTGTCTAGTAAGAGGATGTAGGGACAGTTATACTCCAGCAGCAGTTAGTACCTCCAGCACCCAGATCTTGGTTTTTCAGTTCTGTTCTCCAATAAAAGGAAGCAGGGCTCAGAAAATAGCTGAGTCTAGGCCTGGAGCAGGGAATACACAAGATGAGCCTGGAGCATTACTTAGTGCCAGAAAGTAAGCAAGTGCTAAAAATAAAAATAAAGAAGGATGGGGACATGTCAAGAGTACACAGAAACCAACCTGGAAGTGTCGCCAGTAATCAAAGCAGGAACAATCTGAGCAAGAAATAGTGACGTTATTAGGCTATAACTCAAAGAATAAAACAAATATCGTTGAGTTCATACTCATATAAACAAACAAATAAATAAGGGAGAAGGGACACATCTTTAGAGAGGAATTCCAGATAATCTATGTACGTACTCCCCCTTCTAGGTGAGGTTTAATTCCCTTCTGAGTATGGGCTGGTTTTAAAGATTTGCTTCCAAAAAGAAGGGCGTATGGAAATGGAAAACCAGTAACATGACTCCGGAGGGACCTGACCGATCATACCTTAACAAAGTGATCCATGTGAATGTCACCAGTGAAAGCTCGTATTGATGTTACGATGCAGTGAGAAGGGTGCTTCACTTCTGCCGTACTCTTCAAAAAAAAAACCAACCGCCACCAAAAAAAACAAAAAAAACCATAACCCCAGTTTAAAATGAAAATAGCAGACAATCCAGAATTTGAGAAATATAAAATAAGATTCTATAAGACACCAAATACTCCTCAAAATTGTCGAGGTCAGGAAGAAGAAACTCCAAGCTTGGAGGAGATTCAAAGAGACATGAACTAAACCAGTGATGAAGAAAAATAAAACCGAGATATGACAGATAATGACTTGGGACTTGCAGGTTAGACTGCGTGATGAGGAAAGGTCCCCTGTGGGGAGGTGATATTCAATCTAAAATATGAATGACCAAAAGGAGCCAGCCATGTGAATCAAAAGGGAGGAGATGTAGGAAATAGAGGGTGTGAAGGCTGTAAGGTTTCCCTCACTTCACATGTCTGAGAACAATGAGGTAGGTGTGGCAGGAGCTTCAAGACAGACATGAATGTGAGCTGGGAAATGTAGCAAGAGCCAGAGGACACAGAAAATTGTGAAAATTTGATTTGGCCCCTAAGAACCACAGGAAGAAAACAATTTTAATAGAGTAAGTACTTCTTCAAAGTACTGAGTTAGGATAGTTATTCATTGTCGGAGAGAAGACTGGAGCAGTGATGGGACCTTTGGACCACAGGGAACAAAAACATCCAAAATAGGGAAAAGGTTTTATAGAAATTTGAATTTATACAGGCTCTGCCATTTATGTGTCCTAAGATAAGCGCTTTCTGATATGTTTCTGATATGTGGGTCTTTATAAACTGCTTAATAAATATGGTTTTACTGGGATATTAATTCAAGGTAAAATGCAAAGCTGCAGAAATTTTAAGTTTCAACCGGAAAGCACATAAAATAGAATTTGTTGTAGGAAATTTGTTCAAGTAATAGTGAATGAACTTAATTAGTACAACCCAGCCCACAACTACTTAAATAATGAGTGACTTCTGGTCGATCTGTCTCCTTTTTGCCAGGTTTGCAAACGAGATCAAAGATTAGAAGACTAGAAAATAAGAAAAAATAACAATATAAAGTAAAAGTTTCTTCTGATGACATGATATAATTGGATTAACAATTCCCAAAAGAAGCCAGAGATGACCCAACACAGAATCCTGGCTCAGCAAGACACCTGTAAGATAGATGTTAAATGACTCCCACGTGCCTGGATACCAATCAGCACTTAGGGAGTCCCTACTGGTCATCTGCAATTTGCGATCATTATTCATTCTTTTGGTCAATGAAACTAAAACTACAAGACTTAACCAAATTAGCTAATGGGTAAGGACTGGTGGCATTCTGTTCCTTTGCGAACCCAGAGCGGGTCTTAGTTGAATGTCTATTTCTTTCCCACCCCAATCTGTAAGCCAACTCAGAAAGTGGGGAAATGGTGTGCACACTGATAACATACAGTCTTGACTCCCATTGTTGGGATTCTATGTAGTAGCACGGCCCCCCAATCTGGCAGGAACAAGTGACCATAAAGTGATACATTACAAAGCCTTTGGACAGTCAGTGCCTATATCACTTTGGGACTTTGTCTCTTTTTTGGTGATGGGTTACCTAAAAATGAGGGGCAACATGGTATTTTTGTCAAAAACACGGGCTCCAGAGCCAGACTGACAAGTTCAACCATGTATTGGAGTTCAAATCCTGGTTCCACTACATATGGCTTTAATTTCCTTGTCTGTGAACTGGAATAATAATGGTAATAATAAAAACTGACTTCATAGACTGTCAAGATTAAATGAGTCATCGCACAAAAAAACACTTAAGACCTTGCCTTCATTCATTCAAGAAACATTTATTGGACAGCTAATTTTGTTTCAGGAATTACTCAAGTAATTGTGAACAAAATACTTAAAGTCCCTACCCTTCTGTAAAGTTTACATACATGTTAACTGTTTATTCTCTTATGTCATAAGGGAACTTCAGGTTCCCAAGAACTCTCTAGGTTCTTGGTACTCCAAAGTAAGGTCCATAAACAAGCACCATGGCAACATTTGGGGATCTATTAGAAATGTACATACAATCTTGGGGGCACCTCGGTGGCTCAGTCGGTTAAGTGTCTGACTGACTTTGGCTCAGGTCATGATCTCATGGTTCATGGGTTCAAGCTCATGGTTCATCGGGCTGTGCTGACAGCTCAGAGCCTGGAGCTTGTTTTGGATTCTGTGTCTCTCTCTGTCCCCCTCCACTCACGCTCTCAAAAAATAAAAAAAAAAATAAAAAAAAAGAAAAGAAAAAGAAATGTAGAATCTTGGCCCCCACCCAGACTTACCAAATCAGGTTTTGCACCTCAACAAGACTGTCAAGTAACATGCATGCATGCTAAACTTTGAGATGTCCTGCCTAGACCATAAACTCTGTAGTTGAACTTAAGGAAACATCTTGAAGTTTCCCTGTGTTCTACGAGAGAGTAACATTGAAATTTAAAAATCGCAATCAGGAAAAATTAATGTAAAAATGACATTTTGGGGGTGAGCCTAAGGGGTGGAAATCTCTATGTATGTGCCTTATGCTCCTACAAAATATTGTACTTACAGTCCAGAGTTAATCTAGGTAAATGGCTCCATCTAGTGGAAATGTTTTGACTTAGACATATAGTACTTGGGTATAGTTTAAGCTAGTCTTAGATCTCAAGAAAATTAAAGTTCGTGTTAAGAACCTTAAAGAAAATGTGCATGCCCACAAATGACAAAAAGGATGAGGCTTACCACAAATTCTTGTAAAATTCCAAAGTTCGTGGAAGAAAGGCTTAGTAACCGTTAATTTCTTCCTTCCCTCATATAAAGAGTAGGCTTTTGAACAGGAGTTAAATTTTTGAAAGTCTAAGTTGTGATAAGGAAATTAGTGTTAAGAAGACATCTTTTTTTTTTTTTCCTGCTTTTTTTAAGTAGGCTTCATGCCCAGCTCAGAGGCTAATGCAGGGCCTGAACTCACAACCTGGGTATCAAGAGTTGGACTTTTAACTGATGGAACCACCCAATTGTCTCAAGAAGACAACATTTTAAATGAACTTTCTTATTTGGGAAAATGTGTCTTCAAAGTGAAAATGTAAAAATAAAATACTTAGAAAAAAATTATCAGTAAAGATGCCAGAAAAGTGACTAGAGAAGTGTATTACCTGGCCTTGTTAGAAAGTACTGAGGACCTCAGAAGTTTAACAAAATTCTCATCTTTAGTTCCTAAGTATACTAGATTGAAATGACTTTGAGCTAACCCACGAAGCGTTACCAGAAGAAACTTGCCTTCAGGTCTGATTATAAAAGATGACCTTGTTATTAAGTTTTGTGTGAAACATACATGAGTACATATTTATGTACCATTTAAAGCTTTAGCATAAAATGTAGCCACAACTCACTCATTGCACCTTCAGCTCTCCAAGATGTAAACATCTTAATTTTGTATTATACATGTATTTTGCACTATACACGTATGCATTCCTACTCATGTGTTTTTCAGTTTCATGTTTTTGAATTTTATATAAATGGTTTTTCTATAGGTATTCTACCAAAACCCTAGCTTATTTTGCTCAGGACTCTTTAATTTTTTTTTAATGTTTGTTTATTTTTGAGACAGAGAGAGACAGAGCATGAACAGGGATGGGTCAGAGAGGGAGACCCAGAATCCAAAGCAGGCTCCAGGCTCTGAGCTGTCAGCACAGAGCCCGACATGGGGCTCAAACTCAAAGTACAAGATCATGACCTGAGCTGAAGTCAGACGCTTAACCAACTGAGCCACCCGGGCACCCCTCAGCACTCTTTTTTAAATGTTTACTTGAGAGATAGCGAGTGAAGAGGGGCAGAGAGAGGAGAGAGAGAGAATCCTAAGTAGGCTCTGAGCTGTCAGCGCAGAGCTGGATGTGAGGCTTGAACCTACGAATCATGGGATCATGACTTGGGCAGACTGAGCCACCCAGTTGCCCCAGTACCACTTTAAAAAAAAAGAGAGATTTTAAGTAATCTCTACATCCTATGTGGGGCTCGAACTTAAAATCCCGAGATCAAGAGCCACATGCTCTACAGACTGAACCACCCAGGCACCCCTGCTCAGTACTACTTTTAAAATTCGTCCATTGTGTGGAACATTTCGACTGTTCCTTTTTTAATTTTTACAATTACAAAGCTGATATGAACATCTTTGTAGGTTTCCTAGCACATACATGGAGTTATTCTAAGGGATAGTCGTAGAATTGTTGAGTCTTAGCATCTACAAATGTTCAACTTTACTAGGTAATGGCAAATTGTTTTGCTAATTAGTTGTATTAAATCAGTACTGTGAGAGTTCCTGTTCGTCTGTTGTGGTATTTTCAATTTTTGCTCATTCAGGAATGTGAAAAGACGTGTGGCATCTTGCCATTATGGGCTATCATATAAGTTAAATACTTAGGGGAGGATTTATAAGCCAAAGGATATACATATTTTAAATTTTGATATTTCTAAATTTCCCTTCATATCATATGAATTTCACTCCTGCTAGCAGTGCACAAATTCCTGTTTCTGTACTCCACAGGGAAGAGTGCACCGTCACCACGGCTTTCTAACTTTCGTCAATGTGAAAGCAACTCAAGTATGAATTTCAGTTGACGGAGTTGAATATATGTATTAAACTGTATTTAGCCTTCTGTGAACTATTAATATCCTACTGAGCTGCCTTACTGACTTGTCTTTGTAAGTTAAGGAAATTCACCATTTTCTGTGAAAGGAGCTGCAAAGTTTCCTCCAGGTTTTTACTCTGCCATGCAGAATTTTTAGGCTTGTTAAAGAATCTCCTCTTTCAAGACTTTTGAGGTATCATACCTAGAAATGCCTTCCCTGTGCTAAGGAAAAAAAAAAAAAAAAAATATATATATATATATATATATAATAAAATTTAAGGTTTCAACTTAGACCTAGCATTTTCTTAGTATGAGATAGGAATATTTTTTTTTTGCACCGATGTCTACCCAGATTTGCCAACACTTGTCAAATTCATCTTTTTTCACTTATCATATACTAGTTTCATGTATATTTAGATGTTTCTGGATTTAGTTCTTTTGAGCTATCTGTTCATGAAGCAGTTCTTAATTTCTGAAGCCATAATTTGAAAAGAAAATATCTGAATGAGATTGCCCCATACTTAACTACCTTTCTCTCATAATTTCTCTGGCATCCATCTCTTGCTTTTGCACATGAACTCTGGGCTAATCATATCTTAAATAAAAAACTGGCTGCTAATCTTGTGGGGAAGTTTTTAACTTTAGACACTACAAGCTGCTAATCATTTAGGGAAGTTCTCTATCTCTGGCCACTTTGGGCTGCTCACTCTTCACAAGCTTCCACATTTCTTGAACAATTTAGTTTCTAGAACATAAAACTACCTTGCCTTGAGGGAAAGGAAAACCTACATGCTTTCAACCCTTGGAGGAAGAGAGCTCCTATTCTGAGTCTTCCAGAGCCCTAAGTTTGTCAAAATGACCTCTGTTGTGCTAAATGCAAAGTAAATTCTTGTTCTGTTCATCAGAATACCATGCTCCCTTATAGTTTTATCAATTCTTTTTTTTTTTTTTTTAAAGTTTTTAATTTATTTTTTTTGGGACAGAGAGAGACAGAGCATGAACGGGGGAGGGGCAGAGAGAGAGGGAGACACAGAATCGGAAACAGGCTCCAGGCTCCGAGCCATCAGCCCAGAGCCTGACGCGGGGCTCGAACTCACGGACCGCGAGATCGTGACCTGGCTGAAGTCGGACGCTTAACCGACTGCGCCACCCAGGCGCCCCAGTTTTATCAATTCTTAAGACTTGTGTTGGAGTGTCTCTTTCCTTTTTTTCTCCTAGTCCTCTAATGATGTTCATTCAGTTTCATGGTTTGAAGCACCATTTATACACTCTCAGTTTTTTTGCATTCGTTAGCCAGGTTATCTCCGCGGACCTCCAACTGCCTACTCTACTTCTCCCCCCGCCCCACCACCCATGGATGTCTCAACCCAAATACTGGATTATTTCTATTCTAATTACGGACACTTCCATTCTTCCAGCTGCTCAAGTCAGACCAAGCCCTAAGAGTTCTCTTGATTTCTTCCCTCACACAACCCATCCTCATGTTGGCAAATCTGGATTCCTCCTTTAAAATACAGCCGGGTAGGGGCGCCTGGGTGGTGCAGTCGGTTAAGCGTCCGACTTCAGCCAGGTCACGATCTCGCGGTCCGTGAGTTCGAGCCCCGCGTCAGGCTCTGGGCTGATGGCTCGGAGCCTGGAGCCTGTTTCCGATTCTGTGTCTCCCTCTCTCTCTGCCCCTTCCCCGTTCATGCTCTGTCTCTCTCTGTCCCAAAAATAAATTAAAAAAATGTTGAAAAAAAAAAAATACAGCCAGGTAATCCAACCATGGTTCCTTACTTCACAAGTGCAAAACTGACCTATACCATTGGGCCTTCAGTTACCTCTTGGATCATATCTAACTACTCTTCTCCCTTGCACCCAGTGCTGGAGCTACACCCTTCTCATTTGCATGCAAAACATACCAAACCTATTACTGTCTCAAGGTATTGGTCTTTCTTGCCCCCTTTACTTTTAAATACTCATTCCCAGACATCTATGGGCTGGCTCCTTCAAGTTTTTGCTCAAGTGACACCCTTTAGACTTTCCTCTATCTCCCCTCATCTCATTAAAAATAGCAAGCCTCATTCCGACCATCAATACCTTTCATCTGCTTTTTCTCCCTGGCACTTGCCACCATGTAACTCACTTATTTGCCTTCCTACAAGAGAATCTAAGTTCCATGAAACCAGGGAATGTGCCTGTGACAGAAGACTTAGACAAATGTTAAATATGTAACATGAAGATGAATTTTGTATATAAAATTTCCTAAAGTTAGAAAACCTTGCTATTAAATTGTAATTCACAGCATACAACATCATTCACTGAAATTGCTGCTGGGTATGAAAATTAGAACTTTATCTGAAAGGAAACTGGGCTGCAGTTGTCTCCTTTAGATACGGCAATTCCACTAAAAACAAAAAAATCACTGCAGGCATACGAACATTTCAGCACAGGGACATTCATCGCAACTTTTTTTTTTTTTTTTTAAAGTAGGCTCCACACCCAACATGGAGCCCAATGCAGGGCTTGAATTCACCATCCTGAGATCAAGACCTGAGCTGAGATCAAGAGTCAGACACTTTAACCAACAGCCATCTACCCAGGTGCCCCACAACTTTATTTCTAAGAGTGAAAAATGAGAACTTCTGAATGTCCAAAAGTAGTAAGATGGTTGTAAAACTGTTCATGGAAAGAGTGTAGCTATCATGTCAATGTGTATTAACAGGTAAATTTGGATACTAAAAGCAATGCACCAATTCACTATCTTCCTAGGTGCACAGAAATGGTCAATTATTAAATTGTTTAATGAAGTTCTTCAAAAGGCTTGAAAAAGAATACTTGGAACTGAAAACAGTGTCAGAGAAAGATCATTATAAGAGGCATAGAATGAATCACATTAACGGCTAGCAGAAAAACCTTAAGGTTCTTAGTATACCAATTTCCCCAGGAGCGCTACTGCCAATGGTTTAGAAATGGTGTTGAATTTCTGAACTGTAATTTGCAATTGTGTTGAACTGGAAATCAATGTGGATGTTTCAAGAGGTTGTCTTACATCCAGTTAACATGACTCTGAGATTAAGGATTACAAAATGACAGTCACAGCTTCAGTTTCTAGATTCAACTGTATGGTAAAGAACAAGTCCAAACTCAAGAGCTGTCTAGTTCAAAAGCTTCTTTTCCAATCACTCCTAAAGAATCATAGGTAACCTACTTAAAACAACATGTATTATGAAGTAATCACAAGATAAAAATGCCCATCAGTTAAAAAAAGAAGGATCAAGTGAAAACATCCTAACATTTGTATTTTAGTTTCACAAAAATATTAAAAGACTTACCAAAAAACCCAAAAGTTTTTACTTTCAGGCACAGTTTCTTTGAGATTATAGCAGCAAATCAGGATCTTGAATGACCAATAATTAGGCTGCCTTTGAGTATTTTCTCCCACAATCTAAGTCCTAAACCCTGGAATCTCGCCTTAATAGGACACACATCCATACACATTCATGCAATCTATCCTCACGATGTTTTATTCAGGACTTCATCTTTTCAATTCCTTTTGCAGAGCACTATTTTTCCCTCCTCGTCCACAAAAAGCTGAACCTAGAATCTGTTTAGAAAATACACCAACAATAGCAGTTAAATTAAAATGTGGGACAAATATTTTTACTGAACTATAAAAATAAAAAATACTTCAATTTAAAAATGGTTGCCAAACAAGAGTGCACTATATGTAAGCTAAGAAAAAAACCTGAAACAAACAAAAATCCCCAAACAACAAAAAACAACACAACAAGACTGATCTGGACCCAAAATGGGGGGTAGGGAGGGAAAGAAAGCTCATTTCCTTTCATTAAAAATCAGAGTGAAACATCTATAGTTAAACAACTTTATTAACATAGTCAAGCAGTGATTAACATTCACATCTATTATGTCACATCATACAAATGTAAATACAAAATTACTACAGTACAATATATATTCTCTGCATGATCCAAAATATTTGGTGGCCCCAAAAAACTCTCTTTAAAATTCAGCAGCTTATCAAAAATTAAAACCATATTCTATTTAAAATGAAGATCTGTTAGCACAGAGTTAGACTTCAAGAAATATCAATTTAGTACAGTTTGAGAAGTTGCAGGAGGATCTATTTGAAGGACACATTCTAACATAGTGTGGCAGGTACAGGAAACATCAGATTTAAAGCTTTTAAGCATAACTCATACAACCTAAGTTGTCAGCAGAAAGATCCAGTTATTTATAACTAACGCTAAAACTACTAAATTATTGCACCCAATGTTAACATGAATATTAATTGTAAAACTGCTTTATAATATGAAGTGAAGTCATTAACCACGTTTAAACATCTCCTCACAGATGATCATCTACTAAGTAAAATTAATTATACAGTATTGTCTAATTATTATCTCCATAGAAATCATCCAATCTTAATTTGGTTATATATCCACACAGGAAAACATCAGTAAGGTAATATGGGGAAAGTACAGCGAAACCCCTTTATGAGGCTGGTATTAGGAGGGGACAAACACTGCCTTACAGGCTAACCATGTTATAGTAGGCTTTGAGGAAGATAATTAGACTTGCAAAATAGCTAATTCTGCATAATACCAAGCCATAGTAAAAGAGGATTCTATGGTACATGAACAAAAATTTCAACAAAAGGGAAAATACTATTTTCCTAATTAGGGATACAGTGCTTGGCAAAAAGATTTGGTTTGGTTTTAAAATGTACAAGAGGTGAGAAAAAAAAAAATCACCATTTTAACTTCCCTTAAAATCATGCATACAGTTTTTTTAAAAACACAATACATTCTGGGATACAAATCACAATAAACAGTTGCTATTAATTTAAATGTATACCTTAAAAATTAACATGTATAAGAATTAGGAATAAAGGTAAAGAATCCTCTACATATAAGTAATACCAATGGGGGAAAGGTCTAAATTAAGACTGAAAAAATTCGTCACAAGTCACCTGGAAAGTGTACAAGTGAATGAAAACTTTTATGCAAAATTTAATTTTAAGAGGCATTAGAAATATCTCCGTATTTAATACAGTATGAAGTCTACTAAGTATACAATGCTCTTGCATGGTATTATTACTAGATGATATTGTTACACAGCTCTTTATCGATCTGATTTTTCACCTAGATTATCCCTTAATCTGAAGACCCTAGTTTTTAAGATTTCAATGCCTACACTTCAGTAACAGTACTAGTAGCAACAGTTAGTGTTTTCCCCCTTGTAATATTTGCAAAAATAACTCAATAAGCAAAGCTGTATTTTAAAGTACTACTAAAGAAGGATTTAAATTGCAGTTACGCATGGTACACTCTTCTCTTGGGAAGAATGTCTTTTGCACCGTTATCTGTTAATACATTCAATATGAATAATATAGATTAATTATATGAAACAAAAAAACCACTTTTTTCTTTATGGCAAAGGATTTAAAGTTAAATTTAGACTAAAGAGCTTAAGATATAATTAGTTTAATTCTGGCATCTCAGCTATGCAGGGTAATTCAGTACAGGACAGAAAAACCCCTTTTCCTATCTTGAGGGTTTGGAGAAAAGGAGGACCAAATTGAATTCACTTTCAAGGTAAACCTGCATGCAAAAGGCTTGCCAGGAGGGATCTATACCACCCTAGTCTGCTAGAGTAAGGATTGGAAAATCTGACTAAATGCGAAGATTCTTCATGAAATACACTAAAAAACAAACTAAGTACGATGAACCTTTATAGCATATGTCACCAAAGCAAAAAGGATACAAGAGTATTCACCTGAGATAAAACTTGTATCTGAATATTTCATAACTGAGTAGACAAAGCATTTCAAGAGAGGAAAAGTCAGTTCAAATTATTTTAAAATATACATCTGATCCTATTTTACAATATATGCAATTTAAGCAATTCAGATCAATGAAAAAGTCTTAACAAAAAAAATCACAGTGTTTATCAATATGTTAATTACAAAATGTATGCTACTTCTTTCGTTTTTAAGATGTAATGGCTTGGTTAAGTGTCTTAAAATCTATTCTTCTGAAACCTAACTTGCGTCACAAATCAAGTAGCAATAATGTAAAGCATCAGAACTGGCTCTTAAAGATTATTTACATGTTGATTATTTGGGAAATAACCAACTAAAAAATATAAAAAAGTGATTTTTTTTTACACGGTATGAAGTTATTAAAGAGATTAGACAATACAAAAAGCAAAATTCTTTCCTGAATAAATGAATTCTGTGGCACTAAGTTCACTTGCTAATGAACCGACTACAACACTGAACTGCCAAACATGCATTTAAATTATATTAAATACACTTTCTGTTTCCAACTTAGGTTGATCAGCAGCTTTTGTTCTGTTAGAATCCTTCAAAGAGAGAAGCTCGAACAGGAAAAAGAAGGCATATATAAAACAGTAAACACTGACCTCCTGAGGTTCCTACAACATAAAAATATTCAAGTAGAAAATCTACATCACTTAGCAGCGGCTATTTCTGTAGTTGAGCACACTAACAGCACTTTAGTGTGGAAGGAGCAGATGAAGTAAGCCGTGCTTTAAGCATGCCAAGAGGCAGAAACACTGGAATGTAACAAAGACAAACACGATTTCATAGACATTCAGTCAACATTCAAAACTATTAAGACTACACCACAAGAATTAAGTTGCTTTATATATATCCCATGATGTATTAAGTTTTAACAGAATAATAAATGCTAAATCAGAGCTTACCTCAAAGAGAACTTAAATGGCTTCTGCAAATTCCTAGGCTATACTACGTATCTGAAATATAAATTAGGGAGAAACAATAACCTCAAGGGCAGAAAAGCACAAAAAACCCAACCCAATCTCAGGTTGCCAATCGTATTTCCTTAATTTGACTATTTTTAAATTAAATTTCCTTTAAATTTAAAACAGGTTAAGTGACTACAAAAATGGGCACACTCCGTCTTACATATCTGCTTAATTAAAAACCAATTTTTAATCAAAGAGGTAACAAATTGCTTTTCAGTCAGTGTGGAATTGTCAATCACAGGTCCAGATAATTTTACGGAGGGTTGTTTTTATAGGTTTGTTTTAAAGTGTTTAGGGAAGAATTTTGCCATTTCTTTCAATCTATATTTTACTTCTTCCAGAATACTAAAATATCTCCAACACTAAATTCTAAGAAGTATTTGACAAACTACAGAGTGTCACTAGGATTTAAGGATAAAATGGCTATACTAATCAGGTTTTGAAGACTGAAGCAAAATTGGAGCTCCCAATGAAGCAAGATACTAGAAAGCAAAATGCTACATACCCTTTGGATCCAACTTTATAATTAAAAAAAAACAAAAAAACAAACTGGACATTTGTAAAATAGGACTTAATTTTGGGCTCTACAGACTGAAATTTGCAAAGCCAAAGTAGAGGGAAAAAGGTGAAAGAACATGTTTAAAAAAATACACACATATACACACACACACACGCACACACACACGCACACACACACACACAGTAACAAAAACCTTTCTGCATGCTACCATGCATTTGAAGTTGTTTGAAACGGTATTTTTAAATTCACACGCATACAGCTCAAACTTCAGTGCAATGGCTGTATCATTCAACACCTTTAGAAGAACAGAACCATGCAAAGAGGAGCAACTGCTTATAAAAATGGTTATTCAGGATTTATTCTGCAATGCAAAGGTGACAAACTAAAATATAAAAAGGTTGTTATGGCTTAACATTTTTGTTGCAGATTAAATATGCAGCATTGAAAAATGGAAAGGTGTGGCTTCATCTCTGACCAGCAGAGTTAAAAAGAAAAATCTCTCCATTTTCCTTCATCATCATGGGATACACTGTTCAGGCAATCCAAATTAATAAAGACTTGCACTTTCATATGGACACAAGATCAAGTGTACCAGTTAGGTTTTCACATTCACAGTATATAAGAAAATACACATGGAAGGAAAAGTAAAGGGTTAACTTAACAAGGATTTATTCACAGGAATACATGTAAGTAGAGAAAAATAACAGAAAAGCTAAACAAATGAAATGAAGAGGATCCAAACCAACTTTCACTCTGTAGCTTTTTACTTGCACCCTGTGTGCATCTGTCTAGGGCACAGAGGGCCACCAACATGCGCCAATACAGTGTAGGAACCCTGCATTACATCCATTAACTTAAACATCTTTAAGATCATGCTTTGAACAAAAAAAGAAAGCTTAGAAGGCAATATGTTGAGTGGGAATAAACATTGAGATATAGCAATCATGTCTTCAACTTCTACAATTGTCTTTATGTGCCAACTAACATTTATGCAGCCTCTTACAGATCTTTTACCATGTATTTTATGTTTTAGAAGTTTTGATAAAATCACTAGTAGTATATAACCATGCAGAAAGCACATCACACTGACAGCACGGAGGCAAAGATTTTGCACAGGTATATCAGCTTTCCACATTGTGCAGGTTACACACAATACAATATCAATCTTACTCCTAACGAGATCCTAAAAAGATATTTCAAGGCCTAGCTGTAAACTACAGTACTTTATATCTATATTCTTAATAAAAATAAAAAATCCACAAATCTTAAAAAGGAATTTTAAATGCAGGGCTATATTGAATTGGTAAACTGCAACACACACTGGCGCACCAGAGGTAAATGAATACCAATCTCACTCTATGTGATGCAAGCATGCTACTTCCCCACTAATTTAAAGTACTTTCAATCACTATGAGCCAGAATGCATGCCTGAACCTTAAACTGCACTTTAAAAAGAACGTCTTGGCCTAGAAATTAAATCTAATGAAGTACAACCATCAAATTATATCCACTACATTAATGTTTTAATGCAAAATCAAGATGTCAATCTTTAGTTTGATATGCCCAACCCCATTTATTCCTCCCTCCCTGCCCATCCCACAAAGGTAAAAGGAGTGACTCATTTGGCATTTCACAGGGTGCTTCATTGTTTAAATTTGCTTGGTTTTATTTCCAACTTTTCTGGGGTACCTTAAATTGTAACTTCCAAGAACCTGCTTCTACTATGGGTAGGCAAGCTGATTTTAATTCTATTAGCTTCATTTGTGTAGTTCTTCATCAGCATGCAAAAACAAGGCCCCATCATGTGGGAAAATTTATAAAAATCTTTAAATTAAGAAAAAAAAAAAGCTTCTTTACTGTTTGTAACCCCATTCTTAGGTTTCCTTTATTGTGCGCTATAGAATTTTTCCTCTTTCTTATCCCTATGCATCATTTATGTGGTTCTTGTTTTGGTACAATTCCCCATAATATTCCAGGATGTACTGTTTTGTGAGTAGACTGAATAGGTTTTGTTTTGTTTTTTTGTTTTGTTTTGTTTTTTGTTTTTGCTTCTTCACATCCAGTGCGGAGTTGTAATTGGAGACAGATTTCCACCCACAAAGGCTCCAGATGTTAAAACGTTTCCCAACATCGACTTAATACAGTGACGGCAACACCTCCCTCCCGCCCCTCCCAGTAGGGTTGGGATTGTACTGTATTCCCTACTGGTTTACCCTTCCCCCCTGTAAAGGGTAACATTTTCCCTGGGTGCAGAGGCTCCCTCATAGTCTCCAAGACTGAAGGACCTATAAGAAAAGAAAACAATTTTATATTTTAGCAACTGTTTCTCTTAAAGCCAGTGAAACACATAACTAATCAAGTGAGAGCGCTACTTCTAACTACAGAAAATGACAAACAGGATAAATTGTCTAAGATCATGCCAGTAGTCCATGATAACCCATGTCGCTGCCTTCTCCTATGGCTTTCAACTGTCATCTGCATCAGGTATGAGGAGTGACACCAAGCTGAAGACATGCAGAGAGGTGTGGAACACCTCATACAGATGAAATTTAGATGGCCATCTTGTAGGATGCTATCAATCTAATTCTTTAACACCCTTTGCACAATGGGCCCCAATGGGAATCAGTTATTCCACATGTAACAAGTTGCCTTACCTTCTTCAAAGTCAAATAACAATTGCTTTAAAATAATTCTTTCCTCAGTGAGAATGAATACATGATCTTTTTTTGGGGCCACTATGCCCAATGTTATGCACATGAACATCCAATCCAGGAAAAAATAAAGAAGAATTACTTATTTTTGGTTGTCTGATGTTTTGGCTTAGGAGGCCCTAATGGTGTTTGAACTGTACTAAGGTTACTACATTCAGCAAATACCAAAAAGTAAGTTTTAACACCTGCCTCCTTGATGTTCCTTATTAATAATTCTTCAGGCCCTATCCTGCTCAGTCATTTCCTATGTTCTCAGACCTCTTGATTTTCCTATTAAAGACACTAGCAGTTTTAACAATAAGCAGTTTTAACAATGAGAAATAAAACAGATTCCTAGGAGATTGTAACCAGTGCCTGACAGTGGTCTTCACAACAAAAATCTACTAACCACTCGTACCAAACACTGGACATTTATTATGAAGACTGATGTAAATTCAGGGTGTGATTAGCCCATCTGTGGAAAAGTACATGCAACACCTTTTCTCTGCCTCTGAAAAAAGGGAACATTATAAAAAAGGCAGGAATAAAGATACTGATCCACTTTTATCTCTAATTAGAAAACGAATACTTTCGTCATATATTGTCTTAGAGTAAATCAACTCAGTTAATTCCTAATTGGTGACAGGACAGAGATCACAGAAGATATTAAATCTGAAAAGTCTTTGCTAAAGATTCAGCTCACTGTTCTATTTTTCAACCCTTGATGTTAAGAATCATTCTCATCTATTACATTTTCACGATTTAACATAAAGTGAATTACGCACTTTTCCAAAATGCTAAAGCCACAAAATAGCCCCAAGGACTCAAAACTACAGGGGGATAAGATGCATACAGGGCTCTGAGATATTCCAGAGACTACAAGTCCATTTCTACTGCCCTGCAGCTTTGACAACTTGGAAGCTGAAATCTTTCCAGGTTTAAAATCTAGTTCAAAGTAAACAAGCAAGTCGACAAAAACTCCCAACAGAAAAGGTGACTGAAGTTGGTGGACATCTTCTGGACACCAGTGAGTATACTCCTTGGCCCTCCAGTCAAATATGTCTCAGTTCATGTTCAACACCTAAAGAAGGGTATTCTCGTTCCCTGTACTGGTCCATATTCCTAACATTTACTGAGCCAACTTAGTGTGTTAAGCAATATACACTAAGTTCTGGCATCACATATAGTTTACTATTTAATCTTCAAAATAACTCAATGATGGAACTGAAGCTAAGAGATCAGGATTATTAGTTCTACATAAGTAAAGAAAAACTCGAGGAACAAGAGTCCAAATGGACTTACCCCTCTACCACCCCAAAGCGAAATACACTCTTCCATTGTCCATTTTAAAACAGTGCTGGTCACATGGCAGGTGCTCCGTAAAATACAACCTTGAAAAATGAATATTAAATATTCCTATCTACTGAGCCCTATACTAGTTCCAATTCTAGTGGGCTTTTCCCTGAAGCTCACAACCACAGAAGTCCTTCATATATCACAGACGATAAATTCATACTTCAAAATCATTTCTACCCTGTGCCAAAGTGAATGTGGGGAGAATTCTTACAGGGCAAAAAATTTAAGAAGGATTACTATGTCGAGTAGTCTAACTAGCATACCAACTTAGATTTCCTTCTACTCAGGACTGAAAGTAAAATGATGCATTTTGTTAACCCTTGCTTGTCAGTTAAAAAAAAAATTCTCTAGCCTTAAGGATTTTAAATTTCAAGTCTAATATAGCTTAAGAATGTTTTACTCAACCTCTGTAGAAAAACACATAGCTTTAATTTCACTCAGTAGGTTTAGATTGCAGACCTAAGTTTCTTCACCCTGAAAAACTCAAAACTTCTTACAACTTACCCCTAATTATGGGACTGCAGCTTCAGTGTATGAGATTAAACACCATAAAAAGCTGCAAGACGCTCTTTTAAGGGAAGCGGAAACTGGTCAGAGAAACGCCTCCAATTTTCATCCCCAACTTGATTTTTAAATCCATGAAGGATCTGCAAAAAGTGAAAAAAAATCATTAATTTATCACTGACAAGAGAAAAACTCCAATCTTTTTAAAAAATTTTATCCATTTTAAAGCAGTGATTCTCAAACTTTGTTGGTGTATCCTGTCTAAAAGCACCTCATAAAAGGGGCACCTGGGTGGCTCAGTAGGTTAAGCACCCAACTTCAGCTCAGGTCATGATCTGACAGTTTCTGAGTTTGAGCCCCGTGTTGGGCTCTGTGCTGACAGCTCACAGCCTGGAGCCTGCTTCAGATTGTCTCTCTCTCTCTCTCTCTCTGCCCCTTCCCCATTCCCGCTGTCTCTGTCTCTCAAATAAACATTAAAAAAATAATAAAAAATAAAAGCACCACATAATATGTGCTAAACTTGGCTTTGGAAAGTTTAGATAGAATTCAGCAAGTGACCTAGTAAGAGATATATACTAAATAAACTCTGACCTAATACAAGAAAGTACAGAACTCAATCAAGGGATAAAATTCCTATGGCACATTAAGTTTTTTCAAATTGAAAATATATAAATTTTTGGGTTCACATCTGCAACCACAGTTCACTAATTTCAGTAATAGGTGATTCAAATGTGTAACACTGTATTTCTTATTTTGTTAATGGTTGAGTACTGACTGGAGTTAATCCAGAGGGACACTACCAGAACAACTATACAGATTTAATCCCTGTGTAAAACACTTAAAATTACTTTGTTCAACAGTTTATGCTTCAAATCTCAGCCAGTCATCTTTGAACATATATGCTGTTTTGTACAGGTGGGATAGTGGGACCACATGAAATCAGTGGTATTGCTTCAGAAAATATTTTTGAAGTGTGTACTCTATTGAGTCACTGCTATACCTTAAGAAAAGATCAAGCCAACTTTTTTGCCAAGACCAAAGGTTATATGGTCTACCAATCAATACGGATTCAAAGAGTCCAAGTTTCATATGAAATATAAAAGTAATTTAAACTTTCCAACCAGGATTGTAACAGTCCCAAGATATCTACCATAAAAACTTTTTAGTTACCTTACCTTACAGAACATGTCTCTCAGATCATCTTTTGGGTTAATCCACGATGCAACAGCATCACAAAAAAATATAAAATCCTGTAACAAGCAGGAAACACATCTTAGATTGCTATTTGTCAAACACAGCAAAACGTACCTATCACAACCAAATCCTACCTCAAGTTTTTTTATGATAAGGAATTATAAAGGATTACTTAATGGGTATCCCTATTATTCCACCATCGAGAAACCTCTACTCATTCAGTTTATATTGGAATGTAATGCCCCTTTGTATTAGATTTCCTATTCCAAAACCCCAGTCTAATGAGCATCAACAATGGACTGAAAATATTAAATGAACACCAGTTTTAAAAACCTTCATTCAATGAATTAAATATATAAATTGGGGTGCCTGGGTGGCTCAGTCAGTTAAGCATCCGACTCGATTTAGGTTCAGGTCATAACCTCATGGTTCATGTGATTGAGTCCTACACTAGGCTCTGCATGGACAGTGTGCAGCCTGCTTAGGATTCTCTCTCTCTCTCTCTCTCTCTCTCTCTCTCAAAATAAATAAATAAACTGGAGGAAAAAAAAAAAGGGAAATACATAAATTCGATAATCTTACAGTTCTGACTGGCCTAGAAATAATTTAAAGCTAGCTAAGTAGAAGCCAAATAAGCTTGGGAGTATAGGAATTAACAGATCTAAACTTCAGGTCGAAACTTAAAACAAAATGACCAAAAGTTAGAAGAAAAACTAATTATATATCAAGTTATAATACCCAATCCAACCTAACCCAACCCAAGCAAAAAAGAATATCCAATGCTCTATTATTTGAAAGATAATTGGGTTATTCTCACTATGAAAACAAGGTGACAATAGGCTTTAAATGTTTCATTTAAGTATTTGTCAATCTTGACTAGCAGACTTCAACAGCAGTTCAATATATAGCATTTAAGATATTGCTTATGTTCTGATGTCAACTATTTAAAATTCTGCTATTTAATTCAGGGCACTTTCTTAAATTTCAAAATTTACCGACTGAAATATGTACATAAAACACATATTTAAGCAAATAAAATTCTATGTGCCTGAGGATCTGGTTTATTAGAATTATGATTCCCTGTCTTCCAAATATCACTCTGTTGTTAAAAATTTAAACATAAAAAACAGACCTTAAGATATTTTCTTTTAACCACATATAAGTGAAGAATGTAAAAAGCAGAGATTTCTACCAGCTCTTAAGCTGGCAGTGATTTCATGACCACATACATATGTGTTAGTTTTAAGGTCTTAAAATGTGAATTCAAAACCAAACAAAAACAACAAAATTCTGATGGGAAAATGTTTCTTTGTAACGTAGTATACATCATATAACTCTAAACACATTAAAGATGACATAAAGTTCTTTGGTATTGAGAGGAAAAACCCCAAAAAACAAAAAAACAACCAGAAACTTAATGCCAGGAGGTTATTTTGTAAGTAGGGACCATTTCCAAAAATAGTACAGGCTTATTTTAATACTAGGTTATTGTTTTATGAATGAGAAATTAGTCAAAAGATTTTTTCCATTTCTAACTTTTCAATGCTGATCACCTATATCAATTTGAATCTTATAAACTTGTAATTCACAAAATGTTTCTAAACTTGAACTAACAAACAACAGTCATTAACACAAGACAGGAAATATCAAAAAGTGTTAATTAAAAGATGTTCAAAGCATGTTATCTCTTGGAAATGAAAGGGTATTTTCTTGAAAACCCCTCCCATACTTTTCCTTACAATTCATCTGTTGAGGAACCTGGGATACTTAACCTAGAATTCTACAGCCTGCATTTTGTTAATTTCATACACGTGGTGTCAATCAACACATTCCTGTTTTGTGTCTTGCAAATTGACACTTGGGTCCAGAGGTTATCAGACTCATATCTTATACTTTTGCCAAATAATTTTTTTAAATGCTAAAAATATCTAGATATTATATAAAACTAAGATAAGAAACAAAATAACGATGAATAAATCATAAGCTCTCCAAGTTAAAGCAGTTTTAATGGCTAATTCACTATTCTCTTTTGTTCACTACTGAATTTCTAAGTTTAATTCTAAATAACAGAAAGAGTAACCTACTCTTAACAAAGAGTAACCTAAGCTATTTGGGTCACTGTTAAGGGTAGGTATCTGCAAACTCAACAAACTGATATTCAATGATAGGAGGCACGTACAAAGTGGACGTAGATGAAAGATGCTTTGGCTTAATTTGAGACAAGAATCTGACTTTATTACCTCAATCTATTTATTTCATAAAAAAAGATTTAGGAAATCACAAACAAGCATTACCATTTCAAGATATTAAGAAATAACACATCTTTTTAAAAACATAGTTTTTAGTACCTTTGAAAATATATGCAATATTTGGTATGTTTTCATGATTTAAAGCTTTAAAACAGGTGACCCTTTAAAAAGTTTCATTACTCAGAATATTAAAAGTTAAAAAATCTTTATGAACATCTTACTTGGATTACTCCACTGGGATTCACACTGATCATGGTACAAATCCCACGAAATGCTGAATCCTTTTCCTCATTGTCCCTTATGTTTCTCAGAGAAGTGCACCTATTAAATTATAGAATTGAGTTTAGCATTTAAGTAAAAAGCAGGTTCAATCACAATACTAATGGACAGTATTTAATGGAATAAGCAGCACAGTATAATGTTTATATTCAAAGAATTTTCATAAAGTTTAAGTTTCTCATACTTCCTGCATGTTGGGCCCATCTAATCTCAGTATAGTGGAAACCTCGAAATTCACATTTTCTTATTAATAGATTGCATCTATAAAATGGACAGTTGGTTTTTAATCTCCCGTTTAACTATTAAGGAGGGTGAGCCAAGACTAAATTATTAATTTTTAAAACTGTATTATGACTTGTATTCCATTAAACACTACTAAAAATGACTTGAATTGAAAGATTATCAATCGAAAGAAGCAGAACATAGGATATACTGCCACAATATAAACTATTATTATACAACTTATGGTGTAGATGTTTATCTTTAACATTAACAAGCAAATAAGATTTTTATACATAACGTAATTTAAACATGTATTTCTTAATGCAATCCAAGTTTTCAAATTAATTCTAAAAAAGAAACAATGCAAAAACCTAAATTTATAGAATTTGCATGCATCTTTATTTTACTGGTGGATATTTAAATGCTTTTCATGTATAATCAAGCTTTTTAACACAGCAAGCATGTGACAATCTTATCCCATGCATCAATTAGTCGTTAGCCACAACATAAAAATAAATATACATGACGATGCTACTGAAAAACCTCACAAACCTGATAGGACAAGATTAGTCACATGGTTGGCAATGATTAAGGATTGTGATTTTTGTAACCAACTGAAAATATATCTAAAAGTGAGATAGAAAGAGAAAGAAAGAGTGAAGAAAAATGAATTAAAAAAAAAAGATTGAATAATACACACCAGGGTCTTATAAACTGCTGTAGCATGGGGGCCACCTCTTGAGGACAAACGTAACCAAGACGACCAATTGTTATTGCTAAGGTAACGCAATCACGGTTATACACCACCAAACGCCAACCAAGACATGAGCAAATGAGGGGGAAGGAGAAAAAATAAAGAAAAAACAACAAATAACTCAGAAACAGAAACCAACAGAATTTGTGTATGATAATAAACATAAGATTTCACCAGTGCTGTTTATTACCACCCCCTAAAATAAGGGGCAGCAACATATATGGCATACTCTTGGAAAAAGGAAAACGAAAGGAATTAAAAAAAACTTTAAAGATTGAGAGAACACCAAAAACCAGGATGAATTGCTTTTCTCGCTCAATCAAGTGTGAAGACATTCTGTTAATAAAAAGATGAGCGATTAAATAGATGGATTTAGAGATTCTCCATTCAAGGTCAGTTGAAATTTCAGAATTTAATAATGAAATCTATGTTCTTCCCCCAAGAAATATTAGTAAATGTGAAAGATTACATTTCTGAATTGTTCACTCAAACACAGTTCTCAGAAGTTAAAACAGTTAAAATTTCTTTACTTCTCTATGTCTTTTTAAATAAGTGATTTCCAATCTTTGAAAATCGAGGAACTTAATTCCAATTTAGGTAGATTTTTTTTGTCTGTTAAGATTTCTAAAACCAGTGGACTGATAGCAAATTGCCATATTGCCTAATTTCAAATCAATGGTCAAATTTTAGGTTTTGCAGTAATGCACTAAATGAAGGAATTGGAAAACTGCTGTGTTGTGTCAAATCCCATTCCAATAAACCTC
Source organism: Panthera uncia (assembly GCF_023721935.1). NCBI lineage: Eukaryota > Metazoa > Chordata > Mammalia > Carnivora > Felidae > Panthera > Panthera uncia. The sequence continues at coordinate 52,779,775 of NW_026057577.1, read as the reverse complement.
TGATGGTGATAATGGTAACAGCTCAGATAATAGCCCACTATTTTCAAACCATATTTGACAGGAAGGAAATTTATAGTCCACTGTAATGAGGTGATATGTGGACAAAAGGAGTAAACAAATAATCTGTCTTTGCTATAAAAGGCAATAGCACAAAATAGATAAGACATCATACTGATTACATGCTAATATTTTACTTAAAAAAAAAATTTCGAAGTGGGAATTACTCAAACATATTCACCATCAAAATTCAGGAAGTCCTTAAACTTACAAAGAGCTAAAAGAAGTGCAACTCAGAACTGCATTCTGCAATTCAAAGGTACATACATATAAATACATTTATACACAACGGGAAAAAAAATACAAACAGAAAACAAACCATAAGGTGCTTTAATGGTGTTCTCTCAAAAACTTACAGGTTAACCTTTCATAAAAAAAGGGGGGGGGGGGGTAAAGAAAAATGTTTAAGGATTACTTGAAGCAAACTACACAGATAATACTAAAATCCAGCAGATTCATAATGAAGCAAGAGAAAGAAAACCTATGTTCAAAAGACACAAACTATGCAACATTCTCATTAAACAGGCAAGTATGAACGATCCAATGAAACATGCGATAAAGCAGATGATGGTCCATTGAGAAAGTTCAGTGTAGGATATACTAATTGGAAAAAGAGCAAATAACGGCATACACTAAGGAATTGGCTTTATGAAATATTAAGAAAATGGTAATTAAGTTGCTAAAATCTATTGACCTCAGTCATTGACAGTGGTTTTAATAATTAGCCCCTGCCCTTTGGATAAGGAATAATGGAAACATTTTCTGCAGCCATTTGTGATAAAATGAATCCACTGAATCTCTTATCAATTTAAGCTATCAACTTGATGAGCATAATCAACTACTTTTTGGTTTACTTAGAGTAGAATCATACTTAGAACATAAACTTATAATAAAGCCAATTTGTAAATGGAGCTGTAACAAATTCACAAGCTGATATCCCACAAGAAACTTTAATATACATTACATTCAACATTTATTTGCTGTTATGCATTCACATTTAAAAATAAATAGGAAGTTTCTTCAGGTTCAACAGTAATTTTATAATGGTAAGTGTTCCAAATCTGAATGTCATGTATAGGTACTGCATTCTAAAGATAAAAACCCGACAAGATTTCATAACCATCCTAATACATACATTTTTGTACTTTACAGCAAGAAAAATCTAATTCGCTTTATAAAATAAACAGTACCCATACAGCCAAACAGCTATATAACTGTTTCATAATTGAAAGATTTCCTTCCATACCAATAAACATATCAATTTTCATCACATTAAAATATAAGCTTTCTATAATTAAAACATATAAAGTTAAAATGCCTTTGAAAACAAATTTCCTTATTTAGAAAACCTTATTTTAATCTTTGTCCAGTATTTCGGTAAAACCCTCACTGGCTGTATTTATTCAAATTATCTTAGGTATATAAAAGAAAAGGATGTGCCTGATTGAAAATAAAATTTACACCTTTTATCACTATTAGCAAAAATTAGGGAGGGTGGGAAAAAAAAATCACCCAGAAATGTGTTCTATAGTATGGAAGGTACTCTTTAGTATCAACATGCTCTCTATCAATGCAAAAGAGAAACAAGCCTCCTGAATAAAAATCCTACAAGGTACTGCCTAAGTTCTCAATTTGAAGGAAAGTATACAATAAAATACAAAATACACATGCCATTGTTAACCAGTTAGCCACTACTACAGTGAAGGATATTTTTGGCCACACTTTTATAGATTAAAAAGAAAAATTACTTCCCAGCTGCCAGTTACTCTCTGAATTAATGTAAAATTAAAATTCATACTGTTCAGTAGTTATTTTAGCTGGGGTCCATTTTAGGGAGTATTAAACACACAGAATAGGAAAGAAGTGTTTTTCAAAGTCTCTGAAAACTGGTTATGGAATACAGTTAAAACAGTACGTATCATTACGGAGAATCTAAAATAGTTCTTACTAATAAGCTGGGTTTCTAAAGCTAGCTTTGCTTTGGTTTCTCTACGCATCTTAACCTTAAAGGCAAATAATTTTCTCTTCACCATAACAGTTCAGTCATATGGTACCTGTATTCTCTAACAACGTCTTTGGTGTGTTGGGTCTGTTAATGATTTCTACAAGCTGGTGCAACACCATAGGAATATAAGGCTGCATCTCTATACCTAAATCATCCCCAAAAGAGAAAACAAAAAAGAAAAATTTGAATGTTAAAATATCAATGGAAAATACTTTGCTCCCTCTATTCACTGTGACACAAGTTAATAATAAATATATGTATATAAAATTCATTTAAATTATAAAGAAAAAGCAATTCTAAATATACTAAGGCATCTAACAATTTATACAGTGCTTTTAAAGGGGAAAAAGATCTTACCCATTTGAATGGAGATTTCTCCAATTGCCCATGTGGCATTATTGCAGACTGAAATGAACTCTGGATTTAGGTTGGTTCCCAATATAGGCATGAAATCAGCTAGAAAAAAAATTTTTTAACAACTATGTAGTAAACTTCTCAACAGTAGTGTACTGTGCTTTAAAGGAAATCTACTAGGTGGAAACTGAAATCTAGGCAAGAAATAATTTCTAAAAGGTACGGAGAGTATTTATTTTAAGAAAGTGAAAGGGGCATTGAACTTTCTATGAAGTAGAAGAGGAAACAGAAGTTTTGGTCTATTTGAGGTATTATTAAAAGAGTTGGTCAAGAAATCTCTCATCATGAGACAGAAAAATCAAATTAAAAATGAGGAAAACTTGATACAGCTTTCTTCAAAGCTCATTTTTTCACACACACAATTTTTTTTTTTTTTTTTTTTTTTTTACATCAATGGTTTTGGCTTTTAAAGTAACTTTTACCTTAGTGCTCAGATTATAGTCTCTAAATATTTTCCACTGAAAGGAATAAAGGCTATCAGAGAAACATCTCATTGCAGGGTAAAGGCAGGAAATGTACAAAACAAGCCTGGACTATTTTGTCATACCAGGAAGGACTAAGGAGCCCATCTGATTAAGCTCCCACTGCCAGTGGTAGGACAATTTGAGCATCATGAATTCATACTGACACTCAAAAAAGAACCAAACACAAACAAAAACTAAACTCTGAAACACAATATAGATACCTGTGGAAGATGCTGGGAATCAATTCATTATTTTGAAAACTGGTAAACAAAGAGAAAGAATCAAGTAATTATCCTGCCTCCCCTATAAGGTTTGTATCTCTCGGTAATAAATATACCGGTATGAAAAAGGACTCTATGTACGTATTCTCACTATTAAATGAATTAGAGTAACATCCTTTTTTTAAACCCCCAATAAATTCGTGGATTTGAGACAGGGTTTCTAAATCTCAGTAATACCAATCATTTGGTCCAGATCATTCTGCTGTGGGGCAAGGGGTGGGAGGGGTCGTGGCAGGGGTGAGGGGCTGGTGAGGGGCAGGGCACTGTATCATGCATTGTATGATGTTTATCAACATCATTTGCCTCTACCTACTAGATATCAGTAACACACCCTCAGTGGTAAACAAAATGTCTCCAGACACTACCAAATGTTTGGGAGGGTCGGGGGTGTCAAAATTGCCCTGCTTGAGAAACCCTAACCTAGAAAACAATCATAGCTGATAACACAGAGAGAGGGAGAGAGAGAAAGAAAGATAACTAGACATGGTGTACCTCCTGAAGAAGATACACATCTATATACTCTTAAAAAAAAAAAAAGAAATGAAACCCTTCATACAAGTTTAAATTCATAAAAACTAAATCGGTGGTAAATATCTGTAGAACAAGCTTTCCATAAAACAAGAATTGATTACACTTTCATTTAGAGTAATTAGGCTTAAACTTGAGGGTTTAATACAGAATATTATTCAAAGTTCAGAAATATAGTTGTTATTCAAAAGCACAATTGGGAATTGGACGAAGCTGGTTAAAGGCTACAAACTTCCAATTGTAAGATAGCAGATCTTAAGAGTTCTCAGTAAGAAAAAAAAATCTTTAACTATATTAAGGCGATGGATGTTAACTAAACTTACTGTGATTTTGCAATATATACCTATTTCAAATCATTATGTCGTACACCTGAAAGTTATACAATGTTATACGTCAATTATATCTCAATAAAACTGGGGGGGGGGGAATGCCAAAAAACCCCAAAAAAGTGTATCATAAGTAAGAATTATTCAAAACATTGGGATACAGATATGAAAGAAAACCCAAAACCCATTTAATCCATGATTTTGATAGTCAAATCATAGTTGATGTTATTTAAGGAATCCTTTATTATCATCACAAAAGGCTAAAACAAATGCTATCCTACTAAAATAAAAACAAATCATTATTTACTTTTGATGTAAACTGTTTGAAAAGTTCCCTAGGATATCTGAGAAAGTACACTGTTTTATCATGAGAAAACCTGATTGTTATTATTTTTGGTTACCTCTAATCCAAAAAGAGGCTATTCAAAAATTATCCATAAACTGGCATACAGTCCCAAGGCTTCACAGGTGGCATGTCCTTTATACTAAATATTTTTCCAGCTTTTCTCCAGTCACACAAGTGCCTAATGAGCTGCTGTAGTTGATGATGAATTCAAAGGAGCAAGGGGGTTCCCATCCCACCTGCTTCACTCAGAGCACCTTTTACCAGTAAAATGCATGTTTATAAATGTTGGGATTCCATGACATTTCAGTTTAATACAAAAACGTAGCTTATGTAAAACTATTGTTAAAAATCACATCACAGCAGTAGAAAATATTCATACCTATACAAGGCTTAACATGCTGAAAGCAAGCTTTCGTCAGGTCACCTAAGAGGGCGAAGGAACTCTGTCGAACTTCTGGCATTTTATCCTACAAGGAATAAGAAGGTATTAACCCCAATGTAACACAGAGAATCATGTCTTAATTAATTTTAATTTAACGAGTCTCACCTGCATGCACTGATACATTAGTGTTAGAATGTTACTTCGGGCTACCAGCTGTTCAATGTTGCCTCCAAGTCCTTCAGCCAGGCCACTGAGTAAATCAAGAGCCACTATCATAAAATCTTTATCTGGAGCCTCATACTGATCTGGTTGAGCATTGTTCAGCTGAAATTAGACAAAGTTTTAAAAGACTTACTTTGAATCAATTACATGAAAAAAATGTGTATGCATTATGCCCATCCATAGAAAAATGTTTATGATGCCTGGAGGGCAGATATAAGTATTTTTTAAAAATACCATGGCTTGTGCAAGAGTCTTCTGTACGAGGTTCACACAACGCTGGTACACAGGTTCACAGTATGGAAGGAAACCAGACTGCAGGGCTGTGGCAACTGAAGATAGGCACTAGAAAGAATAAAGTACAGAAGTAAATTTCTGGGTACCATAAAATTGTAACAAATGCTTTAGGAGTGTACTCGGTATAATTCTGGCCATTTATTAGCCTGCTCTACTATTCTATAATAGCAGGTTATCTTTTCAAACCTCTCCTTTGGATGCCAGCCATGGCTTTAAGTTTGCTGCTGGTAAGGGGAAGCCCCCCTCCCCACCCATCAACCAATCAATAAATAAATATCAAACCTCAAGCTGGTCAGAAAGGGTATGAAGTAAAGTCCCTCCTACTAGCACCAAGTCCCAATGCTACTTCACGTAAGTCTGAGTATGTGTGTATATACAATACATTAACACATAAAATAATTTGAACTATATTAATTATCATGGTATAGCTCTGTATCCATACAAAGAAATGTAGCTAAATTCACATGACATATATATATATATATACACATATATATATATAGGATCCATTACGCTTTTTCTATTTAACAGTATTTCTTAGTATGGTTGTAACATAATTAAAGTAAGAGCAGTTACATACTTACTCAGCATTTTAACAGAAATGGTTCAGAATGCAAACGTATTAACATTTTACTTATCATGCACACTCAACACTTCATATTTAGACATGTTGTTTTTGCTGAAACACTACTATTAGAGTAATGGTTGCCAGCTTAGCATACCTCTAGTAAAGGGAAGAGATCTTTATCTTCATCCTTTAACATGTTCCATTTCTGGATCAGTGGAGGCATTAGCATCTGAATATATTCCTATTTATAATGATGAAAAACACATAAAGCTCCACTATCATATGTAAAATAAGTCCAATTTGGGTCTATGAAAATTAAAATCCACTTAGAGTAATTGTGTAAAATCATTACAGAATGCCTTGTAAGATTGAGTCTGTTCCTCTTAGCACCTTTAAAATTTTTACTTTTGGCCTTATCTTTTAATTTATATAATCTTACTCTATTCTTAAGTCATCTTCTATCCTTCTTGAAATAAAATGCATACAAACACACCACTACAGAAAAATCCTTTGATCAAAATAAGGGATAATTCCTGTAAATTTTATTCTGAATTTTTTTAGTTCTGGAACTTGCAACATGTAATATGGCTCTTGTTGTATAGCATGTTATAAATGATAGGTAAACTTATAGGGGCATTTGTAGAAAAAGATCGACAGTCATTTACGTGTCTTTTTTAAACGTTAGAATCCATAAACAGCTAAATACTAAATAAACAACAGTAATCATGTAAACAAGAGGCACAGATTCTAAAGGCTCTAAGACATTCAGAGAAACACTCCCCACGCCCCAGCACACAAAGCAAAACCAACATCAAAGCAAACCCATGAACCAAGTGTCTTGCACCGTTTTAAGTATAACTTATAAACACAGACAATTTCTCAAGACTTCTTATATAGCAATCATAAAGATGTAATCTATTCTTCTGCTGGGAATTTTGAGCTATAATGAAATTCTATTATTTTAATCCTATTTAAACAAATCCAATTCCATCACCTTCTTCTTAACACTACTAGAAACAAGAGTTTGGATTCTTAGCCAAACATACCTCCTCTTCTATACTGCTATTTAGCATTTTTAACTTATCCAATTTCTCGTTGTTTTACCTTAGTATATATTCCCCATACCTGTAAGTTCCAGCAAGAAAACACAGACATTTAGATATGGTACTCTAAAGCTACAATGTTTATGAAGTGGTGGATAGAAAAATACTTGGAATTAAAAGTTGAAATCCTTTATCCCTTTTCTATTTTATAAAAAAATTTTCATTTACTTAAATGAATAAAGTTTATTTATTTATTTTGAGAGACCGAGAAAGAGAGCAGGTGAAGGGCAGAGAGAGAATCCCAAGCAGGCTCTGCGCTGTCAGCACGGAGCCTGATGTAAGGCTTGAACTCATGACCTGTGAGATCAGGACTTGAGCCAGAGTCAGACGCTTAACCGACTGAGCCACCCAGGGATCCCATCCCTTTTCTAAAACGTGTTGGTGCATTCATGTGATATACTGATATAACTTCCACACCAAGAACATATTTATTAATACCATCTAAAAAGTAAAAATACTTGCTGCCTTTTAAAGATATACATTCTTAAAGTAACTAAGTGTTCACATCTCCCCAAACATTTTCATTTCCACATACATGTTAACCTACTGATTTTAACTATGCTAGAATTTTTTTTCTTAACAGTTAAGAACAGATACTCACTGGTTTGTTTAAATGATGTCCTACTGAATCTGCTAAAGTTCCTATGGCATCATAAAGAATGAGCAAGTTCTTATGCTGGTATTTACTAAACGCGAAGACCAAGGTATCAAGTATATAAGCAAGGTAAGGAACAAGTTCCGTACAAGCCTCCTCTTCTAGGGTAGCAAAGGCACTACAGTTAAAAAAAGAGAGAGAGATTACTGCTGTTGTAGAAAAGGAATAGGTTATAATAGAGATAGGAAGCTACCTCTATAGTTTATACAGTATCTATTTACACTTTAAATGCCTATCTCCTTATCTCACCAAAACAGAGGCTTATTTTTATTGTTTCTCCCCCATTTCTTATCCTTTCCTTCAAAGAGGCTGTCACCTATGTGCATCTGCTTCACTACAATGGTAAAATCTAAAACTATCGTTGGTTCTTATATTCAGACATTCAACAAATTTATCTGGTATTTATTATTTAGTCACTTAGTGCTGGGAATGCAGCAATGAACAATGAAGAAAACAATGTCCCCATTTTCAGGGAGCTTAAATTCTAGTGACCGGTCCAGATGAATGAAATCAGAATTAAAAATGTTAAACGAACTTGCACCTTACCCTTCAGATTACATACTGAGTCACAAAATGACATTTTTAACAGTTAGTTTGAGATGTATCGGAACAGAGCGTCATGACCTCTTAAATGTTTCTCTTAGCAGGAGAGGGGAAATGGGATGATGCAGGTGGTCAAAGGGCACAAATTTGCAATTACAAGAATAAATTCTGAGCACCTAATATATAGCATGGTGACTATAATTAATACTACAGTGTTGTACACTTGAAAGTTGCTGAGCATAGATCTTAACCCTTCTCACCACACAGAAAAAGACAAAGTCTTTGTCAACTACGTGAGGTGAGAGATGTGCTAATTATCTTGATCTTGGTTACTGTTCCATAATGTATATTTTTATCAAGTCATACCACTGTACATTTTAAATATGTGGGTTATTTTTGCCAACTTTTCCTCCACAATTCTTAAAAATGTTGGTCTAAGTTCTACATTATACGTCAGAATGCACAGTGCGTTTATTACTACAAATTTACCGTATGTATGGCTTATCTATTAACACAAATGTACAAGAAAGGAAAAAACTCCAGAGTCTGAGTAGTTACCTCAATTTAGACCTAAATTTGTCTGGACTCTTAAAGTATACCTGGCTCTTCACTTCTAAAATTAAAGTTTGTATTAGCTTCTATTCTACCCACTCAGGGATTTCCTAAAATGACAGGCTTAAACCATTTGTTAGTGAAAGCCCCATCTTAAATTATAAACTGTTTATGTATTTCCTTTACAGCACTTGCCAGGAATTATGATTATATAGTTATTTAGTATTCTGTACTAGCCTCTAAGTTTAAAGATGGCAGGGAATGTAAACCGCATTTAATATATGCTTAACAACTAGTAGAAAGTTTAAAAAAAATACAGATTATGTCTGTAGGAAAGCAAATATAATTTGTATCCTCCCCTCACTTCAAAAAAAAGAAAAAGAAAAAGAGTGCTATTCATCATCCAACTCCCTTTGGTTCAACTTTCTTTCATCTTATTACGAATTAGAGGTATCTCCCAGGTATTTCTGCTTCACATCTGGTAAAGTCCAACTCTACTTAAATTCACACTTTTTCAACAACTGTTTCTTCTTATAAACAAAGTCAACAGTAAAGAAATTCTAATTAAAAAGTTAGGACCTATAAATATGTCAGGCCTTTTTAGAACACAAAGGTTTGTCCCAGAAAACTGGAATATTTATAGTAATGAAACTAACTGCTCATGTGATATAAAAACACAGCTCCAAACATGACCAACAGAGTAGCTACTGGGGTAGATTCACTAAGTGAGAGATGATACGTGACTGCACTGTGGGACTTTCTATGGAGTTGTTGACCTTTAAAGTAATGATGTGAATCTACCCAAACTTTTGTTATTCCTTCAAAAGCAAGACTCCCAACGTCACCACTCCAGGTGTCTGTGAGAATCAGGGTAAAAGAGAATTCTACTGTTATCAAAGCCACTGAGAAAAAAAGAATGAGTTGAAGAACCAGCAAAGAATGAGGTCTAGTTGCTTTACATTTGAATTTGAAAAACCACCACGTAAAACCTATAGATGACAAAAGCTCCACTAATGGTTTAATACTAACATTCCATCATGGAGTTAAAAATTAATTTCTCACTGAAATACCCACTCGAATGCCCCACAATGAACACTGTTATGGATTTGTCCCACCTGCAGGCAGCTTCTTGTACTCTCTTGTTGCTGTCCAGGATTCGCTTTAGCAATTCTGTCATTAATGGCTTCAGGTACGTATCGGGGGGCTGGCTGACTACCCAATGTGCATAGCGGCTAAGAGTCCAGCACGTTATTGAACGCACAAGAGCCTTTTTATCAGAGAGGCACTGAATAAGGTGAGGAATGAGCTCAGGCAAGTATGGAATCATGCCTTGCATGCAACCTGGAATAAAAAGTAACAAATCTTGCAGAAAGTGCTAACATTCGGTTACAATTATTTCAAATGAATACTAAAATCATACAAGCATCCATCAAAAACACTCAGATTATCTCCATTACAATAAATATACTATAATAATCTGTTTAAAATTAAGGAAAAAAAAAAAAAAGGAATGAGAGCTAACTGCTCCTAAGTATCTTCTAGTAGGGTTAGGAAAGTTCATTTTACTTCTGCTACACAAATTACAGCTTTCAGAAGTGCCTGTAAAATAGTTCAATTTCTTGTATATACAGGCTTACAGCTAGGACATAATAACGCTTCGTAGAGAATGAGGAGACTCTCCTACCATGTTTCTTACACTTACCTACGGAGAACATGATTTTTCTAGCAATGGGGATGCTTCTGACATTAGTCCTCTCATTCTGTTCCCTTTACTGTAACAGAAGCATTTGTGAACTATCTGGGTGTTGTTAGAGATAAGCCGATGGCTGTTAAAGAATAGTTCACTGTTAAAGGTAAAACTTATCCTAAGATGGCTTCTGAATTCAAATATCTTTTTTAAGTTAATGTAGATCATAGTATTGTCTATTTCACATCAGCAACACAAGAGAGTATGTGAATTCCAGACTGAAGAGTCTGCTTATAGGGTAACACTCTTTAAAGTGGGCCATCTGCATTAGTGCCTGTAAGGACTTCACAGTTCAGTTCTGACTTAGACTTACCTTCAGCAATTGCTCCTAAAACCAAGATGCCGGATTCTTTAACAACCCATTCATGATGAAAAAGTAATTCTTTCAAAAGGGGCAAAATATGTGGCAAAAGCTCATCACGATACACATTTGCAAGAACATCTAGGGCAGCAGCAGAACATTTTCCTAAAGAAATATTTAATTCAAAAATTTTATATTAAACTCTATCATTAACTCTTATTATCATGACTGTTGGTTACATGCATGACACTTTATTCATACATCTACCATTTCAAAGAATTTAATTAAATAGGACACAGTCTATCTCTATAAACAAGAAATACTTTTTTATGACCAAGAATGAGCAAACTAACCTGCAGCAAAATGTGTACATTTATTACTTTTACTTAACATTCTTAGGGCTAGATCATTCAGAATCAAATACAGAATGACTTAGCGGGAGGTTAAGCAAATAAATCTGAACAAATCACCAGCGCATGAAGCATAAAATATGCTGAAAAGCACTCTCTCCAGACAAAGAACTATTAGCCAAGGAACTATGTATCAATCCAGATTTCATTTAATGCAGTAATTAAGAAAACAAAATGGTAACAAAAATTAAGTATAAAATTTTTTTTCCAATGTGATTAGGCATACTAAATAGTTGATCACAAACTGTTAAACAATAGTAAAATCCTTTTTTAAAAAAGGCTGTTAAACTGGCTACAAGTAACACCTTACATAACAGTAAGAGTCTTAGTTATACTGTATGGCAGAACCATACCAATGAGTATTAAATTACCATGAAAGAGAATGAAATCTTTATATACTGATATAGAATGAGTTATACAATAAATGGAAAAGAACCAAGAAAGTACACAAAATCAATTTCATTTCACTGCTGTAAAGTCAACCTCTTCTCCAGGAAAAGGTATACATGTTTTTTCCACAGGTACACAGAAAAACTTCTGGAAAGATATAAAAATGGGTGGGATGTGAAGGGGAAGTAGTTCCTTTCCCCCAACTCAATGAACATTATTACTTTTGTAATGTTATCTACATTATAATCTGAATCCATCCTGCTCCCAGCCTACAGGGATATATTGGGAGGAGGTAGAGTAGCACCTCACTGTGCAGTTTTTTGTACTTCATGATTTGTTACCCTTGGTTAAGTGCAGTCTAAAAGCAGATGATCCTCTTTTTAAAAAATTTTTTTAATGTTTATTTACTTTTGAGAGAGAGAGACCGACGCCAAGCAGGGGGTTGCAGAGAGAGGGAGACACAGAATCTGAAGCAGGCTTCAGTCTCTAACCTGGTCAGCACAGAGCCCGACATGGGGCTCAAATTCACAAACCACAAGGTCATGACCTGAGCTGAAGTCACAAGCTTCAACGACTAAGGCACCCAGGCACCCAATATAACTGTTCTATTTTACTATTATGATTGTTAATCTCTTATGATGCCTGATTTATACATTCAACTTTATCATAGGTATGTATGTATGTACATGCGCACACACACACACAAAATAGTACTTAGAGGGTCTGGTACTATCTGTGAGTTTCAGGCACCCACTGGGGGTCTTGGCACATATCCCCTCGTGGATTACAGGGGGCTACTATAATTTGTGGCAGCAGTGAAGACCTTGTGTTCTCTTGTGGGAGATTTGGAGCCCAAGATTAAATATGCCATTAGTACTAGCTATGTTAACCAACTTTGGGCAAGTTTCTCTTTTTGCAGTTTCCTTACCAACCTAAGGCTGTTGTAAGATTAAATGGGATACACATGCCAAGTCCTTGGCCTAGTGCTGGGCACATTGGGCACTCTAAGGAACAGAAAACTAAATGGGCAACAGAGGAATTAGCATTATTTAACCAAATGAATTACACAGTTCAGTCTGATAATTCATGGCTTTAACTGTTTCATCAGTTATTAGAAATCCCAACACTCTGAATTATAGCCGTGGTTCTTAACTAGGCATAATTTTGTTTCCCAGGGGACAATGGGCAATGTCTGGAGACACTGGTGGTCATGACAACTGTGTGTGTGGGGGGGTGGGTGCTGCTCCACGTTCTACAATGTACACAACAGCCACCACAACAAAGAACCATGTGGCAAAATGTCAACAATGTGGAGGTTGAGAAACCTTGAACTAGAGCATGAAACTTTAAGGACCAGCACAGAAACAAAAACAAAACACAGGTGTCTAGATTCCTCATTTCATTAGTGTGTGGGGCGGAATGTTGGCTCAATAGATGATTTCGATTTGCAATTAAGTTTGAAAATAAACAAGAGTTTTAAAAACTTCATTTGTAACTTTGAGAATGAGAAAACAATTTATATTATTTTAGCGTTATCCTTGATAATCAACAGGCAAATTATCATGAAAAATAAGTTTATATCAAGAAAACAGGAAAACCTTGCGGCCAATGTTCCTATCTTATAATGTCAAACAAAATGTACGGCCTTTTGAAAAATGGCAGTTTGAGGTAAGAAGTCTCTAAGAAGCATAATCACATCTACTAGGATAGCTATAAAATAAGTGACAACAAATGCTGGCAAGCATATGCAGAAACCACAACCGTAAGATAATGCTGGTAAGAAAGTAAATGATGGCGCCACTGTGGAAAACAGCCTGGTAGTTCCTCAAAAGCTTAAACACAAAGATATACCATATGACCCAGTAATCACACTTCTGTCTATATCCACAAGTGAAAACATATGTCCACACACAAACTTTACATTAACATTCTTAGCATCATTACTCACAATAGCCAAAAGGGAGAACAAAATGTCCATCAAGTGATGAATGGATAAATAACATGTGGCATATCCACACAATGAATTATTTTTCCACATTAAAAAGAAATGAAGTGGGGCGCATGGGTGGCTCAGTCCGTTGAGCGTCCGACTTCGGCTTGGGTCATGATCTCACGGTTTGTGAGTTCAAGCCCCGTGTCGGGCTCTGTGCTGACAGCGCAGAGCCTGAAGTCTGCTTCAGATTCTGTGTCTCCACCTCTCTCGATGCCCCTCCCCCACTCGTATTCTGTCTCTCCCTCTCTCAAAAATAAACATTAAAAAAAAAATTAAAAAGAAATGAAATACTGATACACACCATAACACAAACAAATATTGAAAACATCCTAAGTGAAAGAAGGCAGTCATGAAGGACCACATATTGTATGATTCCATTTATAGGAAATGTCCAAAATAGGCAATTCCAGAGAGACAGAATAGAGACTGGTAGTTGCTTTGGGCTGGGGGACTGGAAGAAATATGGGGAGCGACCTCTAATAAGAATGGGGTTATTTTTAGGGTGACGAAATCATTCCAAAATTTACTGGGGTGATGGTTCCATAACTCTGAATATACGAAAACGACTAAATTGTACCCTTTAATGAGGGCACTGTACAATTATGTGAATGATTTCTCAATGAAGTTGCTATCAAAGCAGGCAACTGTATTCTTCCCTCTGACTTACTTAGATTCCAGTCAGAAATTGTATCGTCATCATCAATTTCATCGTCATCATCGTCTTCCTCTTCAATTCCATCTTCGTCGTGCTGCTGAGCCACTGTCCTCGATCGATGAAAACGTGGCCTTATATCTTGTTCACTATCAGGAATTGTTTCATCTTCTTCAACATCACCCTGTTTTAAGAAAAATTTTGATAATACTCAAACAGCATTATAAGCTAATAACATGTACATGCATAAAAGAATCAGAATAAGGAGAGATGGTGCCATGCACATGGTTTTGAAGTACACCTCTTTGTTAAGAACCACTCTCCTCTGTGCAGAAAACAGTTCTGTGTTAAGGGGAGAAGGAACTATCATGTAACACATGTCAGGTATCAGGCACTTTTAATCTCATTATAGTATTGCCTCCCATCAACTGGTATAATCTAGAGTACCTGAATAAGACTGAGATCATATTCAATATAGCTTAAAATAAGCTACAAATAATTTGAATCAAGAGGAAATTTCTCTACTAGTGTCACCATCTGGTTCCAATGAAGTTAGCCTATGTTATCACTCAAACTCATCGTTTGCTTCTCTGCACTTTGCAGCACATTATACGTAATAGGAAATAGATTTACACAGGGTCTATTTTAAATAAATGTTCTATCAGTCAACTTCAAAGATTCTCTAAGTCAAAAGAAAAAAGCTTCCCTATTTATCAGAAAAGTTTCCTTACCTTAAGAAGGATAATATCTATATCTGAGTACTTCATGCCATTCACTAACACAGGAATCAATCTATAAAGAGAGAAATTCATGAAACAAAGAACTAAAGATTTCCTAAGAATTTTTAAGCAACCTTAATGACCTTTTGTATACTAGTAATACCGAAGAGCCAACCATCCCTGCCAGTACTGTCTTAGGGCATATTCTGTGATGTCTGCCCTTTTCAAATGACAAGTATTCCTCATTTATATCCCAGGCCTTTTACATACTCATGCATGGGATCTGTTGGATGGAATCTTAGGATAAGGTAGCTTATCAATAGTGGTTAGAAAAAGAACGAGACACCAAAATAAATTACAGTATAGTTAAAATGAAACAAAAACATGTAAAAACACATATAGCATTTGAGTTGCCATTTAAGTTAAAAGTAATGAGATTAACTATGTAATTACTTGTATAAAGAGACTATCTAGGAAAGATATACAAGAAAATGGTATCTTTGGAGAAGAAGCTGAACAGACTAAAAAGGGATAAAATTAATCATTTATTTCTACATAGTGTGACATTTTCACAATGAGCCTACATTATTTGTACTTCTTTTAATAAAAGAGAGGATAATGTTCAGAATGTTAAACATACTAAGTCTAAAGTAAGTTATCCAAAAGAAATAATGCAAAAAAAAGAAAAAAAGACATGAGGTAGGCTCAGTGCGATAAGTGTCTGACTGTTGGTTTTGGCTCAGGTCATGATCTTATGGTTCATGACTTGGAGCCCTGAATGGGGCTCTGCACTGACAGCACAGAGCCTGCTTGGCATTCTTCCCCCTCCCCTCCCTTCACCCCAGCCCTCCCCCATTTGTGCACATATGGTCTCTCTCAAAGTAAAAAAAAACTTAGGGGCACTTGTGTGGCTCAGCCGGTTGTGTTCAACTTCGGCTCGGGTCACGATCTCATGGTTCATGAGTTCAAAAGCCCCGCGGTTGGGCTCTGTGCTGGCAGCTCAGATCCTGGAGCCTGCTTTGGATTTTGTGTCTCCCTCTCTCTCTGCCCCACCCCCTGCTCTCACTCTCTGTCTCTCTCAAAAGTAAACATTAAAAATAAATAAACTTAAAAAAAAAAAGAGCTCTATCAAGAAGATCATAGCCTTTGATAAAAAAGTTAGGAAATTTTAATTTAAGAAATTAACCCAAATTTCCTATAAGAAAATAGTTTAATCAGGATATCATATCCAATCTAAAGTATTAATGTACTTATTAAATCAGAACCAAGATGTTTGTAAATATGGAATCCCAGGTATGTAAGAATAGTTAAAAAATTATCAAAAAACATAATAAAAAGGTCAAAACACTACAGTTCATTTGTAGCTATGAGAATTTTAAGCTTTGATAGGTTTCTTAAGCTTTGATGATTTCCTTTCTCAGTGGCCCATTACACACTTAAGAGTCTACTGAGGATAAAAGGTTATGGGAACACTTTGGAAACATTAAAAAAGTTCACAGTTCTCTGCTTCTGAATTCTACCTTTAATAGTTCTGGGTGGCTTGGGAAGTGTGAATAGCCAAAAGAAACTCATACTCATGACTACCAGCTGTGGGACTTATTAGTAAGCACTTTCTTTATAATCTAGTGAAAAAGATATTATGATCTTTTTACAGATGAGTCAGCTAAGGCTCAGAGATGTTACATTATTTCCACAAGGTCATTAATTTTAAGTAATGGGAGAGTCAGAATTCAAAACCAGTTTGGCGTGACTCCAAAAATAATTTTGTTTCCCTACAACAGATCTAAGAAATTCTCACTCTCTACAATAATGTCTTAGGCCTTTGTAGAGGCCTTACTTCAAAGAGTTACATCATCTGACACCAATTAAATAAACATGTGCACAACTAATTTTGGGTACAACTCTACCATCAACGAGATAATTTTGTAAGCCCTCATTAACTAAAGGAATAATAATAGGGAAAAGAAAGCAGTAAGATTCAAAATTTCCTAGACAGGTAGAAAAAATATGGGCCAGCCACACTTTCATGTTTAAATCCTTTCAAATTCTAAAATACAGATTAATGTCAATTTAACATTACAGCTAATATAACACAGTTATATAAAATGTATAACAAATAAAACCCTATTTTATAAGCTACAGGCATTTTGCAGAGACAGATCCATTTGGATCACCAACAATTAAGTCATTTCTGTCAATAATTTGGGGGAAGTGGGGAGACAGATGGCAGACTGTGAAATAACATGAGGTGAGGTAAAGAAGTAAGGACAGTGAGCCTCATCTGTTCTTCTGAATCATTTTTAAGACGGAAAAAATTCAAGTTACGGAGAAAGAAGAGAAAGTTCAAACAGAGAAAAGTATATATTCGATGGAACGAGGTACCTGAAGAAAAAATTATGCTGTCCAAGACCACTCACGTGAAAATATATCTTTAAGTTTTGGGGCAAGATGAAGGGTCACTTGTTTTTCCTATAAAGCAGAAGTGCTCAGAATGAATGAAGAGAATTCAGAAGAGTGATAAAGGTTTGAATGGCTGCTCTACTGAATGGAAGATAAAAAGTGACCTGGAATAAGAAAAACTGGCAGTGTGAAGGGGCCACTTGACATCGAAAACCATGCATTTCTACAACCATCAATCCTGGTGGTGTGACTTCCCAAAAGCATTTGACAGGAAGCAAAGACAGTTTATTAATCCAGAGCAGGGGAGATGCAGGGTAGCTAGAAGTTTATGGTCAATATAGTTGATTTGTGAATCATGATGTCTGTGCCAGAGAAAGACAGAATGAAAAGATATGCAGGCAATAAGGGACTGATAAAGCTGGGTAAGCAAATCAAATTGGAAAGTGAGATATGGACATTAACTGTGACCATGTAGCAATATGGCGTTTGTCTGAAGAATTCCCATCTTTCAAGGCAGACCACTATTTTTAGATCTAATTATTAAGGAGCCTTCTCCTGAAGCCTCATGCAGCCCCAAAAAAGAGAATTTTTCTTTTTTAGAAAAAAAATTAAGCACTAAGCACTACACCCAACATGGGGCTTGAACTCATGATCCTGAATCAAGAGTCCCATGTTCTACTGACTGAGACAGCCAGGCACCCCAGTAAAGAAATTTTTTCTTTTTAATGTTTTTATTTATTTTTGAGACAGAGAGAGACAGAGCAGGGGAGGGGCAGGGAGAGAGGGAGACACAGAATCTGAAGCAGGCTCCAGGCTCTGAGCTGTCAGCACAGAGCCCGACGCAGGGCTCGAACTCACGGACTGTGAGATCATGACCTGAGCTGAAGTTGGACGCTTAACCAACTGAGCCACCCAGGTGCCCCAAGAGAGAATTTTTAATGCAGTATCACGGAAAGGCAACGACGTCAATACCAACAATGAATGTTTACTGAGTCCTTAAATATGTACTTAGCATTACTTGCTTTACATAGATTAATCTGAACAGTGCCAGGAGGTACTAATATTAATGTAGAAGAATAAAGGTGGGGGAAAAGCCAAAATAACTGGGAATAAAAAATGAAATGAGGGGCACCTGGATGCCTCAGTCAGTTAAGCATTCCACTGGTGATTTTAGCTCAGGTCATGATCTCACAGTTTGAGTTCAAGCCCTATGTTGGGCTCTGCACTGACAGTGTGGAGCCTGCTTGGGGTTCTCTCTCCTTGTCTCTCTGTGCGCCCCCCCCCGCCTCCCCCGGCTCCCTCACACATGCACGCACTCACTCTCAAAATAAACATTAAAAAAAAAATGAATTGCTCTGCCAGATAAGAAAATATATCATCAAATATTCAGTAATCAAAAGAGATTAATATTGGTTAAAACAAAAGAAAAAAGAAAAAAAAAAAAAAGGAACAGATTTTACAAAGCCCAGAAACACATAAAAGAATTTACTGTCATCCCTCGACACTCTGGTGCTTTCTATATGAGTTCATAACAACACAGTTCTCATTACATATACAATTTTTACTCCTAAGCAAACATTTTTTGCTCATAATAAACATGGGGCTGATGAACAGTGCTAGGAAAAACTAGTGCTTTTATTATGTTTCCTATTTCAGCATCAGATCAGTGTGGTTATTCTCCAGTCCTCAAAATGCATTTTTACGATGAAAAATAAAAGTAGCCTTGTTTTATATAAATATGGTTCCCAAACCAATGGTTCAGAAGATATATGTATCAAACCCAGTTATGGCTGCCTTAGGTTATCTAAGGTCTGCAACAATTAGCATAGAAAAAAAGATTAAGTTCTGCTCTTTTAGCCTGATACCAAGTTCTTCCTTGCTTTAAGGATGTTTAGGTTTTATTAGTGTAATAACCAAGTTGGAGCATGAAGTTATAATTGCTTATTAACAATACTTCCTAATGTTATAGCTTGGGTTTTCATGATAGAATTTCTTCAGTCTTTGTATGAATTAATGTCTGCTTATATAACACTAAAAAAAAAAAAAAGTTTTATTTATTTTTGAGGGAGAGAGAGAGCTGGGGAGGGACAGAGAGAGAATTCCAAGCAGGCTCTGCACTGTCAGCAGGTAGCCTGATGTGGGGCTTCAACCCACCAACTGTGAGATGATGACCTGAGCTGAAATCAACAATCAGATGCTTAACTGACTGAGGCACCCGTTTACATGACTTTTTGAATTATATGGTCCTACAGTAAGAACTAAGCACATCATAAAAGTGGCATCACAAGTTAAGGAGAAAAAAAAGTTAATTATCTGGATTTCCGAAAGGAGGAAAATCCATTTAGCACACCACCTTGCACTTTACTCCCTAATAAACTCCAGACTGACTAGAATAAAATATAGGTACAACTGCTGCTTTCTTGGTGGAAAAAGAAAAAGAATGCGACAGATATGAAAATGAGAACATCCAAGTAACATAAATATCTGGAAAAAAAAAGTTAACCCACCGATACCATAACATACTAAAACAAGTGGTTTTGTTTTGCTCATCCAGATGACTAAGATTACAGAAATGGTAATGGCCAGCAGAAGGTTGACAGGATGGGATGCTGGTGGTGGCTTATAAATTGGTGTAACTTCACTACAGAATAATTTGTGGAGTATTTACGATCCTCTGACTTTGGTAAACATCACTTGTAAGAATTCTACCTGAAAGAGATAACCACTTATGGACAAAGAAAAGATGCTGACTCCAGGATTACTTATAATTTTTAAAAAAGGGCAGGGGTGCCTCGGTGGCTCAGATGGTTAAGCATCTAACTCTTGATCTCGGCTCAGGTCATGATCTCATGGTTCTGGAGTTAGAGCTGACAGCATGAAGCCTGCAGGAGATGCTTTCTCTCTCTCCCTTTCTGCCCCTCTCTTGCTTGTACTCTCTCTCAAAACAAATAAATAAAACATTAAAAAAAAAAGGCAAATGTAAATATTCAACAATAGAAGGGTCGAATGTAAAACAGTATGCACACCATGATGGAATAGTATTCAAAGCTTAAAAACTGAGAAGAGGAAACTGCACAATATACAACTGAAAACAGCAAACCACAAAACAGTATAATCAAAATTTTAAGTACTGAAGAGAGCTAGATGCCATGTGAAGTGCTTTTACATAGTATCAAATTTAATTCTCCCCAAACATTCTGAATAAATGTTATTTGGCATATGGCACTAACATACACAAAAATTTTTTCAAAAGAAAGTTAAACACTACTTTTATTTTTTTTATTCAAAAAAATTTTTTTTTTCAATGTTTTCTAAATTTATTTTTGAAGAGAGACAGCATGAGTGGATAAGGGTCAGAGAGAGGGAGAGACAGAATCTGAAGCAGGCTCCAGGCTCTGAGCTTTCAGCACAGAGCCTGACGCAGGACTCAAACCTCAAACCGTGAGATCATGACCTGAGCTGAAGTCAGACGCTCAACTGACTGAGCCACCCAGGCGCCCCAAGCATTATTTTTAAAAGTAATTGACCTTAACACATGTATCAAATCATTATGTAGCAAAATTAATACAATGTTTTAGGTCAATTATGTCTCAATAAAAGTGGAAAAAAGATTAAAAAAACAACCTGATATAACAGCATTCAGAGTTAGAAATAGGCTTAATAATAGGCTAACCAAAAACCTGATAACATCACAACTACCGGAAAATTACTTTTGGGGAGAAAACCCCACCCAAGTCCAGTCAAATTAACAGGATTAAAGGGAAAAAAAAAAGAAAAAAAGGAAAGAAAGAAACGTGCCACAAATTATCCACAATTAAGATTATGATTTAGAATAAACCACTCACATGTAATTAAAACAAAAAAACAACCCCAAAAACCGCTTCTTGAAAAATCTCTTTAGTTATAATCGACAGTTATACCAAGTAAAATTAAGTCTAACTCATTTAGAATTTCATTCCCTAACGGCAGAAGAATGCAATCTAAAAATGCAAAAACGAGGACTCACTGTTAAATATAAGAACAAGGTAGCATTCAGCAGAATGAACACTTACTTAGGAAGATGCCTTACGAGTACATCTTTGCATATCGGTTGCTCAGCCAAAGTGAGCCAGAATTCACAGGCTTCCAAAGCCACATTTTCATCTTGATCTTGCGTCCTCTGGAGCATGTACTACAAACAAAGCATTAGTATTAATCAGTTTAAATCACACAATTAAAATAAACCTTTTTCCAGCAAGCTAATGGTCATCCTCTGCTGTGGCCTTGAACTAGTGATTCTCAACCTAGGCTTTGGGTTTTTAAAAGTTTCTGAGTCAATTCTAAAATGCAGCCAAACTGAAGAACCACTGGTATAGAATGTTGCTTAATGAAAAGTGTCCTAAGCATGTCTGGCCTATCTGCTTCTGTACAGGTGTATTTTGGTTTATGAAATGTATTTAACAAACACTGTTTTCTTAGAAACATCAAAATAAGAAAGTCCATTATACCTTTCTTTAAAAGGAAGAATCTTTTTATAACGTAACAACTCAAGCTGTCTTTTGTATTTTCACGAATATAAAGTGACATATACATATTATACAATTACAAAAGTTAATTTTTTTTTTAATTTGGAAAGAACTAGTGACATTTCTTAGTGCTACTATAATTTATAGTTTCCGAGAGAATAGGTTTATCATGTCCTTTGAACATGCCAAGCCAAATTCATTCTTAATTGTAGGAACATCTGATCATAAAATGTATCCAAATTTTGTGTCTCCCCCTCTTTTAAAAAATCTTTTAAATCTTTTAAAAAATCTTTTAAAATATGCAAAAACAAAATAAATATAATCAAAGGCACTCATAGCATTTCCCAATGTATATGGGCGTGGAAATGGCATCAAATGATGGATGAAGCTTTTATACACACTCTCTCCCTGACTGCAACATCTCACAGGGCTAAACATGGCAACGCAAAAGATGTGATAGGCCAACCCCTACTACATTCCATACTATGTCCTACTACCAAGCTCAGTATCGCTGAAGAATCGTAGAACTCTACGGTTCTACGCTGGCTTCCCAGCTATGACATGGCCCTAGCAAATGATAAAATAAAGGTCTTTAACTTTCTGGTTAGCTCCAGCTTTCACTAAACTTTCAACTAACTCCACCTGATTCTTCTAAGCACTTCAGAGAGAGTAAGTTCATCAGAGAAAATGTACCTTATTCCCATTTAGTGCTGCTACATACCTTTATTTCTACAACGACCCTTCCATACACTTCAGAAAAGGACTGGCTGTGCACTATCAATGCTAGCCTTTTCCTAACAGGTCTTAGACCCCACCCTTTAAAAAAAAGATTTTCTCTCTCTCTACCATACAAAGGATCTAAATAACATTCTCACACACTTGCCAAGCTATATACTACTCACACACAACTATATCCAATAATATGAAAACTAGGTGCTAGAGTCTGACACTAGCAGTACTGAGTACTGCCCAAACAAGTTATTTTGTTCTAATAATAATTTTACCTTGGTGCTATGTACTACTTCCTTTAAATATGGCTAATCTATGATCAACATACTCAGAATTTCCTAGTAAAATTATTTTAATTGCATAGGGATTGAAAGTCTTAAAAAAAAAAAACTATAGCGATTATGTCTTCTCAGAAATTTCACTGTTACCATAAATCACAAGTGGATCAGAATAATTTTACCAGTAATGGGTGGAAAACAAACACTGTAATTCCAAACTCCAATGACACAAGAATGTGCTACTTAATGTACCACAGTTTTAGTGATCACTTAGTCTAACCCATATCTGATAAACACAAATAATTTAAACATTTGTTAGTTATTCTGGTTAAAAGCCATCTATTCCTTAAAATACTTTTCCCTCTCTATACACATCTTAAATCTCATGAGAGAAAAGTCACCATAAAGATAACTTATAATTTTAAGGCCATAACTGGTTTCATTATTCATCCCCAACAAATGTGTTAAATAAATTGTTAAATAAATTTGACATTATGCATTTTTATCTCAAGGATTTTCTTGGGGGAAAAAATGAGGAGAGTGTCTTTAAGTTGTTTGTATTACCTCAACTATATTATGCATGTGAGGAAGCAGGCGATCCATTCGAACTTCAAGCAACATCACAAGTGCCCGGCACACATTTTTCCGTACCTCTGGTTCTTCATCACCAGCCAATGCAAAGAGGTTCTATTGCATGAGAAATTTTTCTCTTGTTAAGCATTTCAATGTATTAGAAAGGTTTATACATAATAACCAGTCATCTGTAAGTTGGTAACATTTAAAGAAACTCTAAGAAGGTACAAATAAAGATGGAATTAATTGGCCTGAAATATTAGGTTATAAGACAATTAATTAAATGTAGGATGATAATTGTCAAAACCCATGACTTTGGTAAATGACCTAAAGCCATTCTTTTGGAGACAGTATGATTGGTTGTGGGTTTTGTTTTTTTTTATGTTTATCTTTGAGAGAGAAAGAGAGAGAAAGAGAGAGAGAGAGAGAATGAACATGAGCAGGGGAGGGGCAGAGAGAGGGGGCGACAGAATTTGAAGCAGGTTCCTCGCTGTCAGCGCTAAGCATGACACGGGCCCACACTCAAACCCATGAACCATGAGGTCATGACCTGAACCAAAGTTGGCCACTCAACTGACTGAGCCACCCAGGTACCACTGATTGGGTATGTTTTAAGGTAATTTTAGTTTGTGAGAATAAAACCATGTCATTAGGACATGGGGCATTCATCTCCCTCACCCAGAAGAAGATAATCTTCAAAATACAATTTAATTTTCCTTCAAAATTACGGTCTGTCAAGAGATTATTTCTACCAATCCCAATTCTTAGGGTAGTAACAGGTACAAATTCTCTAAAAGTATCAATAACTGGGAAATGTATGCTGAGTTTCCAACAACTTAACCCCAAACTACTTATTGTTCTCCAAGCCAACTACTGAAAAAATAGTAAAAGTAGCAATCAAGATTATGTTTTCCCAAACAGGTTTGTCACCAAGGTGAGGGGGCAAAAAGCCTGAATAAACAACAGACTATTTCATTTAGTCTTCTCTAAGATGTTGTTATACAATTTTACAGATAAAGAAGTTTAGAAGTTACATAACTTGCTACCCAGGGGGCATCTGAATTTGGTTTTCATGGAATTTTAAGTCCAGATTCATTTCCTTATACCAATAAGCTGTGTTTTGTAGAGGTTACAAAGTGGAGATATAAGAAGTAGAAACAGTAACCCTCCCCCATCTCATTCCTGAATTTTACTTTATCTACACATACACATGAATTATAATAAAAAGATTATTTAAAAAAATTTAATGTGGGGGCGCCTGGATGGCTTAGTCGATTCAAGCATCCCACTCTTGATCTTGACTCAGGCCATCATCTCATGGTTTTCTGAGTTTGAGCCCCACATCGGGCTCTGTGCTGGTGGTGTGGAACCTGTCTGGAATTCTCTCTCTCTGCCCCTCCTCCACTCGTGCTGTGCCACCACCCCCCCACTCAAAATAAATAAACATTAAGAAAACTTCGATGTCCCACAATCTTTAAAAACAAAAAGCCAAAAAACAAAAAAGAAACAAAACCAAAACCAAAAACTAGAGAAACATCTCCAAACAGATGAACTTGAAATCTTATTACAACAGATAAAACAATGGAGAAGTTCAAATATCAAAAGTGACAGTATGTGAACTACTGATGTAGAACTTTAAAAACTTCGATGTTCGATTTCCCCAAGTCCTGCCTCTGCATCGGATGCTTTGAAACCTCTACAGTTCCTCTTTTCATCAGATAGATATATATTTTACACAGAGAATACTCTGACAGCATTGTTTATAGGTTCAATACACATTCTTTGTTAAATTTAATGTTGTCTTAAGTATGAGAATTTAGCTTTGCCAAGATAGGTCTTAGCCACATAATAGTAACCAATACACTTTTCAGTCAATATTGTCAGACTCAGCAGACGTTGTAACACCTGCCCCTGATAAAAACAATAATTCAAGAAATAAATGATCTATTTCTTCATTTAGCAAATGGTTATCGAGGGCCTACTATGTGTCAGGTGCTTCCTATGGATGTTGACTGCTCTCGTAGGATGGAGAACTAGTTGAATCTTGTAGGATTATCAAGTAGGAAAGAACTGTTAAAATGGTAATGGAACACTAATGGAAAAGATTTTAAAATGTTGGGATGTTCTTGCTCCACTTGCTGAGTATGGTCCTGTGGAATCTTTGTTTTCTGAGGGAATTTAGTATCTTTTATTCTAAATTATATTTCTGTATAAGATATTGGTGTATCTATCCCTGTTCCTGTTTTAAGCTATGAAATAGCTCTGGAATAGCAGGCTCTGCTCCAATTTAGTTATAGCAAGTATCTTTTTAACAATCCAACAAGGTAAATTATTAGCCTCATTTTACAGAGAAGGTAATGGAAAACATGTTAAATAATGTGCCCAAAGTTAGCAGCTGTGGAGCTGAGATTTGAACCCAGGCAGGCTGACGCCAGACTTTGAGATAATCCACTACCTTCTACACCA
The DNA here is from genome assembly GCF_023721935.1 of Panthera uncia. NCBI lineage: Eukaryota > Metazoa > Chordata > Mammalia > Carnivora > Felidae > Panthera > Panthera uncia. The sequence goes on along the minus strand of NW_026057577.1, from coordinate 52,753,872 downwards.
AACCAGACTGAAAACACCTTGAGGCATAACATTTATTTATGTATCCCTAGCACCAAGCACAATGCCTAATTCACAGTAGGACTCGGCAATATCCACTTAAGACTCGTGTTTTAGTTTCAACTTTTAAATGGCTAGAGGATCCTTATGGCTACTACTCATAGTCTACTGGTAAGATATGTTCAGAAAAAAGCTTGTCAATTTAAGTGATGAGGGAAAAGATGACACCATTTTCCCTTCCTTTCTTATAATTTCCCAACAAAAATTCTAGCAGGATGGCCTCTAAAATTTTTAATAGCTGGAAAGGAATGAACTATTAAACTCTGATTTAATGAAAATAAAAGTGAAATGCTTAAGGAACTTTAACAACTTGTTTACAACTGTGGTGATCAAGTGGTAACAGTTCTGAAAAAATCCTGTTGCTTAGGGTTCATGGCCAGAAAATAATGCTGTTGTTGCCTTTCTGCTTTTATCGAAAAGGTAAAAGGGCCTTTAGAAATACTTGACGAGATTTAAGAGTCAATTTTTTCCATGACACCTCTAATTTTACAATGGAAACCAATGGAAAATGAAGCACCGTCCTTTTAGTCTATGCCTTCAGATTCTTTATCAAGTTAAGATGATTCAAACTCACCAATGTTTCATGTTTCAAATACTGCAAAATAGCTGGGAGACTTAATTTACATTTGGAATTTGAATAGTATATTCAAACAAAAAATTTGATAAAATTTGACAAACAAAATACTCAAGATATTAAACACCCAAATTCCATAATCAATGTTTGTATCGTTAAAAAAAAAAAATCAGTAATGAGGAAAAGTGCTTTTATCTTTAGTTAACAAAAATCACAAAGTCTACACTGTATCCAAGTTTAATACTATCAAATAATTTAACATTTTCTAACTTCCCCAAAAGCAAATGGGGGTGGGGGGAAGGGGAGAGAGACAATCTTACCTCAATAAAAGAATCAATGTGCAACATCAGAGCTTGAGTCCTACTGATGATAAACTGATTGACACATGCAACAGCGTGAGACCTAGAAACAAAATTTAACATTTAACACATGCTCACTGCAGCATTTTCTATTTACAGAAGATTGACAAGAACTTAAATACTCCTCCGTAAAAAAAATTATGGTGTATGTAGAGCCATAAATGTATGTATTTACATATATATATGGCACACACGAGTATGAATCTTAAGTGAAAAACGCAGGGTGCAGAACATTACATTAGTACTTCTCTGAAAGTGGTGAGACTCAAAAAGGACATGTGCATATTTTTAATAGTGGATACCTCTGAACAGTGGGATGGTGGGCAGAGGCATAATGGATATATATAATGGGTACATATTCCTTTAAAACTAAAGACGTAGTCAACTCAATGCCATAGCAACTCCTAATGGCACTACCTGTAAAAATATACCCATAATCCAATCACTTCTTAACCACCTTCACTTCTTCCCTAGTCCAAGCCATGATTTCCTATGAGGATTACTCCAATAAGATCACATTATACCCTTGTTCAGATTTCTCCAATAAAACACAGTCTATATTTTCTACCAAAGATCAAATGGTAATATTTTAAGATTTGTGGGTCACATAAAACCTCTGTGGCACATTCACCCCCACCCCCAAACATAACCTTTTTAAGTATAAAATCATTCTTAATTCATATGTTATGGGCTGAATTTGGCCCCATGGGTCACAGTTTGCTGACTATTGGCCTAGACATTCCACTACAGTGTGGTTACTCCCTACGTATCCTAGTATGATGCAAAGTTTTCTTTTTTGGTCAGTGTAAAAGGCTTGTTCCTAACTCTAGGACCTTTATACTTGTTCCCTGTCTTAAATGTCTTTCCCCTTGACCTTTCAAAGATGCGTTACTTTACTTTGTTCAGAGTCTCTACACAAATGTTACCTGTACAGTGAAACTTCTATGTAAAATACCTCTAAGCCCTTACTCTCATTTTTCCACAGTACTTATCATGAAACTATAGTTTTTTTTCTGTCTGCCTCTTCTTCTGATAACCCAAGAGAAAAAGGCGACAGAAGAAGGTACCAGATACCCAATAAACCTATGACAAGATATTCAACATAACCAATGACACAGAAATAACCATCAAGCTCATAATGAAACACAATTTTCTATTTGGCAAAAATTAAAATACATGACAATACTAAATGCAGAATATATGCACCCAGAGAAACTTTTCCTTTGTTAATAGAAAGTATGAATTGATGCAAACGCCCTGGAAAACAGTTTGGGGTTCTTTCCTTGTTATGTACCCAGTGTCTTAGAAATTCCTCCCCAAAGACTTTACATCTTCCTAGAAACTCTTGCAAATAGACAAAAGGAGACAAGCAAATGTTTTCAACAGCACTATCCACACTAGCAAGTACCTGGAAGCCACCCAAAGGCTAAGGGGGGGTTCAAGGGGAAGATCATGAATAAATTGTGTAAACCTCGTATGAGGTACTATATAGTTGTCAAAACAAATGAGCTATAATGACAAAATATGGACGAATCCTAGCAAAATATTAAATTTAAAAAGTCACCAAAGATTAAGTTCAGTAAAATACTATTTATAAAGTTAAAAACACATACAGATATATATATACATTTTTTTACATATCATATATATTTTCAATAATTGTTTTTTAACAATCCAAGGGAAGGGTCAGGTCAGGATTAGATGTAGGTTGCTGTCAAGACCTTAGCTTTCATTCTGGGTGGTAGGTTTGAGTGCTTATTATTAAAAATAACTAATATGTAACTAAAGACTAAATACAAGTGGGCGAAGATGAGAAGGTCATGAGCTAAGAATGATAACCCAATTTTGTGTATTTCTGGTAGGATTTATAAAAATCAAGTGGCTCTGATTTTTCAATTGCTTAATGCTGTAATGGATAAAACTATAATCCTTTGCCTCATTCTATATTCTCAAAGTTCAGCAGTTATTTTGAGATGGAAAACCACTTTTAATAGCACATAAAAAATATCAGTTAAACTGTATAAATAAGGTGTTAAACAATATAGAATAAAATATAAAGATGAAGCTTAATGCACTGCTAAAATACATAGCAAATACGTTTACCCAAATACATGTTAAAATGAAGAAAAAATTTAATGGTATGTACAACAGAATCTCAAATGGGTAGTAATGAAGAGTCACTAAACAGAAACATTTCTATATTCCTGAAGTCCACCTAGTCAAGTTTTAAACAAATGTCCACCCACAAAAATGTATTAACATTACAAAACACTGTTATATCTAGTAATGGTATGCCAATTGCCAGGAATATGCTTTTTGGATTTTTCTGTTTTTCTTTCACTTGTTAAGAATTGGGTCACAAAAAAAAGTGACTTTCTTAGGAGTAAAGAAAAATATGCAAAAAACTATACCTTTTTTCATCACCTTAGTTGAAAGATTAAGAGGAGAAGACTTCCTAGGGAACATGAACTCTAGTTAACTATGTCAGGAAGAGTAAAATGTCATTATTTGTTTGCATGACACTACCATAAATTAAGCATCTATTAAGTTTCCACTGTGAGAACACTGTATTAAGTACGACTTAAGATGAAAAGTAATTAAAATTAGATCGAGATAAAGGAAAAAGAAATAAAGAATTTAAGCAAGAAAAAGATTCCTGATTACCCTCTGGTCACATTGTTGAAATGAGAATCCTTCAGAATACAGCTTGGAATCTTGGAATAAACTCCAATGAACATCTAAACAGTTACAGCCTATGCATAAAGTTCATGCAGCTGGATATCCTTGCCTCTGGGATCCTGCACAATTTCTACTTTAAATAGTAATATGGTGTTTGGTCATTCTACCTAAAAGCATGAAGCACTGACAATGGGAAACAATAAAAATCAGAGCAACTGACAATCAGAAAAGCACTGACTTTTCCATACTAATGATAAGCAAAAGACAAAAGGAGAAGTAAATGCAGAAAGCAAAAAGAAAAATACAAAAAACACAAAAAAATGAGTAGAGCAGCCTGGGGAACTTTTGGTGAAGTTACAGGAGTCTCACACACCTCAAAAGTGTGAAAGCATCATGACAATTATAGCTCAACAGGACAAGTGATGATAATCAAGTTACTCAAAGGCTAATATTCCAAAATAATATTTCAACAACTATATGCTAGGCACTGTTCAAGGAACTAGGGATATAACAGGAAAACAAAGCAGGCCAAGGTTAACTTGTGGCCAATTGGCCCTACTGATCTGAGTGTACTCAAAAATTCTTCTACCTTCACGCTCAAAGTGTTTTAAATTAGATGTAAAACGCTTAAACTGAAATTACTAAATAATTCAGATGTCGTATTGGAGCAATTTTTACCACAAAGCTGCATATGACTTGGCAAGATTCATAAATTAAAACAAAAACAACATGACAACATCCCCAAAACACAATGACTTTCAGCCTTACACAAAGGATCTTTGAAGCATACCATCTAGAAGGTAGAGAACTATCGTATTGGATGAAAATTTCATCAGATAAAGTTCACATTTCATGTGTTTTGCTATGAAAGGAGTACATTTCAACAATTGAAGTTCACCTTTGTGGAATATCAGCATCTTCTGCCAATCACAAAAATATTAGGTAATGGAAAATGAGAGTGGTCAGGCTTAGAGTTTACAAATTAATTTGATACTGGCTACACAGATACCTTATTTTTGGACTACTGTGCTTGAAGAACTGCAAAAACTTGGGGATCATGATGTTGAGAGGACGATCTAAAACATCACTATCTAAAATCTCAGCAGAATCTTCACAGATCTTCTGAAGGGCGCCAAATGCTCCCTGTGAAAGATATTTAAATTATTACAATTAATTAAAAGTGACGCCATTTTATTTTTAATGTTTATTTTTGAGATAGAGACAGAGCACAAGTGGAGGGAGGGGGTGCGGGGCAGAGAAAGAGGGAGACACAGAATTCGAAGCAGGCTCTAGGCTCTGAGCTGTCAGCACAGAGCCTGACAGAGGGCTTGAACCCAAAGACCATAAGATGATGACTTAAGCCGAAGTCGAACGCTTAACCAACTGAGCCACCCAGGTGCCCCATAAATGAAGCCATTTTAAAAGCAAACTGAGGAATATTGACTAATTTGTATGAATGTTTTCAGCTCTCATAAAACCTATAAATTTAGTCATCAATTTTAATACAGAAATCATTTTACCATTGAAGTATCTAAAATCTTAGCTTAAACATAATAGTACATTTTTATCCTAGCATTTAATGACTTAAAATTAAAGGATATTCTGGTTGGGAGGGACTATAATAAATATTATCTAACTGAAAAAGCTCCCTTCTCCTGAAATATTCTTTTCAATTTTAAGTCAAAAAGAAGTCTTAATATCTTTTAAAAATTACTTATATGTAAAATCATTCATTGGGTAATGGTGACAAAACTTGGTAAACGGGCAAAAAATTCAAATTAGCAACTATTTCCCTACATCCATTTTATACCAAAGGGGTTAACCTAGACTCCTGCCAGTAGACAACATGCAACCTACTAACCACCTCGAACATCTCATTTACTGCTTGTAATTCCATCAGGAGCAGAAACCTGGTACTTACTTTCCTCGTACAATTAATAGAAGAATACTTTCTCTTTAAAATGTGACTTATGGGAGTGCCTAGGTGGCTCAGTCGGTTAAGTGTCCAACTCCTGGTTTCTGCTCAGGTTGTGATCTCAAGTTTGTGGGTTCAAGCCCCACACTATCAGCGGAGAGCCAGCTCGGGATCTCCTCTCTGCCCCCTTCCCCCGCTCACGTCCTCTCCCCCTCTCTCAAAATAAATATTTAAAATATGACTTCTATAGAAGCTCCATAATTTCATGATTACTGTAGTTTTAATTTTTTTATTCTTGGTAAGTGCTTTCTAAAATTTTGATCCCCCCTTTCGTGTTGTTACCACTATACCAAACCATGATCTAAATTTTAATCAACTCTTACTTAATGGCTGAATACAATTACTATTTCAGTTCTTCTGTAATCTTACCAGTGTATTTCCAAGGCATTACTGGAAAATGTACATATGGGAAAGTACGTCTTTTTTGTTTTTAGGGAGGGAAAAGTGTGACTTTAAAGACCCCTCTGCTTACTCCCTCTCTCTCCAGTCCCTCCTTTTCCTCTTTCAGATCAGGCGACAAACTGCCAAGTCAAAAGGCCACCTGATTTTGTTAGGTTATTTCAGTGCTTGTCCTGTCCACGAGCAAGGCTTGCTTTCTTGAGAGGGAGAGGAGTCCCTGCCTTTGAAGAAGCAAAACACCTAAAATGGTTCCCATTCAAAACAGATTTCTACACAAATGGGAAGCCAGCTAATAAAAGAGATACATAAAATGAGAAATCCACACAGACTCCCTTTCCCATATGGAAAGGTTGCTGTTAATTTGATCAGTGAGTGGCAAACGAGATTTTAATTACTACATGATAAAAACTAGATTACATATACTGTGGACATGTCATAAGAGGCACAGAAACAATCTAGAGAAAGCAAGAAAGTAATCATGGTTGGTAAATTTGGTAAATTTAAATCTATCTTTGAAAACTACTACACAGATTAAACAATTGCACTTTCTTGTAGGAATTATAGTAAAGAACCTTTATAACTTAATAGTCGTTATAGAAAACAGTAAGATAAATGGTCACTAATGTAAAGCAAAAGGGTAACTTGAAGCTTCTAAGTTTTGAAGTTCTGTGTTTCATAGAATTATTTTTCTCAAAGGTTACAAATACACAACTAGATGAGAAAAACAGAGAAGAAAAAGTATGTAAGAAGCAAATTTCTTTACCTCACAAGTGTTGTAATCTTCAGAATCCAACAGGCTACAGAGTTTTGGTAAGAGGTCAGGCCAATTCTGCAATTCTCCCTTGGAGGCTATGGTTGTAATCAAAATACCTTGAAAGAAAACATACACATTTAGGAAATCTGACTGCATTATGTCAGATACCGCCATGTGAATGCACACATGCACACACTTTCACTTAAACGCCTCAAATCAGCCCAGGACCTCCACACCAGGTAAATAATAACGTTCACCCAGGACCCCCCTTTCCACAACAGCATACCTGTAGAAAAACCACAGCACAAATCAGATGTTTCTAATCTTATTTTCCAACACTTTGCCCTCTTTTGTATTTTAACAATTATCTGCACAAAAAGACTACTCTTTTTGTACTACAAAAAGGGCAACTACTGCTGCCCTTTTCTAACAATACCAGTAGTTCCCCTCATTAAAATTAAAGTTAACCCACAAAGATTGGTGAACTGGGCTACATTAAAATTAAGAATCTCTGCCCATGATATAATACCATTAAGAGATGAGAAAGCAAGGCTTGATTTTTTTTTTTTTTTTTTGCCAGTACATATACAGAAATACAACTGATTATTGATTTTTGGAATCTGTAATCTAGTTAAATTCACATATTGGTTTTAGATTTTTTTTCCTAGATTCCTTAGGACTTTCTATGTAGTTAATAATGTTTTTTGAATAAAAACAATTTTGCTTCTTCCTTAAAAAAAAAAAAAATTATAGTTAACCCTTGAACAATGCGGGGGGTTAGGGGCACTGGATCCCCTCAGTCGAAAATCCACATATAACTGCTGACTCCCCAAAACTTAACTAATAGCCTACTGCTAACCGGAATCCTCAGTGATAACATAAACAGCTGACTAATATATATTTTGTGTATTACATGTATTGTACTGTTCTTACAAGTAAGCTACAGAAAAAAAAAATGCTATGAAAATCATAATGAAAACACATTTAGAATACTCTATTGTATTTATTGAAAAAAGAAATTTAGCCTAAAAGCAGACGCATGCAGTTCAAATCTGTGTTCTTCAAGGGTCAAAAGTGTTCCTCTTTTACAGAAGAGTAGAAAGAAATATACCAAAATGTGCTTAATCACTGGGTGATGAGTAGGAGTCTGTTAGTTTCAAACAAAAATACATTAAGAAAGTTATAATCTGCTCTCTGACTTAAGCTAGGATCTCAGCCACAGACCATGGTGGGGAGAGTGAAAGCAGATGAGCCATCAAGTGAAAACAATCCTGTGCCCAATAATCCCTCTGGTGTGGAAGACCCACACACTGCTCCAACAGTTCCCACTTACGGAACTGAATCACTGTCAAAGTGATCTTGCATCTTGAAGGCTGAGGGGCACATGCTGACTGATCATGTCACCCTGACTAGACTGTTTCAACTGTGTTGTATAGATCAGTTGTGATAATGAACTTGCAAATATACAAATACATAACACAAAAGTTTTGTTATACACGGTAATAATGCAGTAAGTTTTGTGTTAGTGTTTTCCTCTGCCCTAGCAAATTTAACATAAGATAATACAGGATGTTTGATGATTTAGATCTTTTAGTACCATAAGATCTGTATAAACACTGACAGTAGGTGAATTACAAGTACTCCAAACTTCAAAGTACTAATTTGTAAAAGCGAAGAAAAAAAAAGTGTTCTCTTGTTACTTTGAGAAGTGAGATATGCAAACAAAATGCCTGGCACATAATAAATACAGGAAGTACTCAATGATCATTACCGTAGCAAATTCTACAGTTTGGGCATATAAACAGTCTTTCAATTTTCCACTGTTAGTTTTGAGAATGTTGCTCTCAATGGCAAAGAGCTAAAAAATGTAAAGTTGTTGATCAATATGTACTCTGCACTAAAAAAATTCTAAATTATATGGTAAGGTCATCAATGTATTGATACCATTTTCAGACATAAACTTTAAAATATTCTAGTAAAATCAAGAAGGAGCAAGGCCAATAGTAGAGCTGTTCCTTCTCGCCATTTATTCTTTCCTGAAGTTAAAATATGTAAGAAGTGAGGGAGAGGGAAAGCTCTGGATCTGCCTCAATAAAGCCAACCAATGTCTTAAAACAAGCAATAATAAAAATTAAATGCCAGCCTACAATTTGGCACTAACAGATTGCTGACATTTGTTACTTCTGCTAGAAAAGCATTAAATGGTCAAAGACGAACAAATTCAAATTTAACTGGCCCATATAATTTCAACCTCTCCCAAAAAATCTTCTAATGCCTAGCATCCCAGCAAAAAGTGAAAAATTGTAATTCTCAGTGTATATAGCAAAGGTGGGAGTGAAAATTTGTATACTTAGCAATACCTATTAAAATTTTAAATGCTTAAACACCACACTTTGACCCAGTAATGCCACTTCTATGAATTCATTCTACAGAAACGTTCCCACATTGTTTAAACACAAATGACAGTCACTAAAATAATAAAATTATAAACCAACCATATGTTCTTAAACAAGAGAAGTAATTTTATATTTGCTTAAAGAATTATCACAGTCAGTGCAATGTAGTCTTTTCAAATAAACTTCCTTGGCAAGATTCCTAATATGTACTGTGAAGATTTAAAACATTTTTAAAGTCTGGCATACACTCACCATTCTTTTTACCAGTGTCAAGAGCTGGCAGAGCACTGGAAAGGCATAGGAGGGTCCATCAGAATAAACTAGGGATTCCCTTTTCTCAAAACAGAAATGACCTCTACCCATCCCATGTAAAATCAGTGTGCATAATGTGCATAATTAAGACGTTAATATTTTGAGAGAAGCCACAGAGCCTTTGGTTATTTTAAGTAAAAGATAAACTGGGCACTTTTCAAACCCATGAGACAAAAAATACAAAAGTAGAGAACTTTTAATGAAAATGACTGAATCATTATGAAGTTCTCAGTAACCAACTACCATTCAACCAACCTGCTAGATTAACAGAAGCTTTCTATTTCCAGGTCCTTGTAAAATTGAGCTGCTTAAGCCCCACAGCATACTGAACACTGCCCATTACTAGGCCCCTCTAGAGTCCACCTGCCTAGTTCTGCTTCCACGAATTGATGTTACCAATAGTCAGTTGTGTTCACTCCCAAACCTATTTACACCAGCTGTAATTAAAAAATTAAACATCTTAATTCAATAAACGGATAGTCGTTCTTTCACTCAAGCTGAACACTGAAAAGACTAAAAAAAACTGCTGTAATTAGACAAAGCAAATATTAAAAACAAGGGTAGAACATAGTAAGATTTAAGGTCCCATTCTTATGTTGTTTTAATAAAATTTCCTTTCTGTGTAAAGAAAGCTTCCATGCATTACACAAGGAAGCCAGGTAACAAGGAACGCAAACAAAAGGTAGTGATCCTACATTAACACCATTTGTTAATGCCCCATTTTAACCCACTTTGATTAAACCAACCACCAGTGAGTATGGTCTCACTAAATAAGGGATTTTACTGTAATAAATAATATTACTTCCAAAGCATTTAGAAGTGGCAATGAAAAATTCCCCCCCTCCCTCACAATTCAACATGAAATGGGTAACAAAAATTCCTACAGAAATAGTCTATCATCTCGGGACACCCGGGTGGCTCAGTCAGTTGAGTGTCCGACTTCAGCTCAGGTCATGATCTCTCGGTTCGTGGGTTCGAGTCCCGTGTCACGCTCTGTGCTGACAGCTCGGAGCCTGGAGTCTGCTGCAGATTCAGTGTCTCCCTCTCTCCCTGCCCCTCCCCTGCTCACGCGCTCTCTCACTCTCTCAAAAATAAACATTTAAAAAGAAAATTTAAAAAAATAAAAAATAAAGCTGAAAAAAACCAGCCTATCATCTCAAAAAACAACCCAGTTACAAACAGAATAAGCAGTACTGTAACAGTATAACTTACCTACAGTGGCTCTAATCAGAGGAGAGGAGTCACCAATATTGTTTAAACATTCACTCTTAATAAAGTCTGTTACACCATTTGGAAAGTTCTGAAAATGTGCTTTCACGTTATTCTTCAAAATGAGACCACTCAATGATCTTGTGGGTTCATCTGTAATAAAATATTATTGAGTTTCAAAGTAGTTTTCATTTCAAAATGTATCAAGGACGCTAACTTTTAAAATACTCCTACTCAAAAATTGATTGCAACGTTCCAATAATTTTGCTATAACCAGGAAAAAAGTATCATAAATAATTATCAAAAGACTAGCTCCATGATTTGTAGTTCAGGGTTTTTCAACCTTGGCATGGACATTGTGGCTGAGATAATTCTTTATCGGGTGCTGTCCTGTGCATCCTATGACGTTGAGCAGTACCCCTGACCATAGATGCCAGTATTACCTTTCCAAGTTGTAACAAAAATGTTTCCAGATAATGTCTGGAATGTTGCTGGGGTGGGGTGGGTGGCAAGGGAGGACCAAACTGCACCTGGTTGAGAACCACTGACTTAAAAAGTTAATTTAGTTTACACAGGGCCACTGCACACAAGTTTTATTGGGACCTGATATAAACATCAAATTACAGATCTCAAAGTATTAGTGACTAAAAATATCTATTAAAAAAATTAAGTCGACAAAAAATATGGGATCACCTTCACATACAAATAAGTGACGTTCATTTATATCATGTTTTTCACTTGACTCTGAGCTAAAAAAAAAAAAAAAAAAAAAGGGTAAAACAATTTTAAAATTTCCAGAAGTTAAATACAATTTACATTAAAACGTTTAGTCCAAAGCTGGGTGTTAACAAATTTTTAAGAAGAAATTTAACACTAGTAGAATGTAATTGATGCTTTACCAACTGACATCACCACCAACATTAGCAATAGTTAGGATCTTCTGAATGCTTATTTGGTACTAAACACTGCTAAGTGCATTCCAAATAGTGTGCTTTTAATCCTCAGAACCCCATGAGACAGGAATTATTATCCCACTGCACAAATGAAGAAACTGAGGGCTCTGCCAAAGTCACACAAGGCTATTAAGTGAGGAAGTCAAAATATGAACCTCACGAGTCTGGCTCAATCTACACTTGATGCATTCTGCAGTATCACCCTCCTCAAAGGACTGGAAGACATGAAGTTGTGGTGAGTAGAATATGCTATTACAGCACTACTGTTTTACACACGTTATTTAAAAAAATAAAATACCCATGGGTCGCCTGGGTGGCTTAGGGTTAAGTGTTCGACTTTGATTTGGGCTCAAGTCATGATCTCAGGGTTCCTGAGTTCAAGCCCCATGTCGGGTCTGTGCTGGCAGCACGAAGCCTACTTGGGATTCCTTCTCTCTCAAAGTAAATAAATAAACATTAAAAAAAAAAAAAAAGTAAAATACCACGAGCTTGTTCTAGTTTGTAGCATGCTGCCATCATCTGATTGGCGCTGAAATATTAAAGGGTGAAGCATATGGAGAAGCAAAAGGATAGCAAAATTTCTTTGCTCATAAACCCCACTCAGGCCATCACAGTAACACAGGCTAAAAGCTTTTGTCACCATCTAGTAACTTCTTCCTGGTTTCAATTACAACCCATTCCAATGAGTAAGTTAAAATGAAACAAAAACACTTCTAAATTCACTTGCAAGTTTAAAACTGCCATATAATAAATGAATAGCCAGATATTTAACTTCTACAAGCAATAATCCCTTTTGTCTTGTTAGCCCTTAATAATTCAGATAGTTTTAATTCCAATAACATATTTGTTTATAATACACACTATCATTCTTACAATAAATGATACAAGATGAGTTTTAATAGGCCACAACACAAGGTAGAAGTGATTTAAAATTAAAAATATAAAGCATTCTATATTAAAATATTTATCTTCATTAACATAAAAAATATCCTCTCTCCTAAATGCATTAAGAGCCACTGATTATCCATTTCTTTTTTTTTTTTTTTTTTTTTAAGTTAAGGCTTTACTTTACTGGGCCTCAATTTGTTGATTTGTAAAGCGAGGGAATTAGATGAGCTTATCTCTGAGGTCTCTTCCAGATCTAAAATTTTCCTCCATGATTCAGTGTAAACAAATTCACAAGAGAAATGGTGAAAAGATTACTAAATAAGCATTTCCACTTCAAGATGTTATTTATGTTCCTTCACTAATAGGATGATCCCAATGCCAGGTTTTTCTTTAAATAGAAAATGGAATATAGCAAGCTCATGTCCCAAATAAATAAGGCACAAGAAATATTAACTGTTAAACAAATGTTAAGCTTCTATCGTGTCCTGTGAAAAATGGTGACTAATAAATTGGAGGCAGTTATATCCAACTGCTCGTGATTTGAATTGTTTGTTTGCTTTTAAGAATACTTATTTATTCTTAACATCTCAAAAAAGCTTTCAGAAAGAATATTTTAAACATCTTTAATATGTGGAACTTAGGATGTGCACATGGACAGGACAGAGAATAGATGAACCGGTGAAAATAAATTTAAAATTTTCAAGTAAAACAATTAGTTTAGAAAAATTCATTTCCTAAATATAAAGTTCTTTAAAAAATGAGTAACACTGACTTGATTACAAATTAGTATGTGGGAAAAATAAATTTCTATATTAAGAAGCAAAGCATCAAGTACATTTATCAAACTAGGAATATTAGTTGCTTAATTTCAAGATATGCTGAAGGAATTTTCAGTTTCTTAAAACCCAGATTTAGAAAGTTTGAAGTTGCCATTACATCCCTCAACCATAAATTAAAATCCCTAAAATTAACATTTAAAATTAATCTAAAAAAATTACTATACTGTATAAAAATATCAAATCTGATAAAAGTATTAAAATCTGTAAGATTAGGGAGATTTTACTACACAGGAAGGCAATTTACCCACTAGAGCCTTGGATGCCTAACCCTTACAGACAAGACAGTCTGGCAGTCTAACACAGGGCATTATATAGCTGGAAAAAGTAAGACAGGTAAAATCAGTGTCAGAATCAGTGTCAGAGTCTAAGACTTCCCAAGTCCAAGTGCCCGGTTTTGTTTTTTTTCCGTTTGTTTGTTTTTTAAATAATTGCACTATGGCTTCTGAAACACTAATCACTGAACAGGGTATAGTGCTTTCAAGTAGAGGCCAATCAGTTGCTTAATAGTAAGTATTTTCACGCCTTTTGTGTGTCTGACAATGTTCCAGGAAGAGAATCTTCAATATTCAGGTAACTCGATAAAAAACAGCTCACTACAATGTAAGTTCCATGAGGGCGGAAATTCTTATTTTTTTGTTCACTTTCATTGCCCCTGAGCCTGGAAATGAAATGGTGCTCAATAAGTATTTGAGAAATGAATGAATAAAGTCTAGTGGGAAACACTGACATATATACAATAAAATGACCATATCATTTAAAAATAAAACTAGTTTTCATGCTTTGAATTGCCACAAAAGTAATTTAAGTTTAAAATTATTGTAGACTGGGGGTGCCTGGGTGGCACAATTAAATGTCCAACTTCGGATTACGTCATGATCTTGTGGTGTGTTTGAAACCCGCGTCAGGCTCTGTGCTGACAGCTCAGAGCCTGGAAACTACTTCAGATTCTGTGTCTCCCTCTCTACCACTCCCCAGTTCACACTCTCTCTCTCAAAAATTAACAAACATTAAAAAATTTTAAATAAAATCGTTGTAAAAGAATAGTTAATAAAGTTTCATTATATTGTTTAATATATACAGTTAGAAGTTTTAAAAAAGTCACAAAAGTCTATAAAGAGAATGATCCCAATTTTAATTAAATTTTAAAATAGTAAATAGCCATATAAGACTGTAGAATTAATTAATCAAGAATAATAGTAAATTCTCTCTGGGCGACAGGACAAGTGATTTTTCATTTTGGTTATATGAACATTGAATTGTTTTCTATGAATCCACATATATTCAGTTAATGAGTAAATCCTGCATTCAATCTGTTATGACATTCATGTACAAGGATTCAAGCAAAATACCAAAGTAGACTCTGTAATACTCTTTTCATTCACAAAATATGAAGGAGTTTATGATAAAAACACCCGATTAACAATCGAATGTTTATTAAGGATCTAAATTAAACTTTAGAGTGGACTCTTAAATCTCTCTGCCATTCCACATCTGTAAACCAGTGGTTACTATAAAACGCAAACCTTTGAAATTAATAACTCTCAGTATATTTTCATATATCTTGAAGACAGTTCCAAGTAGTTTTATCAATACAAACCTCACTTACCTTCAGATTTTAATTTCGTAAGAACAAAAATCAGGTAGTTGTTAAAATCTGGATATTGATTGAGTTGTTCCAGTTTCTAGAACAAACAGTAGTTAAGGAAACTTCTCAATGTATCGAAGGAAGAAATTAAGCATTTTCGATCTAAAATAAGGAATCCCGTTTGTGATATTTTAAACATTGCATTTTCTTAGAAAGTAAAATTTTCTTACTAAAACCATCAATACACTATCCCAAGAATGCACTAATGGTTATGTTAAATCTCTTTGGTGCTTTATGGCTGAAACATTAAACTTAATACTTTACATCAATTATATTCAATACAACATAAGCCAAGTTCTGAACAGGGTATATGCTCAACATAGCAAAAAAAAAAAAATTTCAAAAGAGAATGTTTTATTTGAACTTTAAAAACCTTAACCAGAAAGGTATTTACGTATAGAAATAATGACAAAAATGAAAAGCATCGCAAAGAAATGAAAACAGGTCTTTAAAGATCATTGACAGAACTTTATAAAATGGCTTTTCAACTTAGAAATCAAAAATGCTTTTACTAGACCCATTTACTAGACTCATTCTACTGAATATAAAATGCCACTTACACACAAGTCTGTTATCAAATCTTATTATGTAAGGTCAGTATGAAATTACTGAAATGCAACAGTTCCACAATTGTGCCCCCTCCCCAAGATCTAACATTTCTAGTGACATACATTTGCAGGTATTTCATTCTGTTGGCAGTCAACACTGACATGATACTCTATTATATCTTTCTTCATGCTCTCTTAACCTCTAATTTTTTTTAACACTAATTGTTTTCTTAGACAGTAATATTCAAATGTTTTTATTCAGCAGACCTAAATTTATTTTTAAATTAAATCCCTGATACAAACTCTAGGTACACCGTATTAGCTATTTACTACATACTAGAATACCCTCAATAGGTAGTGGTCAGATTAACTAGCAAAAGCATTCTCTACAAAATTTCCAAAGTCTACTTTCTTAGACCAAGAAAAAAACCAATGGTTTTTCTTTAGTCAATGGCAAAGACTAGCATACTGATGTGGTAATTTTTCATAAATATTTCCTGCTAAAATTTACTTGAGCTATCTATCCAAATTTACTTGAGCTTTCTATCCAAATTTTATTAATGGTCTTGCAAGAGGTAATTAGGCCTATACAAAAACAACAATGAAATAAATGCTTTCCTAAGGTCACAAAGGAACAAGATCATCCATCGTTAGGCACTTAGAAAATATAAAGCAATACGTATTTTTAAATACTATTCGCTTACTGAAATTTAACTTGTTTCTTTTGCAGAAGGCATACTATGCTCCAGGCACCCAGAATAAACTATAAATTTGATGGTTAGCCCAAGCACAGTTCCAGGCATATAAAAGGTATTTAATAAATAAGTACCAAAACAGGAATCTATAGTGCTACAGAAAAAAATTACAAGGTGGTTATGGCTTTGGCTCCCTTAAGAAATAACTGTGTCATACAATATCCGTAATTAATTCAATAAATATCAACTTCTATCATTCCTACAGCTATAACAACACAAATTAAGACTGGGCCACCACAGGGTTTCAGATACAAGCACCCACACACCCCAAAACTCTACCCTTCCCTTGGTACTGGCACTATCCCCTTCGGTTTTAAATGAGCAGTATTATATTAACCAAGAAGCTACGTGCTTCCTCCTCTATTAAAGGTTTTAAGTTACAGCAATGCAGTACTTCTTCGACACTTATTTAACAGAATTTCTCATGGAATTGTATGTAATTTCATGTTTACAAGTGTATTATGTTTAAGCCCTAAAGGGCTTACTTACCAAATTCTAGTTTTGCTGTTGACTAACAATAAAAATCAAGAGATTTTCTGCAAAAAAGCAGACTTAAATTGTTTAAAGAATTCACTTCTTTGGTCTCAACAGGGATAAGGTTATTTATGACTGGGTGAGTAAATTTGTCTCCTTTATCAGATCCAATGATCCGATATTTATTTGTCCACAGTTCAGGACACCATAGAAAACACAACAGAGGTTTTGCTGCTGCTTTTAACCTTTTCGGTCTCTAAAATCACAGCAACATGACCGCTACCCCAGCAAACTCCTTAAACACTGGGTACCTGAGCAGTCAACCTTTTGAGCCACAGAGACTATTTCACTCGGGAGCCAGGAAGCCTGCAACAGGTGTGAGCACGAGCAGCCCTGGGGTGAGGCCTGGGACCCCCTACTTGTAGGTCTCCAGCACTTTTAGGGCAAGGGCCCTAAAAAAACCCCAGGCCCAATGCGGCGGCAGTTTAAACCCCGCGCCAGCTCCACCCCATTTCTGGTCGGATGCTCGGCCGGCGAGTCCCGTCTGGCACGCAGAGTACTCCATCCGGACTCTCGGCCGACCCGCTGCCCCCTCCGCGCGGGGCGCATTGTGTGGAGCCGGGGGGCCGGGGTCTGCAACGCACCCGGGCCTCGCCCGCCTGCGCCGCTCTCCGCCCCATGGGCAGGTCAGCGGTGGGCGGGCGGGGACGTGGCGGCCGGGCGGGCGCACATGTAGCGATCGCGGGCGGCGGCCGGGAGCCCCCGCCTCCCGCGGGCCGGAAGCCGGCGGCCGCGGCAACACCCCGGACCCGGGCTCGAGGGCCGCGTGCGCGAGGCGCCGGGCAAGAGCTGCGGCGGCGGACGGGCCTCTCCCCGCGGGCGGGCAGGCGGACGGAGGGCGGAGGGATCCGGGGAGCGGGAGGAGGGGGAGGGGCGGCGGGAGCCACCCGGCCGCCGGGAGCGGGCCCCGCGCGGGGCGAGCTGCGCGGGCGTCGGCAAGGCCTCGGAAAGGATACTTGTTGCACGGTTCTCTGGATGGTGGTGTCTGGGGACTGGGACTCCTTCAGCAGCTGCAGGATTTGCTGAAGCCCTTGCTCGTCAGGTTTCCACTCATACTCCATCTTGGTTTGCTGCAAATAAAGCCAGACACAGGAAGAGACGGAGCAAATGTTACTCCCCGTGCACAGGCCCGAGGGCTTCCCGCGCCGAGCAACCCCCTTTTCCCCGCCAGAACGACCCCTCTGCTCCCCACACGCCTCGGACCTGCTTGGGGTGCCCCGAAAGAAGTCTCGGACGGCGAAACCCGGGGGAACTGATCCTAGCAGCTCGGCCGCCAACGTCTGCTGGTGCTGCTGCTGCTGCTGCCGCCGCGGCCGCCGAGCGCAAGGAGCCGACCAGACTGAGTCACCGCGAATTTGCAATCTGGCCCCTAGATCCGCTCACGGGAGCCCCCTGGGTCCTAGTGCCACGCATTTTTCTCCAACCCAACCTAACTAGAGTTCCGTACAGTTTATTACTGATTTAACGACTAATCAGAAGTCGAGTCCTTATCAAAACCCCGGAGAAACACCTGAAGAGATCTGATATGGGGTATTAGTTATTTTAAATTAACATGGTGAATAATGGAAAATGACTGAAATAGAGGGAAAAGCCTGGTAATTCCCCCGACAATTCAACAATACTTAGAAAAAATAAAAATGCTTACATTTCAACTCGATATAACTGGCACTAATATTTAGTCTAAAATATTAAAAATGTATTGCAATCACAACCCACATCTTGATAAACACCAAATACTGCATTTACATTTGCACGTGATTGAAAAAATTGCATTCTTTTATAAACTTAAACTTTTGAACTCTTAACTGAAATAAATTACATCTCAAATAACCACATTTCACAACTAAGGGCTTTGGTTGGGATGAAGGAAAAACAAGAGAAGTAACGTAATTTTATAAGTGGATGGTGTTTAATTCTATTAAAGTGTTCTCACATACATTTTCTCATTTGATTCTCTAGCCAACCTGGGGACGTATATTTGACCCCATGTGCCAATTAGGGATCAAAAAGGTCTGAGCAAAATTACCACAGTTAATTAGCAAAGACTGGGCAGAGTATAGGTTTCTTAAGCTACTAAGAGTTGCATTTGCTACAATCAGTTGAAACTATTATATCAGTGACACAGTTTCATTAAAACTAAATGCTTAGACAAAAACAAAAAAGTATCAAGCATAAATTATTTGTAAAAATCAAACTGAGTATGCTGAATTTTTCATAAGGCTTTACTACTACATGATGGTTGACAACTGAAATTACTCCCTCCCTAGTAGGGGTTAAAATTACCTGACCTTACTGTAGGTCTCTAGTTAGCACTGTTTTTCTTTCCTTCTTCCTTTTTTTCCTTTCTTTTTAAACCTTTCCTCTCCCCTTCACCCTTATTTTCTGGTTAATATCCTGTAATGTGGCTTGCTCACCATCTCCTATGGACTTCCTAAATGACCCAATGCAAAAAACTGTTCTTACTTAAAACAAACCTCCCCCGCCCACAACGATCATCTAAACATATCTATTAATATTATAATGTTTTTATTCCAGTCTTTATTCTGTGTGCTTATATGTACTTTATATTTTATAATGGGATTGCTGTTTCTTGCCCAACTTCATATATTAAATATTTATTGAAAGTATTTTTTAAAAACATGATAGTACTCCCTTGTATTGCTGTGCCACAAT
The DNA here is from genome assembly GCF_023721935.1 of Panthera uncia. Taxonomy (NCBI): domain Eukaryota; kingdom Metazoa; phylum Chordata; class Mammalia; order Carnivora; family Felidae; genus Panthera; species Panthera uncia. The sequence goes on along the minus strand of NW_026057577.1, from coordinate 52,734,323 downwards.
TTTAATACACTTTCAAATACACATAACCTGTACAAATCATAGGCATACAACTAAATGGGAGTTTTACAAACTGAAGACGCCTGTGTAACCAATGCTCACATCAAAATACATTATGATCATTACCAGTACCAAGGTTTCCATTGTACCCATCCCAAGTCATCCAAAGTAATTCCTATTATAATTTCTATCATACAAATCTCTCCTTCCCTCTTCTTTTTACTTCAGAAACTTGTTAACAATTACAAAAATGACAAGAAATCAAACAATATGGTTGTACACATAAAGTTAGTTCAATCCTACCTCCAAGCTTATGTCCACAACAGAATCAGTATTAAGTATGATATTAATCCTGCTACACCTTTCTGTATTCTCAAACATGCATATAGTTCTGGTTTTGTTTTTTAATTTTTTTTAACATTTATTTATTTTTGAGAGAGAAAGACAGAGTGAGAGCAGGGGAGGGGCAGAGAGAGACGGGGACACAGAATCCAAAGTAGGCTCCAGGTTCTGAGCTGTCAGCACAGAGCTGGATGCAGGGCTTGAACTCACGGACTGGGAGATCATGACGTGAGCAGAAGTCGGAAGCTTAACCCACTGAGCCACCCAGGCGCTCCCATCATTCTGGTTTTGTTTTAAAAGCATACTACATACTACACTTTATTAATGCTACAACTTTTAAACACATAATATACCATCATTCCAGGCCTATATATATATATATATATTTAAGGCACTTTTTAATAGATGCACATAGGTATTTAGAATGAATAGATCATAATTTGTTCAACCACTTCTTGATTGGCTTCCAGGATGCTGATGCTTTTTTTTTTTTTTTTTTGAACACACAAAAAAACATTCTTGTATTAATGTCTCTACACAGTAGTGGCACCCCAGTGGGATTATTAGGCCAAAAGTATGCGCATTTAAAAATTTCTAACAGTTATTACCACATTACTTTCTAAAAACAGTTATGCAATTCACACTCACAAAGAATACGAATGTTTCCCACATCTCCACCAGCACATTCTTTTCATTTTTGTGAATCTAATGGGTGAAAACTTAATTGCTACTAATATTAGGGTAGGGGGCAGGGGAAAGTTAAAGGGAGGGAACCTAAAAATTTGGACTTCAGTTATAAATGGGAGCTGTAACCATGCACATCTCACCAGTGGAAGTGACATTTGGATAGCCTACTTAACTCCCTAGCTGCCCTTTTGAATAAAGTGAAGTCAGGGCCAATAGCAGCCAGGTTGGAAAGGCATCTTCATTACATCCATCCTGGGGATAAGAGCCCCCATAAGATCATTATCATGCTTCCATCTTTATTCCTGCACCCAAATAAGTAGAATTCTTTTTCTTCTCAAACAGTTTAGTATTTAAAACATTTAATTTGATCCACCCATGAGGATGGGATAGGTATAATGAAGAGAAACTGTTCCCTCACAACTTAATCAAATTATTGGAAACAAGTATTTTGAACTTCTATACCACATTTTTGTTACTGTGGTAAAATAAACATGTAACATAAAATGTGGTGTTTTAACCATTTTAAATATACAGTTTAATGGCGATAAGTACATTCTCATTGTTGTGCAACAATCACCACCTGTATCTGCAGAACTTACACATTTTAATAGCCATTAAAATTAGCAAGAGTCTGGGGCTCCTGGGTGGCTCAGTCGGTTGAGCGGCAGACTTCGGCTCAGGTCATGATCTCACAGTCCATGAGACTTCGGCTCAGGTCATGATCTCACGGTCCAAGAGTTCGAGCCCCGCGTCGGGCTCTGTGCTGACAGCTCAGAGCCTGGAGCCTGTTTCAGATTCTGTGTCTCCCTCTCTCTGACCCTCCCCCGTTCATGCTCTGTCTCTCTCTGTCTCAAGAATAAACAAACGTTAAAATTAGCAAGAGTCTTCTGCTAGGGTAGCCAGAGGGATCGCAGGGTTATTTAGGTAACGTCTAAAGTACTTTAAGCTAACCAAGGACACCAGAATTCTGAGGCAGAAATCATTTATTTAAATAGTAAACTACATCTGTAATAAACAATATCAAGATGAACACTGGATTTTCCTGAAGTAATTACTATTGTATTTGCATGTTGAAGACTGGGATATAACTGTTTCAAAAAAGGGAAGTAATACTTCAAATGTTTCTCTTTTAGAGTATGCAAATCATGCTGATTAGTCCACAACATTCCATGGTGAAACCGCCCCCCCCACCCCCAACCAAAGGCATTTCATTAGCCAAGACAGTTATCTGAACTAGCTAGACAGAAGATGGACCAGAATACAAAGTTACTAAGAATACTAAGTTACTGTAAGATACTATTTGGGGTCTTCAGAAAACCAAAGAGTCCCAAACTGTTAAGAACTTAAATGTACATAAAAATTTTGAATTTGCAGGGTGCCTGGGTGGCTCAGTCAGTTGAGCATCCGACATCAGCTCAGGTCATGGTCTTCTGTCTTTGAGTTCGAGCCCTGTGTCGGGCTCTGTGCTGACAGCTCAGAGCCTGGACCCTGTTTCCGATTCTGTGTCTCCCCCTCTCTCTGCCCCTCCACCACTCGTGCTCTGTCTCTCTCAAAAACTAAATAAACATAAAAGAATTTTTTAAAAAATTTTGAATTTGCTAGAGTTGAGAATCATGCGAGGTAAAGAGACTGGTTGAAAAAAGTAATAATAAATCTAGTTTCTTCTCTGCTGGAGGGGCTGTAAACTATAGTTTAAAAAGCAGATGGGAAGTCTGGACTCAACCAACCTAAGTTTAAATCCTAGTTCTTCCATTTAGTAGCTGTAAAAACCTGGACAAGTTAATTAATCTCTCTGAGCTTTAGTTTGTCAACTCTAAAATGAGAATATATCAACTCTGTGATAGGACTGTATGTACCTGCCTGGCATATGGTATGATTTGAAATATAGAAGTTTTAATTGTCACACCAAAGGTGTTCTACTGCCTGCAAGATAAAATCTAACTTCTTTTGAATGGATCTGGTTTCATGATCTGGTCCATCACCTCAACAGACAGCTTTATCTCTTATGACTTAACCTCAAACTTTACTCTCCACCAACACCAACTGAGCCTCTCATACCTCTGAGCCTTTGAATAGGGATTTCCTGACTGGAACGTCCTCTTTACATTTGGCCATTTGGCAAACTCCTTCTCATTCTTCAGAGCTATGCTCATCTATTCAATTCCTAAATATCTACTGAGCGTCTTCCTTGGCACTATGCTTGATACTGGATACTATTTCTCTTCCATGATATTATTCTAGGACCTCCCGAACAAGACTTAAGTGGTTTTTTTCATTAGAGATCCAAAGTTTATAGCTATTTCCATTTCAGAAACTATCATATTATAATTATTTCCAGGGCTGTCTTAGCAATAGATCATGTGTTCCTTGAGAAGAGGGACAGTGTGTTTTTGCCCTCTTTGCCCAGAAGAGTCTGAGTCAATAAATATTTGTTGAACAAATACTATTGCTGTTGCCATTAATTCAACTGAATATTAAGGTGAGTAACTACCATGTGCTCAATGAGCAATGAAGGTTCAAAAGTAAGTAAAATATTGTTCTTGCTCCCCCACGCTCTCATTTAGTGAGAGAGACAGATGTGTGGTCTATGAATGCAGCATATGAATAAAGTACAATAGGAAGAGAGAGGAACACAAATATATTCTGCCAGGAAAGAGAAAAGCGCTTTACCCCCCTTTGGTTCAGAGCTTTTTTTCCTCCTAATTTCAATTACATTCAAAAAAATATTTACTGAGTAGCCAGATGTTTCCACCGACATGATGAATTACTATGAATGTGGTAAATGTTGCTAACATTGACATGATTTCCCCAAATAGTGAACAATTCCAAACGAAACAAGGTATACTCTTCCTTCAGTAATAAAAGTTTTATTCCCAGAAACCTCAATATTTAATTAAAATCCTGCAAAAAATTCCACGTGCATATGTAAAATTATATGAGGTTTTAGGCTGGTATTTTTTTCCCCTATGTGACTATGTAGTGGAGCATTCAAAAGTCGTTCAGGGTTTAAGACAATTCTTAATGATGAACATCTAAAATCTCTCTGCCCTACCCACTAAATACCAAAAGCACCTCCCAAATTCTAGGACCCCTCCCCCTCGCCCCACCGGACAGCACTATGGTAGAGAAAGTATAGGGGCTGTGGGGACATTAAGCTGAACCTCCTTGAGGAAGTGACTTTTTACCTGAGAATCTAACAGGAATTACCAAAAAGTAAAAATGAGAGGAGGGCAGGGGCTAGGAGGACCTCACAGACCAAGGTAAGAGTTGGAATTCATCCTGAAGCTAATAGAGAGCTTGTGAGGGGGGTTATAAATTAATAGATGGCAAAACCAAATAAAAATATGGAAAATAATTACTCTTCCTAGGAAGTAGACATGAGGAAGGAGAGGTTAATCTTCTGCTGTTCAGGATTGTTTATTTTCACAGTAAGCATAATATTTTCAGACCAAAAATAACTTATGTATAAAACCCATCAGACTGCTATGTGGGAAATCCCTGGAAGGGGCAGGAGCCACAGAAGACCTAACTGTCCAATCTGCATTTAAAATGGAGTTCCAGTTTGTTAGGGGAAAGTCTGCCATATTTCACTACCAAAAATACTACCAAAAAATCTGGCTAAATAGTAAAGGCATAAATACATCTATTATTTTGTCAATAATAGCAACAGCTAATGTTTTTGAGTACTAGGCAGTGCCCTAAGCACTTACATATGCCAACTAATTTATTCCTCAGAACTTTATTATGTATTAATATTACCTATATTTTGCAGATCAGTAAATTGAGGCACACAGAAGTTACTTGCCCAAGGTTACTTACATAATAAATGAATCCCTCATTCAAACCCAACTAATCTAGCTCTAGAGTCCAGTCTCTAAGCACCTGATATTACTGTCTTTCTAAAAAAACTCATCAATTTCTGTAAACTAGGAAACTAACCATAAATAGAACCATTTGTATTCTAAAAGAATGACAAGTATTTGATACCTTTGTAGTGAGGTAAAAGACAAAATTTTAAATCACATTTCACTGGGACACCTGGGTTAATCAGTCTGTTAGGCATCTGACTCTTGGTTTTGGCTCAGGTCATGATCTCACAGCTCGTGGGATCGAACCCTATGATGAGCTCCACAATGACAGCATGGAAACTGCTTGGGATTCTTTCTCCCTCCCTCTCTCCCTCTCCCCCACACTCTCTCACTCAAAACAAATTTAAAAAATCCTATTTCACTATTGTAAAATAAATAAAACAGTAAATATAGCAGTATGTATATTACGAACATATAATAAAAATGAGATATTTCAATAGCACTGAGTACGTGAGTTCAAAACATCCTAAATCTAATCTTTAGAACATCCCTTTACAGGAACTAGTTGGCAAGTATTATCTTCATTTGACCAACAAATAAAACAAAATACAGCTTAAGTTATTTGCTGAATGTGAATCAGATTTGTAGACTTCCAAAGAAAATGTCTCTTACACTGGCTTTTTACAAAAAGATGCTAGGATGAACAAGGAAGAAAAAAATCAGAGATAATCCAAAAGGCGAAAAAGATCCTCCTATTTCTTTTAAAGTTACTTAATAAAACTTTTATGAGAAATTGAATCAAAGCTCAGGTATGAAAGGAAAAAAGACAAAGTCTAAAGGCAGTCGATTAATAATAACTTAAAAAATGAAGCCTTTTAATGTCAAAGAATCAAAATGTCAACAGGCTTGTTAAATTATAGCTATCAGTGAAACTAGAAAGTCCTTTAAGAGATTTATAAAGTAATCAGAGATTAAGTCTCAAGAAAGAAAAGCGGAAAAAGCAAAACCCAACTGTTCAGCCCAAGCTACTAGAAAGGAGCTCAAACAGATGGAAGGGTAGGGACCACAGCTTATGGACCCTCTGCTGTTACAAGGTGGAAGGCATTGAGCTGGTTTTAAATCATCCTTGATTGATTGATTAGGGTGAATGATCTAGTTTACCACTCTGAAGAATTATGCTAAGAAGGGAAAATTATATTGGGGCACCTGGTGGCTCAGTCGATTAAGTGTCCAACTTCGGCTCAGGTCATAATCTCATGGTTAGTGAGTTTGAGCCCCATGTCAGGCTGTGTGCTGACAGCTCAGAGCCTGGAGCCTGCTTCAGATTCTGTCTCTCTCTCTGCCCCTCCCCTGGTTGTGTTCTCTCTCTCTCTCTCTCTTAAAAATAAACCAGAAAAAAATCTTTAAAAAAAACAAGTTAAAATTATAATCCTCAAGCACAAAGTATTGTCATCTAAAAACTGAAAAGATTAATAAGAAATAACAAAGGACAATGGAAAATGGGCACTAAGGAAAACTTAAATATATTCTTAGAGTGCCCTTTCAAGACCTTTATTCATTTTTTTAAATGTTAATTTACATTTGAGAGAGAGAGAGAGAGAGAGAGAGAGAGAGAGAGAGAGAGAGCGCGCGCACATGCGCATGAGCAAGCGAGCACGCGCAAGCAGGGGAGGGGCTAGAGAGAGAGAGAGGGAGGGAGGCACAGATTCTGAAGCAGGCTCCAGGCTCTGAGCTGTCAGCACAGAGCCCTACACGGGGCTCAAACCCATGAACTGTGAGATCATGACCTGAGCCAAAGTTGAATGCTCAAACAACTGAGCCACCCAGGCGCCCCTCAAGAAGACCTTTAAAGACGACTAGACATCTGACTCAAATGCTAAAGTTTACAAATATTAAAAAAAAAAAGTCTAGTATCACAGTAAGCAGGTGGTAATAAGGAAAACTTGATCCCAAAACCCAATCCAATCTACAACTAGGTACTTCCTATATACTTCTGCTCATTTAATATGCACAGCAGCACTATGAGGTAGATACTAACTCCATTTTATATTAACCGAGGTTGGGAGAGGTTAAGTACTTGCCTGGCCAATATGTGGCAGATATAGGCACTCAAAACCAAATCTGTGTATTTTCAAAATCTGTACTGTGCCTAGCAATAACAGCAACCCTGTTATCATTTATGGAGCACTTCTATATGGCAGTTATTTACTAAGTGCCTTAAATGCATGATCTCATTTAATTTCATGAATAGGGACTATTATCATCTCCATTTTATAGAAGAAGAACAGGCTTAAATCAAGTGTTCGAGGTCACAATGAACAAAGGCAGGACCCAAGCCCAGATGTACCTGACTCCAGAGCCTGTGCACTGAACCATGCTGTCTGTCATATTATTCTCTTTCTGCTACTTTCAAGAGTATGTGACTAACCATTAACACAATTCCTGGATAGATTTCTCTTCTCCTCTCTATTTTAAGCATCACCAAAATTCAACAACTCTCTTGATTAGTGTTTACTTTCTTCAGTGCAAGTGTGATAACTGCACCTTCCTTTTCAGGGTTTAAACTTTTCTTTCTTTCTTTCAAGTTTTATTTAATTAAGTAATCTCTACACCCAACATGGGGCTCGAGCTCATGATCCTGAGATCAAGAGTCGCATACTCTTCCAACTGAGCAAGCCAGGTGGCCCAGAGGGTTTAAACTTTTTATTAAAAAAAAAAAAAGGGGGGCGCCTGGGTGGCTTGGTCGGTTAAGCGTCCGACTTCGGCTCAGGTCATGATCTCATGGTCCGTGAGTTCGAGCCCCGCGTCGGGCTCTGTGCTGACAGCTCAGAGCCTGGAGCCTGCTTCCGATTCTGTGTCTCCCTCTCTCTCTGACCCTCCCCCATTCATGCTCTGTCTCTCTCTGTCTCTCTCTGTCTCAAAAATAAATAAACGTTAAAAAAAAAAAAAGGTTTATTATTTTTGAGAGAGAGAGAGGGCGCACAAGCAGGGGAGGGGCAGAGAGAGAGAGGGAGACACAGAATCCGAAGCTGCCTCGAGGCTCTGAGCTGTCGGTGCAGAGCCCAACACGGGCTTGAACTCAAAAACTGTGAGATCATGACCTGAGCCAAAGTTAGACGTTTAACTGACTAAGCCACCCAGGTGCCCCTAAACTTTTTATTTTTAATCAAATAAAAGACTGATAGCAGTAATATTTCCCATATGCTTAACTTCTGGTCACATCATTTTCATCAGCTTAAAATAGGATGTTATAAATATAAGATATTGTATGTAAGCCTCATGGTCACCACAGAGGAAAAATCTGAGATTATGAAAAAGGAATTAAAGCATACTACTACAAAAAGTCATCAGCTCACATAAGAAGATAGGAAGAAACAAAGACTCTACAAACCAGTCAAAAAACAATTATCAAAATGACAGCAATATGTCCTTACCTATCAGTAATTACTTTAAATGGATTACATTCTCTAATCAAAAGACAAAAAAAATGGGAGAATGTATTAAAAAAACAAGATCCAACAGTATGCTGCATACAACAGATTTATTTTAGCTTTAAGAACACACACATACAGAGACTGAAGAGATAGAAAAAGGTGTTTCAAGCAAATGGTAACCAAAATAAAGCAGGGCAGCAGTACTTAGACACAATAGATTTTATTTCTTAATTTTTATTTTTTTAAGGTTTATTTCTTTATTTTGAGAGAGAGAGAAAAAGAGAGGGAGGGAGGCAGAGAATGAGAATCCCAAGCAGGCATCAGCAGAGCCCGATACAGGGCTCAAACTCCTGGAACCGTGGGATCATGACCTGAGCCAAAACCAAGAGTTGGATGCTTAACCGAATGAGCCACCTAGGCACCCCAACACAACAGATTTTAAACTAAAAATGCTCTAAACAAATAACTTCATTATGGTAATATAAAAAAGTCAATCAAGAGTTTATACATTAATTGTAAATATTTATGCATCCACTATCAAAGCACCTATATAATGTAAATATTAACAGAACTAAAAGGAGAAGTAAACAGCAATACAATAATAGTTGGGGATTGTAATATCCCACTCTCAACAATGGATAGATCATCCAGACAGAAAATCAATAAGGAAGCAGTGGACTTGAACAACACTATAAAGCAAATGGACCTAACAAACATTCCATCCAACAGAGGCAGAATACATATTCTTCTCAAAAGCACATATAACACTTTCTACAGTAGATCATATGTTAGACAATGAAACAGTTTCAATAAATTTGAAATAGAAATTATATCAGGTATCTTTTCTGATCACAATGGTGAAATTAGAAATCAGTAACAGGAAGAAAGATGGAAAATTCACAAGTACATGGAAATTAAACAACACACTTCTGAACAACCAATGGATCAAAGAAGCAAAAGAGAAATAAAAAATATCTTAAGACAAATGAAAAGGGAAATCCAACATACCAAACATTAGAAAATGCAGCAAAAGCAGTTCTAAAAGTTTAGACATAGGCAAATATATATCTCAAAAAAAGAAATATACCAAACAACGTAACTTTACACTTGAAGGAACTACAAAGAGAAGAACAAAGTAGACCAAAGTTAGAAAAAGGAAGGAAAGAATAATAAAGAGTAGCGTAGAAATAAATGGAATACAGATTAAGAAAACAATAGAAAAGATCAACAAAACTAAGTGTTGATTCTATGGAAAGATAAAATTGACAAACCCTTAACTAGACCAAGAAAAAAAAGACAGGAACCAAATAAATTATAAATCAAAGAGGAGCTATTACAACTGATACTACAGAAATACAACAGATCATAAAAGACTACTATGAACAATTATACGCCAACAAATTGGACAACCTAGAAGAAATGGATAAATTCTTAGAAACATAAAACCTACCAAAATTGAATCATGAAGAAAGAAAATCTGAAGAGACCAATAATAATAAGGAGCCTGAATCAAGTTAAATCCCAATAAAGAAAAGCTTAGGACCAGATGGTTTCACTAGTGAATTCTACCAAACATTTAAAGAAAAATTAACATCAATTCTTCTCAAACTCTTACAAAAAACTGAAGAGAGGGGAACACGTCCAAACTCATTTAATAAGGCATTTCTCTGATAGTGAAGTCACATAAGGACACTAGAAGAAAACTACAGGCCATTAATATAAATGTAACATTCTCAATAAATCACTGGCACAATGAATTCAACAGCATATTAAAAAAATCATACACCTTGATCAAGTGGGTTTAGTCTCTGGGATGCAAGAACAATTCAACATACACAAATCAATCAATGTGATATATCATATTAATAGAATGAAAGATACAAATAATATGATTTCAAGAGATGTGGAGAAAACATTTAACAAAATTCTATTTCCATTCATGATAATTCTCAACATATTTAGTATATAAGGAACATACCTCAACATACTAAAGACCAAGTATGACAAACCCATAGGTAATATCACACTCAGTGGTGAAAGGCTGACAACCTTCCCTCTAAAATGGGAACAAAATAATGGTGCCCATTCTCACCATTCCTATTCAACGAAGTACTGGAAGTCCTAGCCAAAGCAATCAGGCAACAAAAAAGAAAAGGCCTCCAAATCAGAGTGGAAGAAGTAAAACAGACATGTCTCTATTCACAGATGACATGACCTTATACATAGAAAATCCTACAGACTCTACAAAAAAACTAATTTAGTAAAGTTGCAGGGTACAAAATGAACATACAAAAACCAGTTGCATTTCTATACAGTAACACTAAATTATGTGAAAGAAGAAATAATCCCATATACAACATCAAAAAGAATAAAATAATTGGAAATAAACTCAAACAAGGAGGTGAAAGATCTGTACACCAGAAAACTGTAAGACACTGATGAAAGAAATTAAAGAAGATACAAACAAATGGAAAGATATCCTATGTTCATGGGTAGGAAGGATTAATATTATTTAAATGTTATACTACCCAAAGTTATCCAGAGATAATGTAATCCCTATCAAGATTCTAATGGCATTTTTTTTTTTTACAGAAAAAGAAAAATGAATCCTAAAATTTATATGGAATCACGGAAGACTTTGAATAGCCAAAGCAATCCTAAGAAAGAACAAAGCTAAAATTACCATATTTCCTGATTTCGAAGTATACTAAAAAGCTACAGCAATCAAAACAGTATGGAACTGGCATAAAAATGGACACACAGACTTATGGAACAGAATAGAGAGCCCAGAAACAAACTCATGCATGTACAGTCAAGTAATATTTGACAAGGTGGTCAAGAATACTCAATGGGGCAAAGACAGTCTCTTCTCTTGTGTTGGGAAAACTGGATATTTACATGCAAAAGAATGAAAGTGGACCCCTACCTTACACCACTCAAAAATTAACTCGAAAAGGATTAAACATAGACTTGAACATTAAGACCTGAAACAAAAAAAACTCCTAAAAAAAAAAAAAAAAAAAAAACAGGGAAAAATCCCCTTGGCATTAGTCTTGGCAATGATTTCATGGGTATGACACCAAAAGCTCAAGCACCAAAAGCAAAAATAAACAGTGGGATTACATCAAACTGAACAGCTTCTGCACAGCAAAGGAGACCATCATCAAAATGAAAAGGCAACCTACAGAATGGGAGAAAGTTTTGCAAACCATGTATCTGATAAGGACCTAATATCCAAAATATATAAGAAATTCCTACATCTCAATAGCAAAGAGCCCAAATAATTTGGAAAAAAAAAAGGGGGCAAAGAACCTGAATAAACAGTTTTCCAAAGAAGATATTCAGATGGCCAACAGGTACCTGAAAAGATGCCCAACATCACTAATCATCAGACAAATGCAAACCAAAACCACAATAACATTAACACCTCAAACCTGTTAGGATAGCAATTATCAAAAAGAATAGAGATAACAAGAGCTGGCAAGGATGTGGAGAAAAGGGAACTCATATTGATGGGAATGGAAAAACAGGATGGAGGCTCCTCAAAAACTTAAAAATAGAACTATCATATAATCTAGCAATTCCACTTCTGGGTATTTATCAGAAGGAAATAAAATCACTATGTCGAAGAGTTATCTGTGCCTTCGTATTCACTGCAGCATTATTTACAATAGTCAAGACATGGAAATAAATTTATGTCCATCAACAGATAAATGGATAAAGGAAATGTGATGTATACTGGACCCTTGAACAACATGTTGGGTTTGAACTGTATGGGTCCACTTAGATGCAAAAATTTGTTTGATACAAGTACTGTGTAAGTGTATTTTCTTAATAACATTTTCTTTCCTCTAGCTTACTTTATTGTAAGAATAAAGTAACACATGTTAACATATAAAATATATGTGAATCAACTTTTTATGTTATCTGTAAGGCTTCTGGTCAACAGCAGGCAATTGATAACTAAGTTTTGAGGGAGTCGAAAATTATACGTGGATTTGCGAGTGCACAGTGGTCAGCACCACTAACCTCCATGCTACTCAAAGGTCAACTGTATATACACATTGTGTGTGTGTGTGTGTGTGTGTGTGTGTGTGTGTGTGTGTGTATGTATATATATATAAATATATACACACATAAAATGTGTGTATATATTTATATATATACATACATAAAATGTGTGTGTATATATCTATATATATCTATATAGATATGTATATATAAAAATAGTATCACATATTGAGAAATAAAAAAATCCACCAAACTCACAGAAACAGAGAGCAAACTGGTGGTTACCAGAAGTAAAAGGGGGGAGGGGAAATGAGTGAAGATAGTCAAAGGATACAAACTTCCACTTCTAAGCTGATCAAGTTCCAGGACGTAATGTATACCATAATGATTACAGTTAACGATACTGTATTATTATATTTGAAAGTTATTAAGAGAGTAAATCTTAAAAGCTCTCACCAAAATAATAATAACAAAAATAAATTGCAACCATATGAGATAATGGATATGTTAACTAACCTTACTGTGGTAATCATTTCATCTTACATACATAAATCATCATGTGTACATCTTAAATTTCTGCAATGTCATATGGCAATTTTATCTCAATAAAGCTAAAAAAATGTTTTTTAAGTTTATTTATTTTGAGAGAGAGAGAGTGAGTGAGTGTGTGAAAAGGGGAGAGACAGAGAGGGAGAGAAAATTCCAAGCAGGATCTGTGCTAACAGCACAGAGCAGAACCTGATATGGGGCTCAATCTCACAACTGTGAGATTATGACCTGAGCCAAAACCAAGAGTCAGACACATAAATGACTAAGATACCCAGATGCCCCTAAAAAAAGTTTTTTAAAATAAATAAGTGAATAAGAAATAAGAGTAAGAAATAAGTTTTACCACTGTTCCCCCACCCCCAAAAACAACTTTGGTTTGGAACGCAGGCCTTCCTATTCTTATTTCAATGTTTCTTCCACTCTAAACTGTTTCTTTAATTCACGGTTCACAAATATGTAAGTATAATTAAAAGAGTAGCTTGTCTTATTTTATTATTTAAAAAAAAATTTTTTTTTAACGTTTATTTATTTTTGAGACAGAGAGAGACAGAGCATGAATGAGGGAGGGGCAGAGAGAGAGGGAGACACAGGATCGGAAGCAGGCTCCAGGCTCTGAGCCATCAGCTCAGAGCCCGACGCGGGGCTCAAACTCACAGACCGCGAGATCGTGACCTGAGCTGAAGTCGGACGCCCAACCGACTGAGCCACCCAGGCGCCCCTAGAGTAGCTTGTTTTAAAATAACATTGCTTGGTTAAGAGACTCTTAAATATGAAGAACAGAGGGTTACTGAAGGGGTTTTGGGAGGAGGGATGGGCTAAATGGGTAAGGGGCATTAAAGAATCTACTCCTGAAATCACTGTTGCACCATATGCTAACTTAGATGTGAATTAAAAAATAAATAAGTAAATAAAAATAATAACATTGCTCGGGGTGCCTGGGTGGCTTAGTCAGTTGACCGTCTTACTCTTGATTTTGGCTCGAGTCATGATTCCAGGGTCGTGGGAATGAGCCCTGGGTTAGGCTCCAAGCAGAGTGGGAGCCTGCTTAAGATTCTCTTTCTCCCTTCACCCCCTCCCCTACTCAAAGTCAAAGAGTCAGATGCTCAAATGACTGAGCCACCCAAGTGCCCCTACCTTATGTGTTTATAAAGTGAGACACTGACTGTACAGTTGATAGAAATCTAAGCTGATAAATTTTAGAAAAATTAGAGCGAGCACATTAGGACAACCATTACAGATCATTATGGTAACTACAAGTATATTGTTTCATTGTGGTTAGATTGCTCCTAAAGTTCTCAGGTGACAGGGCCCTAGGAATTTCTCAGTCATGTCTAGAACGATCCCTGATCGTTATGGGGTAATGAGTGGATTGAATATTTCACATTTTCTAGTGTAAACAGAAAAAGGAACATAGCAGTATGCTCACTGGCAAGGGCTGAAGTGGAAAAAGGTCAGAGTCCTTTAGCCAATAAAATAGAAAAGTGGTTGGTAGGCTGATTATTATTAGCTTGAAAGATTGAAATCTTTCTCACATGTAACAGGGGCACATATCATTCAGATTTCAAGTGTGAGAAGTCAGAGACAGGAGAAACAGTTTATGAGAGGAGATAAATTTTTACAATTTTTGTTCCTATGCTGAATATTGTTCTGCACTATTTATTGTTGGTAAGCAGGAAGATAGAGTTCAGGAAGCATGGGTTCCAGAGTCCTACACACAGGGGTTGAAATCCCAATCCTCCCCATTGTCTTTTTTAGGAAAGTAGCTTAACTTTCTTAGCCACAGTTGAGTTTTCTGTGAAATGGGTTGAAGAGAAGATTAAATGAGAATGGAAACTGCTGCAATAGTAGGTAATGTTCATTCCCTTCTCACTTTACCTCCCACCAAAATTATCAGTAAAACAGATTTACTGACAGCAGTTTGTACCACCAAATACCCATTAAGATGAAGATGACATTTTTTTTAAGATTTTATTTTTAAGTAATCTCTACACCCAACGTGGGGCTTGAACTTATGACCCTGACGTCAAGAGTTGCATCCTTCACCAATTAAGGCAGCCAGGCACGCCAAAGATGAAATTATTTTTGTATTATCAAAGAATATGCAACAAAATGGGCTGCTTGAATCACTTAAATGAGAGTCTAAAGAAGTAAAGATCAAAATAGAAATATTGAAGGAGAAATAAAAGTATCAGAAATCAAGTGCTAAATATATATTTTTCTAGTTTATTTACTTATTTATTTTGAGAGACAGAGAGAGTGCAAGCAGGGGAGGGGGAGAGAGGGAAGAAGAATCCCAAGCAGGATCTGCATTGTGAGTGCAGAGCCCGATGCAGGGCTCGAACTCACGAACTGTGAGATCATGACTTAAGCTGGTATCAAGAGCCGGTCGCTTAACTGACTAAGCCACCCCAGCGCCCCTCAAATGTTGAATATTAAATCAGACATGAATGTAATCAATCTGTAAAAATTTTATAAGGGCAAAAATTAAGTAGTTGACTGAAGGTAGTCTTCGCAGTATGAAAAGACAGAGGAAAAGAATATCACAAAACAAATTCTATAGAGATAGTTCACAAATGGAAAAAAATAGCAAGAAATGTTGTATGACAAATAGTACTATATGACTAACAATTTAGCACAAAAAACAGTCGCACATATTCTGTGTGTTCAAGTCTGTTTTTCTCTTACTGTGATAGCGAGACTCAACCAAGATTGAGACATAAACAAATTAATGAATATAGAAATCTAGAATGAAATGTGCGAAGCTAAGGGAATCTGAGATCATACTGGACACACAAAGAATAATGCTAATCTACTATACATACTAAGAAAGTGTTTGGTTTATAAGAATATACCCTTAAAAGTGAATCTTGTGTTAAAAAGCTTATTGTCCTCTTGCAAACAGAGATACTGAGTTATTGGCCAACTGAGTAGCATGTCCTAATCACCATCCATCCCCCTCATCCCATGAAATTGGAATTCATCAACTTTAACTGTCCTTAGGGAATAGCAATCATAACATTTTCAGAATGCAAACATTATATCCAATCCTTTTATTTACAAAAATGGGGAAATCAAGACCTAGAAACATTACAGCTCAATTAAGGGAAAATATTTAACTTCAACAAAAATTTTTTTTAACGTTTATTTATTTTTGAGAAGAGAGAGACAGAGCATGAGTGGGGGAGGAGAGAGAAAGAGGGAGACACAGAATCTGAAACAGGCTCCAGGCTCTGAGCTGTCAGCACAGAGCCTGACACGGGGCTCGAACTCACGGACCATGAGATCATGACCTGAGATGAATTCAGATGCTTAACCGACTGAGCCACCCAGGCGCCCCTAACTTCAACTTTTAAAAACATAGTTACAGGGGCACCTGGGTGGCTCAGTCATTAAGCATCTGACTTTGGCGTGAGTCAGGATCTCAGAGATCGTGAGTCTGAGTCCCACATAGGGTGAGCTTGAGACTCACTTTGGGTGAGCCCTGCTTCTCTCCCGCTATCTCTCTCACATAAGATTCTCTCTCTGCCCCTCATTCACTTGCTCCCTCTTTCTCAAAAAAAAAAAAAAAAAGTATAAAATAAATAAAAACACAGAACATTCAGTTCTATATTATGAAGTTCTTTTCCTCCTTCATTTTTGCATACTACACCGATTTTCTGATAGGTATCTACCAGTAAACTCAAACCCTTTCTCTAAAGGGAACTGGATAGTCCATGGCCAAGCCTAAGTGTTGGGTCTAATGGCAAGGTTGACACTTTGCATTTCCTAAATGCAACTGATTAAACCAAGATTGGGTACGTGACCTTCCATATGATGAATCCTGGCATAAAAAGGTGAGCTCAATCAAGTGGATTTCCTTTCTCAGAAATATGAACAGAAAGCACTAGGATCATTTACCAGTGCTCAAAGAAGCTAAAATGTCAGTGATGTGGCCATCATTAGATTCCATATGCCAAGACAAAATTATAAAGGGGCAGAAATTCTAAGTGAGCAGAAAGGAGAACGGACAGCACACAGAGGAGGAGGGACGCACTGAGCAAGATTGCATGGTCCACCAGAGTGAGAAGTAACTGCTCCTGGGAGCTGTCGTGTTTTCTGATGGTTTTCGACTTCCACAAATGACTTAAAATAAACCTTTCCCTTTCTCTTAAGACAATCCGAATGAGTTTCTCTTCCTTGGAACCAAAAGAGCTTAATTATAATAGAAATATTAAATATTACAGATGTAATCACATGATTATATATTAAATGTTATATTATAACAAACTATTCCCAAAATGTATTTAAGTGGAAGGAACTGAACTTTTTAAGGAGTTCTCTAGGAACTGTAGGGTTGGTATAGTGAAGCTGATGACTATCGTGGAAATCAATTTCCTTAGATTGAACAACGAGAGTAAATTTGAGAGCTGACATGAAGTCTCTGGGAGATACTGAGTATAATGAATATATCAAAATGGGTGGAGAATAAACTGAGTAGGAAAACAGAGAAAACCAATAAAGCCAGCTGCCAGTTCAGGTGTACATCCTCTTTCCAGACACAGAATTCCTTATTCATCTACTTCTACCCTTCCCTTGCCTATAATTTGCCTATTCCAAATTATACTATTTTGGTTCTGAACAATGGCAATCACTGCTTCTGCTGTCATCAAGGGAAAAAATGCTTCATATTTGTTTCATTCATATTTCTACCTGTGAGAGATGTAGGAATAGTGGCAATTTACCCTCACTATGATGTTAGCTTTCAGGTAACACTGGCTTCCCAAGACTAAGACAGTCCACATGTCAAAGAACTTACAATATCTCTTAAACATTTCCAGAGGCACCACTATTTACAAGTATGGAAGATAAACACATGTCTTATATGAGCAAATATAAAGGGAGCTCCTCCCATGTTAGAGAAATACAAAGTGAGATGATGCAACAAGACAGTAATATATTAATTATTTATCTGGAAAACTGTTTTAGAAGAAACAGATAATACATGAAAGAAAATTCACAAAATGTAATAAACAAACCCTGGAAAATACTGAATCTTATTAATAATCAATAAATGTAATGAAGTAAAAATTTTAGACTAATTAACAAAGATAATTTTATAACAATAACACCCTATGGTGCTGAAGATATGAATCACCTCCAACAGATTGAAGGTAAACTAATATAACCTATTGGAAATCAACTCAGCAACCTGTATCAAGAGCCATGTGCATTTTAATAACCTTTGACCTCATGATTATACTTCTTAGGCTATATCCTAAGAATCTTAAATAAAGGAAAAAAAGTGTTTCCCAAAGATTTAATCCTGGGATTCTTTTATTTTTTAATGTTTATTTATGTTTGAGAAAGAGAGCATGTGTGAGCAAGGGAGGGGCAGAGAAAGAGGGGGACAGAGGATCCAAAGCGGTGCTGACAGCAGTGACCCTGATATGTGGCTCGAACTCCCTAACAGCAAGATGATGACCTGAGCTGAAGTTGGACGCTCAACTGACTGAGTCACCCAGGTGCCCCAGTCATCTTTTTAATAACTGCATAATAACCGAACAGTTGAATGTTTACCCATATATTTATTGTTGAATTAGAAGTAATCCCAGGGGGTACCTGGGTGGCTCAAGTCAGTTGAGCATCCAACTATACAGCTCAGGTCACGATCTCGCGATTAGTGAATTCGCGCCTCACATCAGGCTCACTGCTGTCAGCACAGAGCACTGCTTCGGAACCTCTGTCCCTCTCTCTCTCAGCCCCTCCCCTGCTCACACTCTCCCTTTCAAAAATAAATAAACATTAAAAAAAAAAGTTAATTTCTGTAATGACATGGAAAATGTTTATGGTTAGGAAGTAAAGAAACTAATCAAAAGTTGTATGTAGAAAACAATAACAAATAAGTAAAACATATGTATAAGATAAAGTCAGAATTGTTAAATGAAAAAGACCAGAAGGAAACAATGAAAAGCTAGCAGCAGATTAGAGGGTTAAGATTATAAGCCTTTTTTCCTTTCTATTCAAAAAAATTTCACTACTGTGGTTAAATTACCTTTAAAATGAAAATAAATAATAATGATCTCCAAAAGTGTAAGTGTTGGAAGTCATAAATAGGACAGGGCAAAAGATCCCAGGGAATGTTACCATATTATGATACAGTGCTTGCTATTCATAATAAAAAAAGAATCATCAAAGAGCTTAAATTACACCTTTTTTACTTGTTAAAAAGGCAAAAACGTGTGAAATATAATTTAGAAAGTTTTATGTGAAAATGCTTAAAGGTTGTGGCACTTAAAGGGTTAAATTTCAGTTACAGAAAATTTATGTACTTGCAGAACTTTCCCCCAGATTATGCCTTTAAAATGAGTAGACACAATGATATAAAGAGGATATTGGAAATTAAGAAAAAAATCTTTATTATCAATGGAAAAAAACTCAACTTCTGCAAAGCAAAAGAATTATACCAACAAAGATGTTTTATAACCCCAGACACCTAGTTTCAGAGAAAAAATGGAAATTTTACTTTAACCTAGATAATGGAAATTATTATGATTTCTACATTTGTAATTAATTTGATTACAGTTTAAATATCTTATATGTGTGGAAAATTTTTTATGTTATGATAAATTAATATTAGGACTTTTTTAACTGTTTAAATACTAAGAAAAGATATACAGAAAAGTAAGACTACTACAAAATTTAAAACAAGAATACCAAAATTTTGCTTAATATAAAAAAAGTTTCAGGGTGCCTGGCTGGCTTACTCTGTAGAGAATGCAACACTTGATCTCAGGGTTGTGAGTTCAAGCCCCACATTGGACCTAGAAACTCCTTAAAAAAAATTCCAATCACCTCTCATCAACTTCGTAATTTTTCAAAACACTGGCACATAATTCCAGAAATATCACTTAAAAAAAAAATCAATGAATAGCTTGATTAAACCTTATACTGAACTAGAAGGAAAAAAATCTCATGAAAATGTAAAAGCCAAAAGCAAATTAAAATATAGCTCAGAAAAGAGGGTCTATAATTCTTCTACAATGATTCTTAAAAATTCTGTGGCAGTAAGTTCTATAGATTCCCTCACTAATCATAACTACAAATATTACAAGCAAAATTTACTAATGTATGACAGGAAAATTCCAATTGCAGGGGCTCCTGGGTGACTGACTCAGTTGGTTGAGCGTCCGACTTCGGCTCAGGTCATGATCTCACAGCTTGTGAGTTTGAGCCCGGCGTCAGGCTCTGTGCTGACAGCTCAGTATCTGGAGTCTGCTTTGGATTCTGAGTCTCCCTCTCTCTCTGCCCCTAACCCACTCGCATTCTGTCTCAGTCTCTCTGAAAAATAAATAAACGTTAAAAAAATTTTTTTTAATTAAAAAAAAAGAAAATTCTAACTGCGGAAATAAGTACATTCTACAAATAAATTTGTCACTGAGCATATACTAAACTGATAAAGGTTAGAGTTCTAGTACTTTTTACTTTGCTATTCAATCATTTGTGTCATATACTATTTTACTCTTTAAGAAAATAATTCATGGGATGCCTGGGTGGCTCAGTCAGTTAAACATTTGACTCTTGATTTTGGCTCAGGTCATTACCTCAGTCTGTGAGATTGAGCTGAGTGTCTGGTTCTGGGCTGACAGCGTGGAGCCTTCTTGGGATTCTCTTTCTCTCCCCCTTTCCTATGTGCATGTCCTCTCTCAAAATAAATAAATAAACATTAAAATGAATTCATAAATCAAGAGTCAGACTAAGCGCTTAACTGACTGACCCACCCAGGCACCCCTACACCAAAGTGATTCTTAAAAAAAAATTATTTATTATAAAAAAACCTTTTCCTACATAATTTCCTTGGAGTAGGGTTAGGTACACAGAAACCAAATCTTTAAGTCACATGAAATGATATTACAATTAAAAAAATTTCATACAGCAAATAATCCATATTATTATTTACAGTTAATAAAATACACAATCTCCAGTCAACTCTTCATTATGTATTCTTACAGGAGTAGTATGCATATTCTAGAAGAAAGGAACTCCAGAAATGAAATCAATAAACCAACATTTACTAACCACTGATATATGCAGGGTTTTATAGCTGGAAACTACAAAAACAAAATTCCTAAGGTTTCTTTATGTTATCAAGTTCAATAATTCAATGTGTGGTGGGGCATTTGAGGAACATGACCCAAAACATTTGAGATGGCCAGGAGTTTGTATTTCCACAATTCAGAAAATGATACTTTTACCTGAGATCACAATTTTGTCCTGCCTGCTGAGCAAATGAAACTCTACTAGAATCTCATGGGAGTATGACTGTACCAAATCTGTTTTATAAATAAAAATTGCCTCCTGTGTCCCTGATCAGCAAATACTGACACCAACACAAAAGCCTCTAGCCCACTAGGATGTAAGGGGCAAGTAAAGCTAGGATTTTTATTACAGTCTTTTCCTTTTTATGCTTCAGCATTTTATTTCTCTACTGGCTTTTAAGCTTCCCCATCAAATTCCTACCTCAGACCTTAAACGACTATACCACACTCTTGAATCTGAGCTTACTATTTACGCTGAAGTAAGAGTCCAGAAAAACCTCCTAACCTTTACAGTTTCTCCACTATTTCATCCTTGACCTATGGAAGGATAAAGTGTCAGGTCAGGAGAAGGATGGGCGATAGACACTTGAATCACAGCCAAAGCCTTTCTGGAGCTAACAAAAAACCACTGTTAACTCCAGTGTTTGGGGACAAACTGTCTCTGACCATGGTTTTTGTTTGTTTGTTTAACGTTTTTAAAATTTATTTTTGAGAGAGACAGAACATGAACAGGAAAGGGGTAAAGAGAGAGGGAGACACAGAATCCAAAGCAGGCTCCAGGCTTTAAGCTGTCAGCACAGAGCCTGATGCAGGGCTTGAACCCACAAACTGTGAGATCATGACCTCAGCTGAAGTCAGACGCTTAACTGACTGAGCCACCTAGGTGCCCCTGACCATGGGTCTTGTAACTCTTCTGTGCCATGAAGAGCCAAAATAATATCAGGAAAAAAAAGGAGTGGTAGAGATCTGACATGTTTGTCTCAGTTCTTCTCTGCAGAAAGAAGAGCTGGCTGGACGAACCTGTACAAATCACTTCTACTCATTTCGTTCATTTCCTCACCTATAAAGCAACTAAAGATTGTGGTCCTTTCAGCTTCTAGAAGGGAAACATTTAGTTGATTATAAACAATCAGTCTGGTCATATTCCACATACAAAAGCCAGACTTTCTTCTTTCCTTTATACTTGCTACTGAAATTCTCCAAGCCTTCAGGGAAACTTGTATTGAACTCAACTGTTCAAATGTAGTTGTGGGATTACTAAGTTACATGTCATTTGATTCTTTCAGCAAATACTTGGGTTCCCATGTCAGGCTTAGGTCACTTCTTACAGAAATCACATTCAATAGTAAGAACAAACTTTAATTGAAAATGCCAAAGAAAAATTTTCACCATAACTTGGGTTTCTATCCCACACAAGTTTTTACCCATTATCTCCTTAAAACTGTAACAGAAACTATGTAAAAGCATTATTCAACTAAAAAGCCAATGGAGCATTCTAGTTCCTGTTCTGGAGCACCTGTGGTTTCAATGATTCACTGTTTAATGCTCTTTCCCTAAATTACGTCTCATAATATTTTCTAATAAAGGTTGACAGGTAGCATTTTATGATCTTAGACAAACTCTTTCTAAAACACAGATCAGAACTGTTTATAACCAGACAGTGCCACCTGAACTCTATCACAAAATAATTAATCCAAGCATTTTATTTTACCTTTCTGAACAATTAGCACCAAGAACTCTGAAAACATATAATTTATACCAAAGTCTGATAACTTTCACATACAAAGTTTAAATATCTTCACTTTTCTTGCTTTTCTCTCTGTCCTAATGCTCATCGGGGTGGTATATTAAACTTTGATCCACCATTAAAACAGTATAATCCAGATCTAGAAAGTTACAATCACTCTTTCAATATAAGGATCATTGCCTCTGATCTGTATCTTTAACTTATTTGTCCACTTCAAACAGGGAATTTCACATTTTTCTGTGCATCACTTGAGAGGCATTTTAAGACAGAGCTTAAGAGTGCAAACCCTGGCGTTCCTCTGCTTGACTTTGAGCTCCTGTCTTGCCACTTATTAGTCATAGAAAGAATAATTAACCAAGGGGTAGTTAAGAGGATAAAACGGTCAAGTTCCATTAAAAAAAAAAAAAACAAACCCAAAACTCTGTTTAAAAAAGACAATTATATGTAACATAAAACCACGGGCTGGATCCTGTACTGGAGGAAAAAATGTTATAAAGAATTTTATAGGGACAAGCAACAAAACTGTAATATAGACTGTAAAAACCCTAAATTTCCAGAATTTGATAACTATTATGTGGTTTTAGAAGAGAATATCCCAGCTCTTAAGACCCACAAATCAAAGTACTTAAGGGGTAAAAGTGCAAGATGTGTAAAGCCTACTCTGAAATGATCAAAAAAATAATTGTGTATGTGTGTGTAGGAGTGGGAGGAAAGCATGTGGCAAAATGTAAACAACCGGTCAATCCAGGTAAGCTGTATGTACATGGGAACTGTCTAAATTATTCTCACAACTTTCCTCTAAGTTTAAAATTATTTTAAAATAAGGTCTTAAAAAAGCAGCTTTGACTCCATTCATCCTCCACTACTACTCCATTGATCCACTTCCTTCCATTCACAGAAACATCTTGAAAGTTGTGTACAGTCACCATCTCCCCATCTTTACTCCACTCCAATGAGACGGAGATTTCCTTTTTGCCAAACCCAACAATTTATTGGCCTTATCACAATCCCTCCACAGTGCTGAACACAGGCAACCACTCTTTCCCTTCCCAGTCTCACATCTCCCAGGTTTTCTTCTTGTATCACTGGCTACTCTTTGTCAGTCTCCTTTGCTGGCTCTCCTACCCCTAAATATCCCTTTCTTTTCTCTACCTATACATAACCTCATCCAGTCTGTGCCATTAAATAGCACTCTGAACTCCAGACTCAAACATCCAATATTTTATAAGACATACTCATTTGTTTGTGAAATGGGCATCTTAAACTTCACTGGCTAAAACACAACTCTTGATTCTTTTCCTCATCCTGCTCAAACCTAGTTCTCCTCCACTTGCCTATAGTAAGTGTTCATCCAGTTGTTTAGGCCAAAATACTGAGACCATCCTTGATTTCCTTTACATCCCACATCCAAATCATCAGCCAGGGCTATCAGAATATATTCTAAAATACACTCTGAGTCTGACCACTTCTCACGTCCCTAGTCTGGGAACCACCATGTTCTACAAGAGAATGGTCTACTACAATAGGTTTCCCTACCTTTCTGTTTTGTTCCCTTACTGCCCATTCTCTGAGACAAAGCAGCAAAAATGACCATGTTAAAGCTGCAATTAAATCACATCTTCTGACCATCAAAACTTTCCAATGGTTTCTCATCACACTTAAAATAAAACCTCATATCCTTACCACAACTGCATAGTTGTAACTAATCTGGGCTCCTGCCTCTCTCTGAACTAATCTCCTAGTAGTCTCTGATCCTTTTTCACTATGTTCCATGTTGATTTTCTGGCAGTTCCCTGATGTTATGCTTATCCCTACCCAAGAGTCTTTACTTTTGCATGTTTTCCTCAGTATTCATAATGCTCATTCCTTCTAATTCAGATTGTTGGCAAAATACAGTATTTAAGAAAGGCAACATTTTCTTCCCTTTCCACTGCATTACTATTTCCTCTTACTGGTTTAGTTAGTACCTATTTCTTTCTTTTTCCCTTTCTCTCCAAAAAAAAAAAAAATCTTTAAATGAAAAATAGACATGTCACTGCTTCTCACTGTATACAAAAAAAGGAAACAATATGAATGAAATTCTAGCTCCCTTCAAGTATCTCTCCTAACCTTGATCTCCTCCCCAGAGGTATTCTAATATTCACCTGATGCATAAGCTTATAGAGCAGTTATTTTGTGCATCTAAATACGTATGTTTTTATAGAAGTAATGTTTTCTGTTTTATAAAACTCAGGGGTGCCTGGTTGGCTGTTGGTAGAGCATATGATCCCTGCTTTGGGTACAGAGATTACTTAAATAAATAATTAATTTAAAAAATTCTTTTAAAATATGCCTTTGCTTTCCTACTCATTATATATAACTCTACTTCATTACTAATTGCAGTATGAGTTCTTGAATACTTAACCTATTTATAATTTTGTACCACTACAAGCAATTCATTCATTTAACTGATATTTACTGAATGCCTACTGTATTCTAGGCACTGTTCTAGCTGCTGTAAATACAGCAATAAACAAAACAAAGACCTTTGCCCTCTTGGAGCTTACAATTGCATGGGAAGAGAAAGAAAATAAACAGAATATACCATTAAACTTTGCCTGCAAAGGGCCTGATAGTAAATATTCTAGGTTTTGCAGAGCACATGTCTGTTGTAGATTCTTTATGTTTGTTTTACAACACTTTAAAATGTAAAAACTGCTCTTAGCTCACAGGCTGTACAAAAACAAGCCAGAGGGTAGTGGGGCTCTAACTTGCTGACCTCTGATATAGCAATGTAAAAGGTAGTATGAGCTTTGCAAAAAATAAAAGAATCCAGGATAAGGGGCAGGGGTGGGAGAAGGTAGGATACCATATTAAAAACGGTGTCTGGGGGATTCTGTTGGTTAAGTGTCTGACTCTTGGTTTCAACTCAGGTCATAATCTCACCGTTCCTGAGTTCGAACCCCACATCTGGCTCCATGCTAACAGCACAGAGCCTGCTCGGTGTTCTCTCACTATCCCTCTCTCTCTCTGCCCCTCCCCTGCTCATGCTCGTTCTCTCTCTCAAAAATTAAAAAAAAAAAAAGAAGAAGAAGAAGAAGAAAAAGAAGGTGTTCAAAGGAGGTAACATCTGAGCAAAGACCAGACAGTAAAGCCAGTGAGCCAAGCAGATATTTGGGAAAAGCAGATTCCAGATAGCTGAACCAGTAGCTAAAGCAAAAGTCCCAAAGTAGGAACATGACTGATATGTTTTTGATAGAGCAAGGAGACCAGTGTGCAAAGAGGGAAACTGGTAATAGGAAATAAGGTCAAGAAGGTAAGGGACAAAGGGGAGTGGTTTGGGCAGATTATAAAAAGTTTTGTGGGCTACTGTAAGGACTAGATTTTCTCTGAATCAAAAGAAGAGCCACTGCAGTGCTCTGAATAAGGAAGTGACTGGGACTGTCTTAATTTGCAAAAGACTAGCTCTCGCTACTGTATTAAGAAAAGACTACCGGGAAGGACTAAGGTAGAATGGGGACACCTGAGTAACCTATTTAAACAGTATTTATGACAGTAGTAGCTTGCATCAAGGTGATAGTAGTGGAGAGGACGAGGCACTGTAAAATTCTGGATATATTTTGATGATATAGAAAAAACAGGTTGTCCTGAAACTATGGATGTGAAGAGTCACAGAAAAAGCAAAGTCCAGGATAACTCGAAGATTTCAGCCTGAGCTACTGGGAGGAGGAGTGGCTGACAGATAGAAATGGGGCAAGTCTATGGGTAGAGTAGGTACTGGGGAGATGTTTAGGAGTTTAGTTTGGAAATGCTGAGTTTGATGTATATCATTAGACATTTAGGTAGAGATGTTGAAGAGGCAGCTGTACACAGGAGACTAGAATTAGTTTGGTTGTTGCTGGCATTTACATGGTATTTAAAGCCATGAGACTGAGTAAAATTACTAATGAAGTGATAGGAAAAACAAGACAACAAAAAGCAAGGACTGAGCCCTGGGTTCTTCAACAAACGAGGTCTGAAAGGAGAATTACAAGGGGCCAGGAAGGAGGTAGAAGATAAGCAGGGGGTGTGTGGTATACTGGAAAGCAAAGAAGAAAGTGTTTCAAGGATAAGGGAACAAACAGCCCTGTCAAATGCTGCTGATAGACCAAGTAAGATGAACAGAATCAATGGCATATGGCATTTGATAACATGGAAGTTACTGGAGAACATGAGCCGTTCAGCAGGAATGGGGCAGGCAAAAGCCTGATCGGAGTGGGTTTGGTGTAGTATACGAAAGGGAAGAATTTGGCATTACCAAGTACGGACAACTCTTTCAAGGAATAATGCTGCAAAGGAAACCCCAAAAATGGGGAAACAGGTGGTGAGGAGTGGATCAAGATTTTTGTTTTTAAATACTGGGAGAAATAATAGCATGTCTGTTTGCTGATAGACATAATTCAGTAAAGGAAAAACATGATGTGGAAGGAGAGAAGCTGAATTAATGTCCTTGAGCACATGGGCAAGGATGGGATCTAGTACAAAAGCAGACACAAGAACATGAACAGTTAACCTAAGTAATAAGCAGGAAGACAGCATGTACTGACACAGATGTTGGTAGGTACACAGGGTGCTGGAAGTCTGTGTAAGTTTTCTGATTGCTTCTATTTTGTTAGCAAAGCAGGAAGCAAGGTCACGTATGAGCTAAAAGTGAGGATGGGAAAAGAGATTCGAAGGTTTGAAAAAGAGAAGATATGAAATAGTCATACGGGAATAGGAGAGTGAACAGACTAAGAAAACACAGTGCAACCAACAGGCAGCATCAAGGGTCCCCTTGAGTAAAGTGGTCAGGTATCGTTGTGTGTTTTCTTCCAGCTATACTAAGTTGCATAATGGCAGGTACAAAGCAGAGAATTGGTTTTACGTAGGCCTGTGTTTCTACCAAACAAGCAAAGAGCAAGGAAGTGGATCCAAAGGAGTGATTAAAATGATAAACTGTGGGTGCCTGGGTGGCTCAGTTGGTTGAACGTCTGACTTCGGCTCAGGTCATGATCTTACAGTTCTGTGAGTTTGAGTCCTGCATCAGGCTCTCTCTTCTGTCTTCCTCTCACTCTGCCCCTCCCCTGCTCACGTGCATGCGCTCACTCTCTCAAAACTAAATTTAAAAAAAAAAATTAAAAAAGATTAACCATGAAATTTCAGCCGGGTTAAGAAGGGGAGTGAAAATATCAAGAGCACGAGTGGCAGGGAAACAATAACAGGATCGATACAATGGAGATTACGCTGGGGTCAAAAAATGGTTGGGGCTGAGATATTAACCAGAAGGAGTGAGCTACAAAAACAGAAAGTGGGGTCACAAAATAGAACACATAAAATTGTAACTACGTAAGGACTGCAGTTACTGACAAGGCAGAAGGGTGTCACTACGGGAGTGAGTGACTGAGATAGGATAGACGAGCACTGGAGGAAAGGTCTAGGAATGAGAGGCCAGGATATTGGAAAGATCAGTTATGTACATTTTTTTCAATTTCAATATAAAGACTGAGGCAGCACTGAAGAGAGGGGCAATGAACCTGGAGCTAAAATAATTGAAGAATGAAGAGGAATGATCTGGAGGTCACGGATAGCAATTATACTATCAACAGTTAATAACCACCATGAGGGGTAATGGATTATATAAATCTGAGGATTTTTAGGGAGGAGGAGGAAGGGAGAAAAGTCTGAAAGCAGCAAGGAGTTGCACGGCAGACATCTTTCCCACCTCTAGAAACACTGATTAGAAGGGCTATAGAAAACAACACCCACAACTGCACAGTGCAAAAAGTCAGCTTTCCAGAAGAGCAAGGGAAGGAAATGTTTAAGAACAGGTTGAGACCGGACTCTGCAGATGAAGGACTGTAAATTCCAGCGGGCACAGAAGGGTATAAAGAGTTAGGAGGGGGGCGCCTGGGTGGCGCAGTCGGTTGAGCGTCCGACTTCAGCCAGGTCACGATCTCGCGGTCCGTGAGTTCGAGCCCCGCGTCAGGCTCTGGGCTGACGGCTCGGAGCCTGGAGCCTGTTTCCGATTCTGTGTCTCCCTCTCTCTCTGTCCCTCCCCCGTTCATGCTCTGCCTCTCTCTGTCCCAAAAATAAATAAAAAACGTTGAAGAAATGAAAAAAAAAAAAAGAGTTAGGAGGGATTTTTAGTGTTTTGTTTTGTTTTTTAAAAAGACATATATAGACCCTTTTATGAACTGGAGTGCAGGCAATTAAAGGTGGGCTGGAAGTCTGGAGGTTCTGTGGCTACTGACATTCTCGAACACACAGGACCCCTGATACACTCATTCCCATGCTTCTCTAAGAAATGGAAATTGCTGTGTCAAAATGTTTTTGCTTTAAAATTAAAATGGCTCTACTGACTTACTCAACGTAGGAGTTTCCACTACAACCTTGTCACTACACACTAGCAAAACTTTTTCACTTTTGCCAGTATGACGGCAAACAAAATATCGCCGTTTTACTTTGCACTTCTCTACTGGTGGGGCAGAGCATTAGCTGTATTGAGATTCTCTTTTGTGAAAATAAAAAAAAAAATCTTTTTAATGTGTATTCATTTTTGAGAGAGAGAGAGAGAGATCATGAGCGAGGGAGGAGAGACAGAGGGAGACACAGAATCTGAAGCAGGCTCCAGGCTCTGAGCTGTCAGAACAGAGCCTGATGCGGGGCTCGAACTCACAAACCGCGAGATCATGACCTGAGCTGAAGTTGGACGCTTAACCAAGACTGAGCCACCCAGGCGCCCCTCTTTTGTGAATTTGGCTGTTAAGAAACGGAGTTGTCTTCTCTTTTTTTTTTTAATGTTTATTTTTGAGAGGGACAGAGAGTGACTGGGGGAGGGGCAGAGAGAGGGAGGCACAGAATCCAAAGCAGGTTCCGTGCTGTCAGCACAGAACCCAACACCGGGTTCGAATTCACAAATCACGAGATCATGACCTGAGCCAAAGTCGGACGCTCAACCAACTGAGCCACCCAGGTGCCCCTTCTTCTCTTTTCTTAATGGTTTATAGTGCTTAGAAAGAAACTTTTTCTAATTCATTCCGCTCTTAATGATTCACACAAATGTTACAAATTCCTTGTTTCAAATCTTCCTATGGCTCATGCTAGGCCCAGTAGGTTATCTCTTCCTCAAATCCCTCTACTATCTACTAGAGACATTTAAGGCCCACCAGTCTTACTGGTCAAACCCATTAGTTTCCATACTATGACTGTTTTTGCACTACGTTTGAGGTGGTTTGGCC
Organism: Panthera uncia; assembly: GCF_023721935.1. NCBI lineage: Eukaryota > Metazoa > Chordata > Mammalia > Carnivora > Felidae > Panthera > Panthera uncia. The sequence goes on along the minus strand of NW_026057577.1, from coordinate 52,704,437 downwards.
CACAGAGCAGAAAATATTTACTGTCTAGTCCTTTACAGAAAAAGTTCAAGGGCTCCTGCTCTGTATCTTTTAGGGCCCCTGAACTGCTTGCAGTTTCAAGAACACGGTAGGTCCTTATCGTTGCTGACAGTGTCTGAAGCGCTGCTCCTATTCCCTGCATGAACTCTATTACTAGCCCTGCTAGATACGGCCACAGATTTGTACTGTAAAGCTGTAACTACACTTTGTTACACTTTTTTCTTCACATCTCTCTCTCAAGTAGCATGTAAATCCCTAAATGACAAGGGACAATCCCAGCACTAAAAAATTTAGTAAATGAATAAATGGCACACAAAATCAATCCTTCATAATTTGCCATCTTTCTCATCATTTTCCTGTTTTCCTATGCTCCAGCTAAAAGTAACTATTTTTACTTTTATGTCATTATTTTTCAAAAATACTATTTTTAATGACAGCATAGTGATCAATTTTCTAAGTGTTTCTTTATAGTTTTGGTGGATACCACCTATTCCTAATCGTTTATTTATTGAGTACGGTCACGATTTGGTGAAGTATTTCTCTGCTCTAATCCCTTCCTTAGTAAAGACAAAAGCAATGGAAACTTGGCCTTTCTGGGATGGACCATTTTATCTATGACAGCCACTTCTATACCTGAGGATTAAGAGGCTCTGCTGAATATTATTTTATTAAAGGCTTCAGAGTCCTTCACGGTCAACTATAAAATGCAGTTAACTTTTTCCCTTCACTTTTCAGCATATAATTAATTCCCTACAGCTTGTAGTCTTATTCTCCTTAACTGGAGTATCTTTTATTATTACTATTTTTTTTTGTTATTTCTCTACTAAGACTTTAGTTTGGCAGGGGTTTTACTAAGTTTATTTTTCAATTTGGTTTAATAGGCCATTGTCACTTTTTTTTTTCATGTTTTATTTATTTTGAGAGAGAAAGTGTGTGTGAGCAGGGCAGAGACAGAGAGAGAGAGAGAGAGAGAGAGAGAGAGAGAGAGACAGAGACAGACAGACACAGAATGTGAAGCAGGCTCCAGGCTCTGAGCTGTCAGCCCAGAGCCCAACATGAGGCTCAAACTCAGAAGCCGTGAGATTATGACCTGAGCCAAAGTCAGACGCTCAACCGACTGAGTCACCCAGGCCATTGTCACTTTTTATACAGATCTCCCAAATTTGATGGATTTGTTTTTTCTTCCCCTATCTGTGTTGAGGTCATTACAAAGAGTGTTTCACCACAAATACTTTTTGCATTCATTTTAGAAACCATTCAGGTACACCTCATTACATTTCTTTCAGGTAAGGATATTTTTTCCTTTTGTAAAATATATGCAGATAGTTAAGGCCTCTCTGGTTTAACTTTGTAATTTACCCATTCATTACCTCCAGCTCAAGTTTACTATCTTCATAATGTGTAGAGCCACTAAGTTATAGTGAATAATAAGATTCATCACAAGGTTCTGTATTTATTCAATGTGTACATATTCATAAGATTCTGAATATGTATATTACATGAAATTTTACAATTAAAGGATCTGAGCTTTGCAATCAGGTAGATCTAGATTCAGATTCAGCCTTGAACATTCTGAGTCCATGGGCAAAGTACTTGCTTATCTACAGGTAACTCCCAAGTGTAACAAAGAACTATGATACCGAGCAGCATGTATATAAAAGTAAAAAACTATGATAAATACCTACAAATAATGCCTGGTATAGTATATGGAAAAAATGTTATTTCACTCCCTCTTCCTTCCCATCTCAAGCAATAAGGGCAATAAATGCTGTGCTCCTCAGTTTTAAGTCCATCATTAAATTTTCTTAAGTAAAAACAATATGGGAGCTTTGGATATTCATATACTCCAACCCAGTATTTTACCTTTGGAGAATCTATCTTAATGAAATAAGCTAAAACACAGAAGCTGTCTGATGTACAAGGATGTTCATTGTAACATTTCTTAGACTGCCAAAAAAAAAAAAAATTAGAAACTTGCTAACTGTCCACTAGGACATTGTTTAATTATGAGAAAATCACATTATGAGGTCATTTTTAAAAAATGCTCACAGGGGCACCTAGGTGGCTCAATTGGCTGAGTGTGTTCAGCTCTTGATTTTGGCTCAGGTCATGATCTCATGGTCATGAGTTTGAGCCCCGTGTCGGACTCTGTACTGACAGTGAGGAGCCAGCTTGGGATTCTCTCTCTCCTCCTCTGTCCCTCCAACGCTCATGTGCACTCCTATCTCAAAATAAATAAATAAACTTATAAAAAGAAAATTTTAAATAAAAAAAAAATTTTAAGTGCTAACAAATTAACAGGAGAAAATGCTAATGTTGCTAAGTGAAAAAGCAGAATGAAAAGCTATTCATGGGGCACCTGGGTGGCTCGGTCGGTTAAGCGTCCGACTTCAGCTTAGGTCACGATCTCACACTCTGTGAGTTCGAGCCCTGCGTCGGGCTCTGTGCTGACGGCTCAGAGCCTGGAGCCTGTTTCAGATTCTGTGTCTCCCTCTCTCTCTGACCCTCCCCTGTTCATGCTCTGTCTCAAAAATAAATAAACATTAAAAAAAAAATTAAAAAAAAAAGCTATTCATATAGTAAAGTCTCAACTATGTAAAAATCAAATAAACTGAGAAAAAATATTGAAAGGAAATATATCAATGGGTTTACAGTAATTATCTCAAAGTCTAGATATTAGTGATTATAATTTGATGGGTTATTTTCTAAAATATCAATGATCATGATGATAATAGCAGTTATTATTTATGGAGTGTTTACCACATCAGGCCCCGTTCTAAGAGTTTACCAAATTAATTCAGTTAATCCTCACAGCATTATGAGATGAAAAAACTGAGGCACAGTGAAATGAAGTAACTTGCCCAAGTCCACACATGATATCAGAAGGTGCCAACATTTGAATCCAAGAAGTCTGGCTCTAGAGCTCCTGTTCCTAACCGCTACATTTGAAGATTTGCTTTGCTTTTAAATTTTAACTATTAAAAAGGCAAATGTCAACTCCAATCTTGTGGTCCTTCAGTTAGCAGCTTTGTTTTAGCTCTAGGCATTCTTTTAGTTCTGAGTTCAACTATTTGCTCTGCCATCAGGTGCCATTTTGGAACAAGATGTAGCTACCATTCCTGTATGGGTTCTATCCACTCCAGAAAATTCCAAGACAAATCTGCATCCCTATTTCCTGTTCCAATATCTCATTTAATCACTGAGACTCATTTAACCATTCTTAGTTATTACACCCACTTTCAGTACTTCAAAGAATTCTAGTAAGGAGGTCCTGAGGCAACCAAATGAACAGAGGCTTCTAGAAACTCTCCTACACCAACACCCAACCATAGAACTACAAATCTATAGTTACCACTATACCTGTCCTCCATCATAAAGTTCACCCTGCAACCCAGGAGACTCCTTTCACCTGCCAACACTCACCAGATATCCGCCGCGACACAGGCTGAACGGGACCAATTAAGAAAGACTCCCAACATTTGGGGAATTTTTTGTCTCTGATCCCGATTTTTGAAGATGGCATTATTCTCCACTGTTTTCGAAAACAATCATCAGTTAATCAATCACTTTCATTCTTTCAGCTTTCTCACCCGTTTGCTGGTAGACCAAATTGTTTTTCTGGGAGAAAGACCTTTTTGGCACCAGTATAAATTCAAGTATCAACTCCAGGAAAAAAGTCACAATTTATACTCCAGGCAATAAACGCAACTCCCGCTTACTGCTGTGTTCCTCTCTGCGGTTTACATTTGATAAATTTATTTCATGACTTGTTACTTGTTTTGCCTTCCTTTATTAGTCAAATTTCTTTTAAAAACAGTATTTGCAGATTCCGACATGGATAAAAGCAAGCAATTCTTCTAAATACAGTACATTTACATTTCAGTGAAGTTCATTTACAATATTTAGAAAACCTGAGCTCATGTGATGGCTTTAACATTATATAAAAAAGAAAAACTAGTCATAAAAACAATGAATACAGTATCAAGTGTTGATAATGGAAATATTTACGAGAATCATGTGTATTTTTTTCCAAAATCTTACCCTGCTCATAACATATTTTGGTAATAAGCTTGATTACTTTAAAACATTTTTATAGGTATTTCTGTGGGAGGAATTTAATAATTCCCTGAATGCCTGGGACAAAAATGTAACCTCAAGGGTGACCCAGGTGGGGGCCCTTTTAGGAAAAACAAAATGGAGCACTAGTAGTTCATTAGGCTAACATTAACTCAGGTGACGTAAAAACTGGACTGGTAAACTGTTAGGCATTTATGAATGCATATGCTGGGGAGTAAAAGAGAAATCTGCACCTTCAAACTAACATTCCCCTTTTGCGGCTGCAAGTTTTCAAGTTGGTGGAGTCATTGTTCAAGAAGAAAGGTGTGCAGGGCAGGGTACAAGTGGAAAACAAAATCGTTTCTCCCCCAAGACTGAATACTTCCCTGCTTCAGTAAGTGGAACTTACTTGCCATTCTAGTATGAAAGCTTTGATACAAAAGGGAAAGTTAAAATCTAAAAGGAACTTTTGTTACCCTAAATGAAAATAAGCCTTTCAAGGATAGCCATTTTACAACCTTATATTTCCAAATACCGATGAGACAATACAACTTGTTTTTTTATAGACATCTTTTCTTAGGCTAAAAAAATTACCATTTATAAACTCATCAATGAAGTCATCACTGTTTCAAGGTAGGATTGTTATGAAGCTTCTTAAAACAACTGTCAAAACCAATTTGTGAATCCCGCCAAGTTTAAATTTCTACATCCAAATCTGTTGATGGACCAAACTAATTAGTGATTAAGAAAACGGACTTAGATTTAGGTAGCAAGCAGTCCTTGCCACATCCAGCTGGTTTTTACATCAGTAGACAAATAGGCGATCATTTTTAAAGGAAGAAAGCCTTTTCTTAATTGCGGTAGCTGGTCTGCTCCTCGGCAGCTGTTCCCTGTCGCGTGTTCTCGTGGGAGAAGTACAAAAGGGTGGAAGTGAAAAAAACACAAGCCCACGCAAAGCCCGTGCAGTTACTAACATTAAAGTTATGTAAATATGTCGTGAGGCCAAGAGGCCACAAGGGGCAAGAACCGCCCAGAGAAAGCGATCCGCCCGAGCTGAGTGTGGAGAGGAAGGCGTGTGCGGGCCTGGGACACCCGGGCAAAGGGGAACGGGCGGGGGACAAAGACGGGCCATCCGGGGCAGAGGCAGGCAGTGCCCCAAAGCGCCGAGAACCGGCAGAAGCAGCCGTCCTGGCGCAGCGACTGCGGCGCCAAGGCCCTCAAACGCCGCGGTATAACAGCTCCCCGGCGAGAAGACGCTCCCCTCCTCGCCGCTCTTACTGGCCCCCAGGCCGACCTCGGACACCTGAGGAGGCGCTGCCCGACCGCCGCCGGCGTCCCGCCGGACAGCTGTTGGGCTTAGAACCGCGCCGCCGCCGCCGCCGGGCTCCAAACGGCCGGGAGGGCGGCGGGTCGGGCGCCTCTCCCCGCGGCCCCTCAGGCAGCTTCGGAACAGCCTGCCTCCGCTCCCGCCCTCCAGTCAGGGGCCGCGCACCCTCACGCCACCTACCCGGTCCCACACCATCCCAGAGGCCTCCGGCGCTCGGGCCCTCTGCCGAAGCGGCGCTGCCTCCCGTCCGGGGCCTGAAATGGCTGCGGAACAAAGAAAATCTGGGCTCGGACGAGCGCTGGTCCGATTGGCCGGGGGGCGGGGCCCGCCGCGGGAACGTTCGGCGGCGGTCGCCTAGGCAACGGCGGCGCGGCGGGGAAAACCGCGGCCTGGGCCTGCTAGGTCCGCTGACCTGCGGTCGGCGGCGCGCGCCAGCGGTGGCTCAAGCCGCGCTGCAGCCGGCTGCTCTGCGCCGTGAGGCCTCGACCAAAAATGGCCCTGCAAGTGTGGACGCTTAGGGGCTGTCCAGGGCCTCCTAAGCGTGACGACCCTACCCCAGACGAACTTCCATACTTCCGGATAATCTCCAAAGTGACAGCCCTGCCCCGGGAGCCTATTTAACACGGAACATGCCGCATATCCCCCAATAATACAGTTCCAACGTTGCTGGTAAAAAACAGGAACGACTTCAGTAGATGGATATGGGCAGAGGGCTGCCTGCGAATGTTGCATGATTGACTTTTGAGGTATGCTGTATCTAGCATGTCAACTGCTTTCTATGCAAAATTAAAGGATTTATAAAATTAAGTTTTACATGTCCAGGTGTATGTTAAAACCAGTGTCTTCCTTTTAGAAATAAGAAGCCCTCCTCTTTGTAAGCAGCCATCATGAGAAATTAAAATGCCTTCTGTTTTCTAAACAGAGCGTAATCCAAAATGGGAGACATAGATGTTTTTATATTCAATTATAATAATGGTAATGAACTGATAAATAACAGTTCCTTTCCCCACATTATTCTTATATATAAATTTCCTATGTATTATTATTTTAAATTTGCATACCTAGATGATCATTATAACCCATGGTGATGATGCTGCTGATAATATCCTTCCTAAGATCAACGTGTGTAAAATGCCAGCAGTTTTTACTGTCCTGTTTGTAAGTGCTGTATATATTATGTTTTGAAAATGTGTAGCAGTTGTTGCCTTCCAGGCTTATTGGAGGTAAAATTATAGTACCAATACTAGAAAGTTTTTTTTATTTACATTGATAAAGCTTATTTGATTTACATTGATAAGGCAAGTAACAAACTTGCTAATAGTTTTCATTTGCAACAAGTCATTTTACAAAACAATTTATTTCACTTAAATTTTGAATCTAGAAGGACTATTTTTTATCATTAGGAAATGGAACATACGAAGCAAAAATATTTTACATAACTAAGACACTCATAATTAGGATTCCAACATTTTCTAATGTTAATTTGATAGCAGTTGGATACAGGAGCACGCACCAAAAGAGGCCTCCAGATAGGAGTATATTACTAAGAAAACAACTTAATGTAAACCTTCCGAAATGTAGTTTAGTGTATCTGCAGGAAAATTTACCCAGAATACATATATTTATCCAAATAACAAAAAGAGCTTATTTCTGCATTTGAAAAGTCCCATCATGGGACTTTTTTGGGACATCAAGGGAGCCTTGATCCTTGCAAATCAGGGGATGTGTGGTTTCTGCAATTTACTTTGCTAAGGAAAAACAACAGGAATACTTTTTAAATGTAAAAGTTTAGCAAATAATGACAGATGCAAAGAACTACTGACAAAGCAATTAGTCAGGAATTCACCTGAATAATACCTTGGAAGTAAATGAAATTAATTTTAAAAGGTGAAGTATTATTTAGTGTATGTAAGAGGATTTATTGACCAAAATCTTTTGAAATAAAAAAATACTGATCATCAAATGTTGTGAAATTGAGACTAAGAAAATTAAATATCCACACTTTTATGAAACTTAAATGAAAGTGCATTAAAATTTAGTATGAATAGCTCTGTATTGAATGAAGAGCTGCTTGCACGTATAGCCTTTTTGTCTCTACGTTCTAGGTTAGATTAAAAATACATGTTTTAAACAGTAAATCTTCTTACCATTAAGAAGGGCTTATTAACATGGCTTATTTTATTTTACTTTTCCTGTTACCTGTTAATCCTTTGCACAGTGTGCACATGAAATAGCAGCTACCCAGCAGTGTTTTCTCTTTAGACCCGAATACAAAGCAGCAAAGCTCATGTAGTAAAACTTTGTCCGTATTTTTTAAGGACGTACACTTAAATTAAACACAGTAAATGCCTTAGATTTTAACCCCCAACCCTACTACAGATACCTTATATTTAAATTTTCTGCATTAATTCTTTTTTTAGGTGAACAAATTGGTGAGGATAAAAATCAAAGAATGGTAGAAATTACAAAATACATTGAGGAACCTACCTATAAGCTTTCCCCTCGGAAGGAAAAGATGCTCACTCTGTCAGATGTAGCATTGTCAAACAAGCATGAAACTGGGAGGCACAGGGCTTGTATGCGGACACTGGCTTCACCACTTCTGAATGCTTCCAATTCAGTCTTTCTGAGCTTCACTTCCTTGTCTTAAACAGGATTAAATAAGATAAAGTATATTAAGAGCTCATTAGCAGAGTGCCTGGCAGATAGTTAGAAGGCAATAAAAGATACTATTAATAGATGTTAATACATATGAAAGAACAGATGTTTGAGAAGGAGGACCGGTGATTGAATAAAAATTACAAGTTTGAAAGTCCAAAAATTGTTAAATATTTTAATAGGCCATTGTTGGTGAGCATATAGAAACACAGTAAAAGAAGTAAAATAATCTTTTAGATACAGGTGATCTTAAAAAACAGAATGTTTCTGAGTAATGTTCCCACCTTACACTTCTGAAAGATGTGAGAATTCTCATTATATTCTTTAATAGTAGACAGTTTAAGGAATTGCCTTCCATTGAAACATCTTCAGACTGACATCAAGGGAAAAAAAATTTTTTAAGTGATATTTAGAAGAATGTAATTCAAATTTCAAAAGAGGACAGTGATAGTCAATAGTTAGAAATGTGTAAATAATCTATAGGCATTTTCCTTTGAAGCAAACCCCCTATATAGTTTGAATGTACAAAAAAGATAAATTAGAGAGTTATTAGGGAGTTAAAAGGATTAACTTCAAAGTTCCTTTATTAATATCCCCTAGTGATTAAAATATGATTCTATTTATGAAAAGGTCTACTTAGACTTCTACTTCTGGGAAGATGGAGTAGACCTACTTTCGCCCTATTCCTCCCAGTAGGTACAACTAAAAACTCTAAACATTACATACAAAACAAACATAAGGAGACTCTGAAAGATGGAGAGAAGGCAGGCCAGCCGGTGCCCTCAGGACTGAAGGAACAACACGCTACTTAGTTCCCCAGGGTTTTGTTTTTGCCTCATACATCCCAGACTCGAAACTGAAGGAGCTGGTAACCTGGAAATGCCAATGGTTCAGACACACCAAAAAAATCCCCCACAAAATACTGCTCTCTTTAGCTGAAGAACCAGGAAAGAGGCAGTATGAGAGATAAAACAAAAACAAAAACAAAAACATTTAGACAGTAACTGCTAAAACTAAGGAAAAGTGGAAACTACAGAAAAAAATCATGGATCCCCCTTCCCCTCATTCCCCAACTCAAGTCAGCAAAGACCTAGTGGAAAGCCCAGACTCCCACCCTCACCAGACTATATAACAAGGTGCCCCAACCCTACCTCCCATCCTCTGCTGTCAGAGAAGCTAAGTAGGCAGCCCAGACTTTCATCCCTGCTGGCCAGTAATGTGAGACAGAGACAGAGACTTTCTTCTTGGGTGTCAGTGGAGGCCAATGGAGGAACTTACACTACTCTCCAACCTGGCAGTATTGAGGTGGAGCCTGCTGCCCACCCCTACTTCCTCTTCCAGTGCTTTGTCAGAAAAAGCCAGCTAAAACAGAATATTTAAATAAGATCCAAAGTCTTATAACATGATACCCCAAATGTTTAGGTCTCAGTTGAAAATTGCTCATCATATCAAGAACTAGAAAGATCTCAAACTATATTAAAAAAGACAACTAATTGGGGTGCCTGGGTGGCTCAGTCGGTTAGGTACCTGACTCTCGATTTTGGCTCAGATCATGATCTCATGGTTCGTGAGATCAAGCCCAGGGTCTGGCTCCACGCTGACAGCCCAGAGCCTGTTTGGTATCCTCGCTCTCCATCTCTCTCTGCCTCTCTCTCTCTCTCTCTCTCTCAATAAATAAACTTAAAAAAACAAAAGACAACTAATAGATTTCAAAACCAAGATGACAGAGATGTTAGAATTGTCTGACAAAGATTTTAAAGCAGACATAAAACACTTTTGAGCAACTACAAAAACACTTGAAACACAGGGAAAAAATAGAAAGTCTCAGCAAAGAAATAGAAGACATAAAGAAGGACCAAAAGAAATTTCGGAACTAAAACATACAATAATCAAAATAAAAAACTAAGTGGATGAGTTCAACAACTCTCTCAGTAGAGGAGACAGAGGAAAGAATCAGTGAAATTGTAGACAGAGCAATAGAAATTACCCATTTTAACAACAGAGAGAAAGTAAATTGAAAAAATGAATGGATGGAGTCTCATGGAATTAACAAATGGTTTAAAATTCATGTCCTCAGAGTCCTGGAAGGAGAAAAGAAAGAGAGTGACATTAAAAAATACTCAAAGAAATAATAGCTGAAAACTTCGGAAATTTGACAAAAGGTATAAACCCACAGACTTAAGAAGTTGAGCAAAGTTTCAACAAAGGTGCCAAAACAATTAAACTGGGAAAGACGGTTTTCAACAAATAGAGCTGGGACAGCTGAGTATCCAAATGCAGAAGAATAAATCTGGACCTCTACCTCATATCATATACAAAAATTAACTCAAAATATAAGTGCTAAAATTAGAAAATTCTTAAAAGGAAACATGGAAATAAATCTTTATGACCTTCAGTAGGAAAGGACTTGTTAGATATGACACCAAAAGCTCACACAACAAAAGAAAAAAGTAGATAAGTTGGACTTCATCAAAATTTAAAATGTTTGTGCTTCAAAGGATACTATCAAGGAAGAAAGTAAAAAGACTATCCATGGACTAAGAAAAAATATTTGCAAAGAACTTATCAGAGAAGAGACCTGTGTCTGGAATAAAGAATTCTTACATCTCAATGATAAAAAAGATGAATAACCAAATTAAAAAATGGGCAAGGGATCTGTATTTCTCTAAAGAAGATGTACAAATGGCTGATAAGCATAAGAAAAGATGTTCAACATAATTAGCCTTTAGGGAAATGCAAATCAAAATAACGAGATACCACTTTATACCCACTAAGATAGCTATAGTAAGAAGGACAGATAATAACAAGTATTGACAAAAATGGGGAGCAATTGGAACTCTCATGCATTGCTGGTGGGGATGTAAATGCTGCAGCTGCTTTGGAAAAGAGTTTGGCAATTCTTCAAACAGTTAAACATAGTGTTACCATATGACCCAGCAATTCCACTCCTAATGGAAATGAAAGCATGTGTCCACACAAAACTTGTGCACAAATGTTCACAGCAGCATTATTTGTGGGAGCCAAAAAGTGGAAATAACTCAAATGTCCATTAACTGATGGATGAATAAACAAAATATACTATATCCATATAACAGAATATTAACTGATATTAAAAATGAATAAAGTGCTAATACATGCTACCTCAAAAACATCATTCCAAGTGAAAAGATCCAGTTACAAAAGACTACATACTGTAGGACTGTATTTATGTGACACCACTATATATCTGTCTATATTTCTATAGAGATATATATAAAATATAGAGAGAGAGATATACAAAAATATATGGGTATATAACTTTCATATGTAAAATATATATCTCCATAGATATATCTATACAGATGTACATAAATCTCCATCTATCTCCAGAATAGGCAAAGACAGAGACAGAAAGTAGATTCATGGTTTCCAAGGATTAGAGGAGAGAAAATAGAGAGTGACTAGCAGTAGATATAGGGTTTCTCTTGGGGGTGACAAAAGCGGCTTAAAATTAGATAGTAGAGATTGTACAATCCTGTGAATATACTAGAAACCACTTTATGGTACATTTTAAAAGGGCAAATTGTATACTACATGAATTATATATCAATATAATTGTTATTTTAAAAAATAAACAGGGGCGCCTGGGTGGCTCAGTTGGTTGAGTGTCCGGCTTCGGCTCAGGTCATGATCTCGCAGTCTGTGAGTTCGAGCTCCACGTCGGGCTCTGTGCTGATAGCTCAGAACCTGGAGCCTGCTTCGGATTCTGTGTCCCCCTCTCTCTCTGCCCCTCCCCCACTCATGCTCTGTCTCTCTCTGTCTCAGAAATAAATAAACATTAAAAAAAATAAAAAAAATAAACAAATGAAACTGAAAAAAAGATTAACCCAAAGAAATCCATGCCAAGACACACTGTTCAATTCCTGAAAACTAAAAACAAAGGAAATAAACCTTGAAAACAGGGAGCAAAAAATGACATTTTACCTATAAGGGAAAAGCAATTTGAATGACAATGATTTCACATAAGAAATCACGGAGTCCAAAGGGAAATAACACTATGTTTTACAAGTATTGAAAGGAAGGAACTATCAACCCAGAATCCTGTACCTGGAAAAAATATCCTTAGGAATGAAAGGGAAATCATAACATTTTCAGATGAAGGAAAACTAAAAGATTTTTGTCACTAGCAGACTTTTCATAAAAGGATGGCTAAACATAAAGGAAATTATAAAAGAAAGTGTATAGGAACATTGGGAAGGAAGGAAGAATAAGCTAAGCAAAAATATGGGTAAATATAATAGGCTTCACTTCTCCTCTTGAGTTTTCTAAATTACGTTTGATGGTGGAAACAAAAATTACAACATTGTCCAATGTGATTCTAAATGTATGAAGAAAAAATATTTAAGACAATTATAGTATTTAAATGGAGAAGGTAAAGAGACATAAAGGGGGATAAGGGTTCTACAATTCACTTGAACTGGTAAAATGACACTACCAGTATGCTGGGATAAGTTATACATTCATAAAGTATATTATATATGCAACATGTATATTACATTTATATAACTAACTATAACAACTATAACTATAACTAAAGACCTAGAGCAACAAGTCAAAAAGTTATGTAGAGATACACTCAAAAACATTATATAGATAAATCAATATGGAATTCAAAACAATATGCAAGTAACCCATAGAAAGTCAGGAAAAACAAAAATAAAAAACACAACAAAAAATAAAAAGTACAGTGACAGACTTAAAGCCTTTACATATCAATAATTACATTAAATATAAATGGTCTAAAGCATTGTATTTTGACTGGCAAAGTGGATCAAAAGACACGACTCAAGTGTATGTTGTCTATGAGAAACTCACTTCAAATATAATGATAAAAGCAAGTTAAAAGTAAATGGAAATAACAAAAATAAGAGCAGAAATCACTGAAATTGAAAACAGAAAAACATTAGAGAAAAATCAATGAAACAAAAAGCTTCTTGGGGGGAAAAATCAATAAAATTGATAAACCTCTAGCAAGATTGAAAAAGAAAAAAGACACAAATTATCAAACTCAGGAATGAAACAGAGGATATCACTACAGACCCTGCAGATATCAAAAGAATGACAAGGGGATGTTATGAACAGCTTTGCACACATAAATTTGAGAACTTATATGAAATACACAAATTCCTTAAAAAGTACAAATTACCATAACTCACCCAACATGAAATAGATAATTTGAGTAGCCCTATAACTATTAAGGACATTGAATTTATAATTTAAAAAGTGCAAAAAGAAATCTCCAGGCCCAGATGGTTTCACTGGAGAATTCTACCAACCATTTAAGGAATTAATACAAATTATACACAACCTCTTCAAGAAAAAAGACATGGGAACACATGCCAATTCATTTTATGTAGCAACTGTTACCCTGATACCAAAACTAGACAGACAGCATAAGAAAGAAAACTATAAACCGGTATCTCTTACAGATGCAAACGTAGGCTCAACATAGCCTCAAAATTTCTTAGCAAAGTATTGGCAAATAAAATTAAGCAACATATGAAAAGAATAGTATACCATGACCAGGTGTGGTTTATTCCAGGGATGCAAGGCTGATTCAATATTCAAAAACTAGTCAGTATCATTAACCATCAGACAAATGCAAATTAAGCCACAAGAGATGAGATATCATTATCTACCTATCTGAATGGCTGGTGAAAAAAGAAAAAAAAAAGCAACAACGCTAAAATCTGGTGAGGATTCAAAGAAACTGAAACACTCACACATTGCTGTTGGGAATATAAAACACTACAGCCACCCTGGAAAACAGTATGGCACTTTCTTAAAAAACTAAACATGCATACTGGCACAAGAACAGACACTCAGATCAATGGCACAGAATACAGAACCCAGAAATGGACCCACAAGCGTATGACCAACTAATCTTTGACAAAGCAGGAAAGAATATCCAATGGAATAAAGACAGTCTCTTCAGAAAGTAGTGCTGGGAAAACTGGACAGCGACATACAGAAGAATTTACCTGGACCACTTTCTTACACCATACACAAAAATAAACTCAAAATGGATGAAAGACCTAAATGTAAGACAGGAAGCCATCAAAAGCCTGGAGGAGAAAGCAGACAAAAACCTCTTTGATCTTGGCCGCAGCAACTTCTTACTCAACACGTCTCTGGAGGCAAGGGAAACAAAAGCAAAATTGAACTATTGGGACCTCATCAAAATAAAAAGCTTCTGCACAGTGAAGGAAACAATCAGCAAAATTAAAAGGCAACTGACAGAATAGGAGAAGATATTTGCAAGTGACATATCAGATAAAGGCTTAGTATCCAAAATCTATAAAGAATTTATCAAACTCAACACCCAAAAAACAAATAATCCAGTGAAGAAATGGGCAAAAGACATGAATAGACGCTTCTCCAGAGAACACATCCAGATGGCCAACCGACACATGAAAAAATGCTCCACATCACTCATCATCAGGGAAATACAAATCAAAACCACAATGAGATACCACCTTACACCTGTCAGAATGGCTAACATGAACAACTCAGGCAACAACAGATGTCAAGGATGCGGAGAAAGAGGATCTCTTTTGCATTCCTGGTGGGAATTCAAGCTGGTGCAGCCACTCTGGAAAACAGTATGGAGGTTCCTCAAAAAACTAAAAATAGAACTACCCTACGACCCAGCAATTGCACTACTAGGCATTTATCCAAGGGATACAGGTATGCTGTTTCGAAGGGGCATATGCACCCAATGTAAGGAAAGAGCCCAAATGTCCATCGATGGATGAATGGATAAAGAAGAGGTGGTATATATATACAATGGAGTATTACTCGGCAATCAAAAAGAATGCAATCTTGCCATTTGCAACTATGTGGGTGGAACTGGAGGGTATTATGCTAAGTGAAATTAGTCAGAGAAAGACAAATATATGACTTCACTCATATGAGGACTTTAAAATACAGAACATATTAACATAAGGGAAGAGAAGCAAAAATAATATAAAAACAGGGAGGGGGACAAAATAGAAGAGATTCATAAATATGGAGAACAAACTGAGAGTTGCTGGAGAGGTTGTGGGAGGGGGGATTGGCTAAATGGGTAAGGGGCACTAAGGAATCTATTCCTGAAATCATTGTTGCACTACATGCTAACTAATTTGGATTTAAATTTTAAAAAATAAAAAATAAAATAAAAATAAAATAAAATAAACAAACAAAAAAACTAAACATGCAATTACCATATAATCCAGCAATTGCACTCTTGAGCATTTATCCCAGAGAAATGAAAATTTATTTTCACACAAAACCTGTATGTTGATAGCAGCTTTATTTGTAACAGCCCCAAATTAGAAACAACCCATACGTTCTTTAGTGGATGAATGGTTACCATAGAATACTACTCAGCAATAAAAAGAAACAAACTACTGATACACACAACAACGTGGAAGAATTTCCACAGAACTGTGAGAAAAGACAACCTGATGTTTCTTCTAGCAAAGACCACTCCCCTCTGCTTGATCTCCTTCCAGGCTTCTCTCTCCTTTATCTTCAACCTATCTTTCTTCATTGGATCCAAAATGTTTCCAAATTAAAAAAAACGTTTTTTAATGTTTATTTATTTTTGAGACAGACAGAGACAGAATGCGAGTGGGTTGGGGCAGAGAGAGAGAGAAAGGCACAGAATCTGAAGCAGGCTCCAGGCTCCAAGCTGTCAGCACAGAGCCTGACGCGGGGCTTGAACTAACAAGCTGTGAGATCATGACCAGACGCTCAACCAACTGAGCCACGCAAGCGCCCCTAAAATGTTTCCAAATTTAAACTGGATATATTTTAATATTTTAAGAGTTGTGGAGTCCTACATTAAGAAAGAGAGCGAGATTCTATCAAATTCAAAAGTCTTTCTAGGGTTGGAGAGAGATTGTATTTGCAAATCTTATGTCAAACAGACACAACAGTCTTTCAAGTGGTTCACCAGAATAGAATAGATCGGGGCCACTTACTAAGTGGAGTTTGGGTGTCCCAATGAGCACTCTGCCAAGTTATGGCCTCTTTATTATAAACTAGAAATAGGGCTCAGTATGTTCCATCAGCGTTGCTGGGAAGATTCCAGTAAGTGTCTTGGCCCTAAGTTTCTAGTCATTATGCACTCTCAAGCAAGCTAAGAACAAAGCATGTTAGGATTAGATTCTGCTGCAAGTGACAGAAAACTCGTAACAAGATAGTAATTTATCTCTCTTGCAAATATAGGCAGTTCACAGCTGGTCTAGAAGGTTCAAAATAATCTGATCAGGGGTGTAGGCTCTTCCGTCTTGCTGCTTTTCCATCCTTAGTAATAAGCTCCCTCCTCACGGTTCAGTGTGAATTCCTAGGTTTCAGCTTAGCGATTTACAACCACATCCCAGCCACTGGGAAGGAGAAAAAATAAGGAGAGGTGAATGACCCACCCTTTAAAAAATTGCACATACCACTTTCCTTTGTTATCAGCTAAAACTTTGTCACTTGTCACATGTCACATACCTAGCTTGGCATCTAGGCCTAACTCCACTGCCAAAGGAAAGTACAAGTTTATCTCTTACTCCAGTCCAAGGCTTATCTCTCAGAAATTGCATTCTGTCATTTTTCTGAAAACCTCCCCAATGGCCTCCAATAACTCCCAGAATAAAATTCTTAGGATAATTATGAAACCCTACATGAGCTAGCCTTTGCCTACTTTCTGACCTCAGCTCCCACCTGTCCATTACTTGCTCACCTGCCTGCAGTTATACTGTCCCTTAAACATACTGAGCTCACCTCTACCTTCGACTCTCTACACTTGAAGATTTCTCTGCCGGATTGCTGTCCCCCAGGACTTAAGACAATTAATCTCTCTTACCTCTTCAGATGCCAAATATCCCGTTAGATATTTCTTGACCAACCTATTAAACCCCTATCTTCTTACCATGAAATTCTAGGCATTGCACTTATCACTATCTAAAATTGCATTCTCTACTTGTTTGAGACTGTCCATCTCTTTCAGTAAATTGTGGACTTCATTAGAATGGGACCTTCTGTCTCTCTTATCAACAATCACATCCTCAGCATTAAGAACAATCACGTCCTCACATAAAGTAAGTACTCGGTAAATCGTAATTGAGTGGACTAATGGATGAGTGGATGACTAGGTCGGTGTAGGAGTGCTGACAATGCTGTCTCCAACTTCGGCCCTCCATCTTGTTCATGTGCTTTCAATGATCTCCCTCTGGGCTATAATGTTCCAAGCTCCTTGGAGGTTAATGTATGCCTTGACCAGAATACAGGAAGGCTTGTTCTGATCTTGTGTAAAGTTTAGATGGCTCATAGAGGTAGCTTCCCCTCCTTCTCCTCTGGCACGTGGATGATGCCATCTTGGATAACTACATCCCTTTGCTCTATAAATATGTGGATTAAGGTCCAAATTTTCCAGAGAATAGCTGTGTAGCTGCTAGATTGTTGTCCACCCAATCCCCTCCCCTACTTCATCAGTAAGTTACCTTGAGTAAAACTCCTTGTAAATGGTATGGAATGGCTTGCTTCATTTCTTGGGCTCAAAGTGCCTTCTCAGTCTGCAGAATACTTTACTGTCCCCGTCTCCACCTTCTAACACTTGGTGAAACTAGGTATTAAGAGAATCTAACTCTTTGGCTTTTTTTTTCCATGCTCACTAAGCAATGTTCTAGTTATAACCTAGCTTTCCACACAAATTTGATTAATGAAGAAAAACATTCTAGGCAGGTTTGGACATTGACTGACATTCTGGTTCATAATGCATAGGTTTCCCTGCATTTGGTTAATGGGAGTTTGCTTCCAAGAGGCAGATCTCTCTTTGGGTTTAGAGTCTTGGCAGGTGACCCCTGATTTTGCTGGACACCTTTTCTTAGAACAGCAGTCAGGACCGCCAACATTGGACCTATCAACACCATATCAAGGAAGAGGCCCGTGTCAGGCCTTGCCTAGGAGAACAGCTCTGCTTCCTCTGTAACATTTCTAGGTTTATGTTTATCTTCAACTTGTAAAAATTTTGAGGAATACATGAGACATATCACCAGTTTACCATTTAACCCCCCCCCCCCTATTTTTTTCCCTCACGATGTAACTTTGATTTTCTTTTTCTTCTTTAAAAAGTAGTGCACATAGAGGTTAAAGGCAAAGCCTTAGTGCCCGGAATAGGTGGTTTCAAATCCTTTGTCATCTTGAAGATGTCGAGTGACCTTTGGAAGCCTTGGTTTCTGTATCTGTATGATGAGAATAATAGTAGGTACCCACCTGCTAGGGCTGTGGAGAAGATGAAAAGAGACTGTCCTTGTACACAGTCTGTCACAGTGCCTGGCACAAGTAAGCACTCACTACATGTCAGCTCTCACCATCATCACCATCATCATCATTATTACTGCTTGGAATGGGTAATGATCTTTGCCGAGTGAACTGAAAATAATGCTAATTCTACTAATATTATTAACCATATAATAGAGGGATGCAAACTTTTTTTTAAATGTCTCTGTTTTGATAAATGTTTTGAGTAATTGTGTTCTACTCTAGTAAAGATAAAGATGAGTTGGGCAGATCGTCGAGTCCCAACAAGGCAGAAATAGTGGCAAATAGTGGCAGAATTAGTGAGAGTGGTACCTAAAGGGATCTCAAACCCAGCTCTTTTATGGAGGGCATGGTAGGAAAAATTCTGGGTTAGTCTTCTCTTATCTCTTGAGGGATATTAATCAAAATTTAAAAATGAAATCATCTTCTACTGCCTGCATTCCTCCCCCCACCCCCACCTGCCCTGATTCCTTTTGTTTATTTTTCTCTCTGCCTTTCAGCTTTTCACTTCAGAGCTTTCCTCAAATGTCTGGTGAGACTTTGCTCACCATTCAGGCATGTTTAAGACTAAGGCACTGAAAGGCAAATTGGAAGCTCGTTGTGCTGTAGAAATTGTGGACAAGTGGGCATCTTCATTGTGTGGTGGGGCTCTGAGACAACTTGTACGTTGACAACGTTTTTCATGTCTTGACTGGGAAGAATAAGCATGGTTTCTGGTGTTCCAGGCCCTGGGAAGGGTTGCAGGGATGGACGTGGGAGCTTGCATTGTTCATTAAGCCTAACTCAGAAATCTATTTTCATTTTGGTGCCTCATCCCTGCCCTCTACTGTGTCTAGAATCCTCAAGTCTACCGGTGCCTGGGTGGCTCAGTCGGTTAAGATTCCAACTTTGACTCAGATCATGATCTTGCAGTTTGTGGGTTTAGAGCCCCGCACTGGGCTCTGTGCTGACAGCTCAGAGCCTGAAGCCTGTTTTGGATTCTGTGTCCTCTGCTCCTCCCCCACTCGTGCTCGCTGTTTCTCAAAATAAACAGTTAAATAAATAAACAAACAAACAAATAAATAAAAAGAATCCCCCCAATCTAGGACCTCTCTAGTTCAATTACTAAAGAGAATAAACCTCCCCCTTTTTCTAAGGTAAGACAGGAGTTGTCATCTGGCTTCACAGGAGAGGATTCCAGCGTTCTTTTCAATGGGCTTTCCTGTTGTCATTCAGACTGCATCTCTGCCTGTTTCACTACCTCCAATTCTTGAGCTCTTCCTTGGCTCTATGGAGAGTCAGCATGCTTCAGTTTGGTATTTCGGCACTTAGATTTGAGGTTTCTCCGTTCTTCTAAGCCGGTTTCCACTTCTTCATCTGCTTTCCATCTTCACGCATTTGTTAACGTTCTTTGCCTGCGGTAGTGGCTTTCCAGCTCTCTTTGTGCCAGTGGATTTAATAGACCTTTTAGAAAGTTTCCCTTGCTGCCATTTTTAGGGGATTTCCTAAGAGGGAGAAAAATATGTCTAACAGGTTAATTCAGAATGTTTGATCCTACTTTTATTTTATTTTTAAAATTTTTTTTTATTTTTTATTTTTGAGAGACAGAGGGCAAGTGGGGAAAGGGCAGAGAGAGAGGGAGACACAGACTCTGAAGCAGGCTCCAGGCTCTGAGCTGTCAGCACACAACCCTACACGACAGGGGGCTCGAACTCATACTGTGAGATCATGACCTGAGCTGAAGTCGGATGCTCAATCAACTGAGCCACCCAGGTGCCCCATCTGATCCTACTTTTAAAAAGTAAATGTTAAATGAGATACTGGACATGGTTTCATTTTAAATTTTGAGTAAGGTTGGGGCGCCTAGGTGGCTCAGTTGGTTGAGCGTCCGACTTCGGCTCAGGTCATGATCTCACACTCCGGGAGATCGAGCCCCGCGTCTGGCTCTGTGCAGACAGCTCAGAGCCTGCAGCCTGTTTCCAGTTCTGTGTCTCCCTCTCTCTCTGCCCCTCCCTTGCTCATGCTCTGTCTCTCTCACTCTCAAAAATGAGTAAATGTTAAAAAAAATTTTTTTTTTTCATATTTTGAGTAAGGAAGTATTTCAGTGTATGTAATTTGAGTCAGGCTAGGTTAGCAACTGAGAATTAAATATTAAGAAAATAAAATTTAGGCTTAATTCCACTGATATCTTAGGAGTCAGTGTTATGATTGTATTATAGCCCATCGGGGATTACATTAAATCAATCCAAATGAATTTTTCATGTTTTGTATGTCATGAAAATTCTTCTCAAAATTAATTTACAAGTGAATCCTCACCTTTCATACAAGGAAGACATTGTATCCAGACAAATTTATGTTTTTTAAAAAATGTTTATTTGTTTATTTTGAGAGAGTGAGCAAGCAGTGGAGGGTCAGAGAGAGGGAGCGAATCCCAAAGAGGCTCTGTGCCGTCAGCACAGAGCCCGACCTGGGAGTCCGTCCCATGAACCATGAGATCGTGACCTGAACTGAAATCAAGAGTCGGGTGCTTAACTGACTGAGCCACCCGGGGGGGCCACAGACAGATTTATGTTTTTAAACATAGACGGTCATAGCAAAACTTACAAATTAAATACATACGCACATCTGTTCGAATAAATCATTTCTGTGGAGACAGAACATAGGAAAATCGTTTTCTAACTTTTAATTTCTGCACCAGCAATTCAGGGGTTATAATATCTAAGCATTCCACCAAACCACACAGACTTTCTGCTCTTTTTATTCATAAATTTTAAAGCAACATAAGATTTCCTTATGAAATTTTCCCTTGGTGCTCCAAACTTACATCTATGCTGGACTGGCTTCTTCCCACCTCGACCTTTCTCTGGCTGTTTAGTTCAATTTTCAGCCGTGTCTCTCAGCTGTTACTTTTGTCTCGTCCTTGGCGTTCACTGTTGTTCTTCCTATAAGAGTCACTAGATTGGCAGCTTGTCAGAAACCCATTTGTGATTCCGTGTGTTATGCTTCCTAGTGCCCCTGACGGGGAACATTTAGAGAATTCTAAAATGAGGGCTATCTCTTGTTTTGTTGGCTTAAAGTGGAAGTGGTAATTTGGATTTGCTTTGCCTACGCTGGTCATGATTGTACATTCAGATAAATGAATTTTAAGGCATAAAAGCTCTGCTTCCATTTCACAGGACGTGTGTTGCCTATGGGGGAAAACATATCTCATGGTCTCTAAGGACTAAACAGAAGGAAAGCTTTCTAATCTTGGAATCGGATTTTTCTGAGGGGATGCATATTCACATCAATTAGAAAGAAAACCATTAGGGAATTATTATGAAGACCATGTAAGCTGATAATACGTCTAAAAAATCAAAACAAAGGAAAATTTCAATAATAGTTGTGGATAAGCCCTTAATTTATATCCCTTAACACTTTTCCCATTTCCTCATTAACCTTTTTTCTCTGCCTGTTAGTAATATTTCTGCTCAAATAATTGTGTTCCCTCCTCAGAAGAATGTTCCAATAGATGGAGTGTATAATTACACTGTTAAAAATGGATGTATTACTGGAATTTGGATTGCTGAGGAGGCAGGATGCCACCACAGTGCTATTGTGATGATTTACCATGATTCTAGTATATCTTGAATTGTTTTGCTTCAAATAATTATTAATTTTTTAATGTTTATTTATTTTTGAGAGAGTGTGCGTAAGCATGGGTGGGGGAGGGGCAGAGAAAGAGAGGGAGATACAGAATCTGAAGCAGGCTCCAGGCTCTAAGCTGTCAGCACAGAACCCGACACTGGGCTTGAACCCATGAGTGGTGAGATCATGACCTGAGCTAAAGTCAGACACTTAACTGACAGAACCACCCAGGCATCCCTCAATAATGATTTCTTACACATCTTTTATTTTTTTCTTTCACGTCAAGATCTAAGTAAATGAAGTTAAGGCCCTTCTCACAAGTGCAACAGAAATATATAGATAGCAGATATAAATACCATCTATTGATCTGCGTCTATAGAATTTTCTTTTAAGGAAACCATAGTGCTCTACGCAACATAATCTGAAGGAGAAGGACTCAGTAGTGAAAGAAACAAGGTGAAGATATCTCGAAATCATACAGGTCAATTTTAGTTGTACTTCAGAAAGTACATCTTTTGCTAGTTAAGCTAATGGGAATCCTTTAATTTAAAAGAAGTGGCATGAACAGATAACTCAAGGCAGTATTAGAGAAGTCACAGAGATGAACAAGGCTATGAAAGAAGTAGTCATCCCTGGCAGGGAGATTATCTGAAGACAAGAGATTCTGATCTATTTGGATAGAAGTTGTATTACTTTAGATTTTTGGTGAGGGTAGGGGGCAACAAAGCAGATTTTCACCAGCTAAGGCAAAAATAACTTACTGAAAGTACACTGGGGTATTTCTCAAAGAAGAGTTAAGCAGTCTACTCTAGGGATAGTAATACAGTTTGTCTATGGACCAGAAATATTAGATCCTCTGCTTGCCTCCTGTTTCTGTAAACTGTCTTTCCCATGGAGAACATGCCTGCCTGGTATCCCCAAGGTGTACATTTATGGTTTCAAGCATTAGGGACCAAGTCTCCATTTTCTTTCCTCCCTAAGACCCAAATTCCTGCGAATGGGACTTCCTGGCCTTTAGGAATGAGGTGTCCAACTTGGACCACAGGTGATTAACTGTGGCCAGAAGGAAGAGTCATGTTGCAATAGGACTGCCCTGCTGTGACTGCACTGCGGTGCGAGGGGGGACAAGAGAGGGAGGAGCAGTTTCTAGAATAAGCATTAGGGCCCAGGCGATGACCACAGAGTTCTCCACTGCAGAAATATATCTCTAAATCGTTTGATTCATGTGATTTAATTTGAAGAGATGATTTGATGTTTGGGCATAAAAATCCCACAAAGCTACCATCATATTCTGGTAAGATGGCAGTACCTGAAGGTTTACCAAGGTTTATTTTAACTTCTTAGATTTAAAAAGAGTAGTTTATTAATATTAATTTTATAAATTTTCTCTAATGAATTATTCATTTCGAATTGCAGCTGGAAGGCATTGATAAATCTAATGCAGTTCCCTCATTCTACAGAGGAGAAATCTAAGAGGATAAATAACTTGACCAAGGTCACATGGTAAATAAATGAAAATATCTGGGCTGGAATCCAAATGTTACTTCTTATCTAGTGCGGATATCTTGATCTTATTATTTGCTTAGAAATGGTTTTTATTTTGCTAAAAATATTTAAGGATGATGTCTTCTTATTTGTACAATCTCTGAATAAAAGTGTATATATAAATTCTGGATCTTTCTGTGTCCAGTGGCAGCAAGACTTAACAGCAGCTTAGAACTTTAGCTCAGAAATTGAAAACTGTCAGTTCTACATAGTGCTGTCTCCTGAGTCAAAGGCCACTTCTGCACAGAGATGCCTTGCAAATAGGTCTGCAGGAAAAGCCAGGATTTAGGAAGCAGTTTTGGATTTCATTAGCTCCAAGATGGCACTGTAATGCTAGATCATGGTATGTGACAATGTAATGTGGCCACGATGGTCTGACCAGTCAGGATTTCAAAGCAGCAGTGCCAATTAGGGCTCTACATGTAGGGGACAGACAATAAATGCATAAACATATAAACAAGATAATTCCAGATAGCAGTAACTGCCATGAAGAGAATACAGTGAGAAATGTGACAGAGAGGTGGGAGGCTACTGAAGACTGGGGAATCAAAGATATTCTCTCTGAATTAATGAATGACTCAATCAAAGGGAAATTATCAAAATAAAAGCCACATATCAATAATTTCAATATTAAAACCATACAGTCACAGCAATAAAAGCCCCAAATGATATTTGATAAAATTCAATATTCAGACTTAAACACCTTAAAAGTGAGATGTAGGCTTGCTCTTTCTTGACATAAAAAAGGAAAAATTAAGAATTTTATATTGGGGCCCTTGGGTGGCTCAGTCGGTTAAGCAGCTGACTCTTGATTTTGGCTCAGGTCATGATCTCATGGTTTGTGAGACTGAGTACCACATCCGGTTTTCACTGACAGCATGGAGCCTGCTTGGGATTCTCTCTCTCTCCCTCTCTCTCTGTCCCTCTCCTGCTCATGCTCTCTCTCTCACTCAAAATAAATAAACATTAAAAAAAGAATTTAATATTGAGTCAATTTTATAATGTAGAGCAAATCTAGCAATATTTTCCTTTAAGAAATTGTCTTCAGTATTTGCCAATATAATGTTAAAAAATTTATTTTATCATATATATATATGATATATATATGATATATATATATGATATATATGATATATATACGATATATATTAGATATATATATCTTATATATCTTATATATATATCTTATATAGATATATCTATCTATATCTATCTATCTATATCTATATATATCATATATATATATCTATATATATCATATATAGATATCTATATATATGTATATCTATATATATCATATATATATGATATATATATATATATGATAATGTCTGTGCCAAATGTGGGACTCAAACTCATGACCCAAAGATCAAGAGTCATCTGCTCTCCCAACTGAGCCAGCCAGGAGCCCCTCAAAGTTTTTTTTTTTTAAGTTTATTTATTTGTTTTGAGAGAGAGAGACAGAGAGAGGGTGAGTGGGGGAGTGGCAGAGAGAGAGGGAGAGAGAGAGAAAATCCCAGGCAGGCACCGCACTGTCAGTGCAGAGCCTGATGTGGGGCTTGAACTCACGAACCATGAGATCATGAGCAGAGTCAAAGTCAGATGCTTAACCAACTAACTACCCAGGTACCCCAAAATTATTTTTATTATGGAAGGATCTCCAAAAGAAATGAAAACTAAATATAGGTGGGGTGGGGGAGGAGAAATAGACAGAAATGTTATTTGAAGAAATAAAAGACCCAAATTAAGCCATTCTCACCCTCCTCAGAACTGTTTGAAATGTCTAACGCATTTAATGAGATGGGAAAACACAAGATAAATCTATAAACACACATATCTTTCCTAAAAATCAGTAAAAACCAACCAGAAAAGGTAACTAAAAAGATCTTATTGACAATGTCAGTAAATTATAAAATATATGGATATTAATGTGGAAAATGTAAGACACATAAAATAAATTATAAAAAAAACTTTAATAAAAGAATTAAAAAAACCAAATGAATACAGAGACATACCATGACTGTGGATAGTAGAGGTGGCACTTCCCAAATAAATATATAAATTTAACATATTCCCATTAAAAACTAAAGAATATTTTAGAGAGTTCAATAAAATGACTCCAGAACTGCTTTGGCAAAACAAATGAACAGAATTATCAAATATAGTTGACCCTTGAACAACACAGGTTTAAACTGGGTGGGTCCACTTACACATGGATTTTTAAAAATCAATACAGTACATATATTGTACCCCTAAAACTAATATTACACTGTATGTTAACTAAGTGGAATTTAAGTAAAAACTTAAAAAAATTAAGTGCAGTACAGTGCTATAACTGTATTTTCTCTTCCTTATGATTTTCTTAACATTTTCTTTTCTCTAGCTTACTTTATTGTGAGAATACAGTATATAATACATACAACATACAAAATACATGTTAATTGAGTGTTTATGTTATGGGTAAGTCTTCCAGTCAACAGTAGACTACTAGTAGTTAAGTTTCTGGGAAGCCAAAGTGACATGTGGATTTTCAACTGTGCAGGGGTTCAATGCCCCTAATCCCTACATTGGTCAAAGGTCAACTATATTACCTTCTCTCTCTATAAAAAAAAGAACAATGAGGAGGAACAATATTTGGTAGATATTAGAATTTTAAAGGAAATGAATGGAAATGATATGATATGAGTTCATAAATGAAATGAAGGGTAACCAAAAGGAATAGAAAACCTAGCTTATATATATGCTTAATACATAAACCCAGTCTTCTCAAATGATGGAGAAAAGAGATGATTTAAGAACTCATAAGAATAATAGATATTAATACGAAGAAAAATCAACTTAGGCCTTCACCTCAAACTGCATTTTTATCCCTTCCTCAAGAGGCTGCCTATCAGGATTTTACCATTTTTGAAAGCTGGCATTATTGAAAAGTTTCCAGTTTTTTTCTTGTAGAGATGGAGTCATCTATTCATTTTTGGGGAAGACTTTCTTAGTTTTGAGAAAAGCATCAGAATAAACCCTTTTAATTACATAAATGTAGAACAAGGACATGATTGTTGCTTTTGGAGGAGACGGAAGTCTCCAGTAAGCTGAAAAGTTTAATTTTGAAGCATAAATTGTTTGTATTGACTGGTGTATGTCCTTTTGAAACCAAGGGGGAAAAATATGTCCCTGTGTCTTAGGCTGTTCACGTTGCTATAACCAAACACCAGACCAGGTAGCTATAAACAAGACAAATTTATTTCTTACAGTTTTGGAAGTTGGAAGTCCAAGATCAGGGTGTCAGCCTGTCTGATGAGGGCCCTCTTCCTGGTGGCAGACTTTCCATTGTATATTCACATGGTGGAAAGGCCCAGGAGTATCTCTGGAGCCTCTTTTATAAGGTACTAATCCCATTCATGAGGGCTCCACCTTTTTTTTTTTTTTTTTAATTTTTATCTAATGTTTTTTTTACTTCACTTCTGAGAGACAGAGACAGAGCATGGGCATGAGGGGGGGGTGGTGGCAGGGAAAGAGAGAGAGAGGGAGACACGGAATCCGAAACAGGCTCCAGGCTCTGAGCTGTCAGCACAGAGCCTGATGTGGGGCTTGAACCCATGGACTGTGAGATCATGACCTGAGCTGAAGTCGGACGCTTAACTGACTAAGCCACCCAGGCACCTCAATGAGGGCTCCACCTTTTAATTTATGTACTTTCCCAAAGGTCCCACCTGCTCCATACCATCACATTGGGTGTTAGGATTCAAATATGTTAGGTTCAAATATGAATTTTGGTGGGGAGGAATGCAAATATTCAAACAATAGCACCTTAGAATGTGGATTTAGGCTGACCTGTCCTTGCAAGTACTTTTTTTTTTTTGGATAGCTAGATAGCTAGATAGCTAGTTTGTGTGTGTGTGTGTGTGTGTGTGTGTGTGTGTGTGTGTGTTTTGGCTAACTGATTGCTTATAGGAGACTGTGATACTGGACCTTTGGGTAGGCCTGATCTTTTTATACTAGAGATAAAAAGTGTGAAAGGGAATCAGCAAGATTGAACTTGGTACAGTAACACTTGGGTTGGACCATTGGTGCCTTTCACATAGTGTTATTTAAGATGGAAAAACTCCAATCTGGGAAACACACTGCTGACCTTTATCACTGCCTTGTGTGAGCCATGGGAACCAGATTATACTCTGAATGAATGGGTGTTTCTACTATCAATTGTATAATTTATTTTACTCACTGAATCTTCACAAGCATCATATGAAGCAGGGCATGGATTTTGAGAGGAGACATCTCTCTGTGAATATCTCTGGCTCTGTCTCTCTTTTTCCTGTATATGCAAGTACACACCCACCCACATGCATACAACGATGAACACGTACTCAGTCACACTCCCATTGCCGCTATACGGGTTGTTAGGGCCAGTATTCCAGTGCGTGGAGATGCCTGGAGATTTTCTGTTGTGGGTGGAGGTAAGCTGGCCACTGCCGTACTGGGTGTTCTGAAAGTAATACATCCTAGAAATGGTTGTAACGTATACCGTATTGTTGCTGTTACTGCGTCCCTGAATCTACAGTACATTTTTGATAACTGTTTTACTCTTGTCTTAACTGTGCCTTGGTGAATTGAAGGAGAAATCAGTGCCGGTCCTGGGAGAGACACTGGCTGGGGACAATGGCATTCTGGAGAACCTGGTCATCAGATGGTTGGACCCTCTGGACTCCAAGAGGAAGGAAACGTGATCTTATTAAGCAATCCTAGTTTTGTGTGGTCTGTGAACTTGCCCCTTCACTTATTCATACATTCCACAAGTATTTTTCAGTTGTTCACCCTGTGCTGGGACTGGGCTAGGCATATAGATACAATGATGACTAAGTGAGTCTCTACCTTTTAGGAGAAAACTCCAGGAAGTTAAACACTAACAAGTCAAAGTGTAAGAAAATAAGAAAAATAGGAGAGGAAACAGAAATGAAAAAAATAGAAGATAGATCTATGTGACTATAGAAACATTTCAAATCTCTATAAGATGAAAATTAATAAAGGAAGCTAAAGAGGAAAACAAACTAAGAGAGTTGTGCTAAATATGACAGATAAGCTAATAACATTTTAAATATGTCAGTCTTTAGTCAAAGCTAAAGTATAACACCAAATCCCTAAGAGCAAAAAGGACACTAGGAGTATTCAAACAAGGGAAAACTTAAAAAATACCTTCAGTAATGGGGCGCCTGGGTGGCTCAGTCGGTTAAGCACCAACTTCGGCTCAGGTCATGATCTCGTGGTTCGTGAGTTCGAGCCCTGCATCAGGCTCTGTGCTGACAGCTCAGAGCCCGGAGCCTGCTTCGGATTCTGTCTCCCTCTCTCTCTGCTCCTTTTCTACTTGTGCTCTGTCTCTCTCTGTCTCTCAAAAATAAACACCAAGAAATTTTTTTTTAAATTAAAAAACAACAACAATAAGGTACTATCTCACATTTAATGAACTTAAAAGTATAAGGAAAATCATAAAACTATGAAAAGGCTGTAGAAAAATAAAAAGAAGTTATGTCAGCCTAAATCGATGGAATAACAGGAATTCTTAAAAAGTGACTTAGCATGAAATATTAAGAGCATAAAAATATAAATGCCTTTACAACTTCAGATTCATCCCAAGACAAAATGTCACCATTGGTAGTTATTACCACCTAGAATGTTATTTTGTGCCAGGGACGTTTCTAAGTGTTTCATATGTATTAACTCATTTAGTCTTCACAGTAGCCATATAAAGTACATACTTTGATTATTCGTCATTTTAGAGATGAGGAAACTGAAGGATGCCCCAGGTTAAAAAAAATTTGCTTAGGATCACATGGCTGGCTAATGGCAGAGTTGAGATTTGAAGCTCCAGGGTTTGGACTCATCATCAGGGCAACATGATGCTTCAATGGAAGAAAAAAGTTCTATACACAAAGATGCTTGTAGCATTATTATGTATAATATAAAAAAGTTGGGGGAAAATTACCTATTCCACAAGGGAAATGATTAAACACATTACAGTATATTCATTCAATCGATAATTATTCAACCAGAGCTGTGCAGAAGTTTTGTTCTCCCAGGGGGCAATGGAACGAGCCACCAACTTCACAAAAGTATTACTTGTCCTTTTGCAAACCTTCTCACTGTCCCTATATCTTAGAACCATTCATAAGGATCAGGAGGCCAAGTCCTAATTGGCCACTCTGTTATTTTCTGCTGCAGAAGCCCATGCCTCCACATATTATGTCATTAGAGGGACTAAGTGTGGCTGGAGTGAAAGTCCTTCAGGAGTATAAATTACCATCTGCCCTGGATACTTAAGCTACATTTAATGAATTCATACATTTCTTTGACCTCCTATTCGCACCCTTGTTACCTTACCCAAGTAAAGCACTCTCTTACTATTAATATATTAACATAGTTATCAACATATTTCTTACCTTAAAGGGCTATGAAGATCTAAGTAGGGTTTTGTGTTATAAATGTTAGGAAAAAAATTTCAAAGTAGTAAAAGTAATTTTTATTTACACAGTAACAAAATTGAAACAAGAGAAGAAAAACACATAAATTATTTTAGTGCGGTTCTTCATATTTTTTCCTATTAATTACAAAAATAATAGATCCCATTTGTTAGATGTCTACTCTGTGCCAGGAACTATGCGAAGCTCTCTACATAATTTACTGCTTTTAATCCTCTCAATAGCCACGCAAAGTCGGTGTTATTTATTATCGCCATTTTACAGATGAGAACACAGAAGCTTGCGAAAGTTGAGTAACTTGCCCCAGGTTACCCAATTCATAAATGGAAGAGCCAGGACTTAAAGCCAGATCTGTCTGAAACCAAAGATCAAGATGTTAATCATAGTGATGCTGTCTTTTCTTCCTC
This sequence comes from Panthera uncia, assembly GCF_023721935.1. Lineage (NCBI taxonomy): Eukaryota > Metazoa > Chordata > Mammalia > Carnivora > Felidae > Panthera > Panthera uncia. The sequence goes on along the minus strand of NW_026057577.1, from coordinate 52,674,015 downwards.
TTTTCTAAAAATTTGTGTATTTTTTTTACAAATATATTTCACAAAAAGGAATATTATGTATAATAAGCATTGATGACAGTAGGGAATCGAATTTTGAAATTATGTAAATATGTGCCAATTTAAATCGCAACTCTTTTTCCAGAAGCACCCCCTTTTTTCCCTTCTACTAGCTCAACCACATAAAGTACCCAAACACAGCAGTATTGCTCATACCAAAGACTTCGCTGTCTAACTCCAAGTCTGGCACCTGTTCAACAGTGGTAAACTGGACCATTTTTGATATCACGAGTAGATTCCAGTATTTCTCTTACTTTCTCTTCCTTCTTTTATCTCGTTTGTTAACTTGAGACTAAGAAAGTTCTTACAAATGTAGGAAAGGCTGATGATCCTGAAGTCATGTAACAAGTCCCCATCACACTGCTTTTAAACCTGTTGCATCAAACAAGTCACTTTGGTAAACACACTTTCATAAGCCAACCACTCTGTCAGTCTCTCACTCCTGAAACTCAGCCAGTCAAGGACAGACTCACTCCAACAGCACACCTCTGAGGGGTACCCAACCAACAAAAGCCTCCCCGGAATAGGCATGTTTCTACAGATGATGGCAACTCATTTACGCCTCTGAGAGTCTACCCATTCCTGACCCTCTTACCTAAGACCGGCAATCTGTTCCACTTGAATAGACTAACTGGCATCTCTTACCATAAGAAGCAAATAGTTTAGCCTTTTCATTTCATGTGTTGAGTGATGGTCTCATTGGACATTTTTGGAGGTTTCACCAAGATTGTTTTAAAGACCCTCATTTGGTGGCATTCTGGGGAAGCCTGGATTCCAGCATTCCAGGTGCACTCACTGGCATCTTGTGCCAAAATTCTCCTTACTCTTCAGATGTGTTTTCAAGTGAGTCAGTCTCAATAACAATATGATCTCTGGCTAGTTTTATTGAGTTCATATTCCTAAACGGTTTTTGTTAGTCTAGGATTTGTAACCAAATAGCTCTTTGTGTTGGCCTAGATCTTTAGGCTGAGCAATCACACCATTTGGCTTATAGGTAAACTATTCGGTGACTGATTAGACCTACCTCTTCGTACAAGATCCTTAGGCCTTTGTTTTGGAGGTATGCCATTTGAGGAATGTTTTTGCCATTAACCTGTGTATTCCGCTGCCTACCTTGTTTTTGCTGCTGCTCGTCTATATGTACAGATTATTCTTTCATGTGTTTTTGTTTTGTCCTGGCTTGGTTTCTTTCTTTTGAATGTATAAGGCAACAGATTGAAACATAAGCCTGAAAAGTTTCTGGCTCAAGGCAGGCCAGTGTTGAAGGCTGATGACTGGAGGTCTGATAGATCAGAAATCCATTTGCGCAAAAAGGTTTGTCAACCATTGTGTAGGGTCCTCCACCAAACCTTCATGAGGGTGCCCGCTTTCTCATTAATTTGTGAAAGAAGCTCACTTTGTTTTGTCCATACTCAAGCCTCAGGGATTGTCAAGTTATTGAGCGGATAGTCCCTTTCTAGTTTCTGCCTGCTTGGGGAACCCAGAGCCCTTCAAAAGCCCCAAAGCGCTAACGCATTCTATCCCCTTTAAGAAGTGCTACAACTCTGGAGCACCTGGGTGGCTCCGTCTGTTAAGGGGCCAACTTCAGCTCAGGTCATGATCTCACAGTTCGTGACTTTGAGGCTCACGTCGGGCTCTGTGTTGACAGTTCGGAGCCTGGAGCCTGCTTTGGATTCTGCGTCTCCCTCTCTCTCTGTTCCACCCCTGCTTGCATTCTGTCTCTCTCTCAAAAATAAAGAAAGATTAAAAAAATTTTTTTAATTAAAAAAAAAAAGAAGTGTTGCAATTCTAACGCTTGTACTTTTCTGAGGAAGTGTCCAAATCTCTACATTACTATCTTTAAGAGAAACACTAAAAATAATAGGAGACAAAATACCAAATAATCAGTAGTCAGTTTCTTTAACTGATATGCAAGGGCCCTCCAAAAATTCTAACTCAAGACAGTTTCTCTCAAAGACTTTTTTAATCTTTTGAAAACTGTTCACTTTGCATTTTGTTTTTTACTCAGCTTTACTTGAACTTCTAAATGAGCGATTCTTTTTTCAGGGTTTTATTTGGGGAACAATGATATTGTAAAATTTCTAGACCAGAAGGTTGAATTTGAATTCTTGTCTAGAGCCAAGTTAGGGGACATACTTAAGGATTTTCCTAAACCTTCACAATACAGGCAGAATTTTGTTACAGATTTTAATATTTTGTTGTATACTTAATTTCCTGTACTGCAGATCTGTTCAGCTAACACTTAGCCTCTCAGATAGGAAAAATCCTTAAGGGGATTTAAATTTAAGGATTTAAATTTAAGGATTTAAGCAGAAAGAAAGGAAAGAAAAGATTTAAAGCACTCAGTTACGTAACGTCTTAAAAACTTGACTTAAGGCAAGATAAGACAATTTCAGAGACAATTATTTTAAGAGAAAGATTGTGAAAAGGTTCAAATTGTAAATAAAACAAGGATGAAAAATAGACTTTAGTAAATATTCTAGAAGCTGGAGTAAAACCACAGCTAAAGTGGAGATGTGTCTTCTCTTGTAAACGGGATCAAATCTGAAAAAGAAAATTTGATGATAAAAAAGAAATTGAAATGTAAAATTGTCAAGTTAGAATATATTCAGTGTGTGGCTGGATATTTCCAGAGCCTTTGGAGGTACAGAAGCTGAAACTCAAAAGACTGTTTGTCTCTCTAGTTAAAAAAAGTAACTAAAAAATTCTGTCCTCTAAAAATTGGGAGCCTATGGATAAGGATACCTGTGGATATTTAAATAGAATGATAATTGAAAGAATTGATGTTCCATGCTGGCTAAGAAACAGGAGGACAATTATCCGCGCGTGTTCCTTAATGCTGCTATGAGTGTGACATTAAGCTCCGACACCCCCCTTTTCTCCTTCTCAACTTTCGGGGGAGCAAATGTGGCTTCCCTGTTGCTATGGGAGTCACTAACTCTACTATTAATCTCTTTACTATAGAACATCAGATCCCTCAGAGCAAAATTTTAAAGGTGTTTAAAAACTGAGAAAGACTTTCAGTAAGAAGAAAGAGCGAAATTTCATCTTACAGTAAAAATGACCGGTCGTGCCAGATGGTAGAAGAAGATAACAAAAGACAAATTTGAAGGTATATGGTACATCGAGGAAGGTTTCAGGAAAAACAAGACTTTTTTTGCCTCGATTTCATGGAAGCACTAAAATAATGAAAATTTCTAAAGATCCGAAGTCATTTCCCAGGTCCCAACGTGTAGCGGACACTTTGAAATCATTATCGGGACATTCCTTTCCTCCCCATGAAACAAGTCCTGCAAATTTCATGGCTAGGGATTCACTTTGCAAGTGGAACTGCCTATGTAAAATGTACTGCGAAAAGATAACGTTTTTCAAATCTCGGAAATTTTCTCACATCCAATAAAATTATAGCTTACGTGGCTAATAATATATCTATATTATGTATGATTCAAGAAATCACTGAAGAAATAACTATGGTCCAGAATGCCAATGGGCAAAAGATTCCATGAACACAGGCAGAGTAATTAGAACAGAGTTCTTAAAAGTCTTCCCGGATTATATAAACTCGTCGTTTTTTGGTACAAACATGAGAAAGTTAGGCCATGATCTAAAGGTCTTAACTCACCCACATGGCACACGGTGAAGACCTATTGCCTATGAAAGCTGATCCCTTAATTCAGTAGCCAAAGCTTAGCTTAGATGCCTCAGAACAATTATGGGCCTTAACTAAATACGTTAAAACATCTTCAGATCTTGTACCGTGATAACCTGCATATGTCATACTATATATAGTAAGTCCTTATCGCTAATGAAAAACACTCAGCATTTTTATGCTAGTCAATTCACTAATTATAAGATGTGAATGCTTTTTTCTCCTATTATCAGCCACCAGTGGAATACTCTAATTTCAGCACCTCTATTACCGTTATCCAATAGAGGATAATTAATTTCATGCTTAGAAGAGAATATTTGAACCCTCCACTACTAACTGCTCCCTTAGTATTCTTCGTTGCTCTAATAGTAAATGCTGACACTATTGTTTGTTGATGGGTCTAAAAAAGAAAGCCAGCAAACAGACCAATGGACTAGAACGGACACCTCAGAAACAAACTTTCAGGTATATGGTCAAACGATACTCAACTACGTTGCTAACACTACTTAATAGGGGAAGTACAGCCTCTTCAGCAAATGGTGTTGGGAAAACTGACTACCCATATTGAAAAAGAATGAAGCCTAATGCCACATACAGAAATTAACACAAAATGAGTTGATGATTTTACTGTAAGAGCTAAAACCATAAAACTCTTAGAAGAAAACACAGGGAAGAAACCTTATGACATTGGATTCGGCAATAGTTTCTCAGATATGATGCAAAAAAAAAAAAAAAAAAAACCACAGGCAATGAAAGAAAAAATAGACAAATGAGTAACAAAAAACCTAAAAACTTCTATGAATCAAAGAGCACAGAGTAAAAAGGTAGAAAAGTTTTGCAAGTTGTATACCTAATAAGGAGCTAATATCCAGAATATGTAAAGAACTCCGATTCAACAACAAAAAATCAAATAACCTCGTGAAAAGACGGGCAGTTGGTTAAGTGTTTGACTCTTAATTTCAGCTCAGGTCATGATCTCACAGTTGTGGGAATGATCCCTGGGTCGGGCTCCACACTGAGTGTGGGGTCTGCTTGGGACTCTCTCTCTCCCTCTCCCTCTGCCCCTCCCCCCTTCTCTCAAAATACATTAATAAACTTAAAAAAATTGGAAAGGACTCAGACATTTCTCCAAAGATGATACACAAATGGCCAACAAGCACATGAAATAATTTTACAATTAGCACAGAGAAATGCAAATCAAAACCACAACATGATATTACCTTACATCCATTATGATAATATATATGATACTAAATATATATAATTTATATAAATATGTAATGACAAGTGTTGGTGAGAAGGTAGAGAAATTGAAACTTGCGTATTGTTGGTGGACTGTAAAATGGCACAAGTGCTAAGGAAAATAATATAAAGATTTCCCAAAAAATTAAAAATAGAATTACCATATGATCCCGTAGTTTCACTCCTGGGTATATATCCAAAAGAATTGCAGGCGGGATCTCACAGAGATAGTTGTATCTTCATTTCCATAGCAGCAGTATTCACAATAGCCAAAAAGTAGAAGCAACCCAGGGGTCCGCTGAGGGATGAACGAATAAACAAAATGCAGTGTGTACATACAATGGAATATTATTCGGCCTTAAAAAAGAAGTACATACAATGGAATATTATTCAGCATGCTACCACACGCTACAACATGGATGAGCTTTGCGGATCTACACTAAATGACATAGGCCAGTCACAAAAAGACAAATACGGTATGATTTCACGTATGATTCAAATTTATACAGAAAGTAGCATGGTGTTTATTAGAGGCTGTGGGGAGAGGGGTGTGGGGAATTGTTCAATGGGACAGAGTTTCAGATTTGCAACACGAGAAAGTTCTAAAGATCTGTTTCACAACAATGTGGATGTACTTAACACCACTGAACTATATATTTAAAAATGGTTAAGATGATAAAGTCTAGGTTATGCATTTGTTACCACAAAGAATAAGTAGATCATGCTGTCTTATAAAATCCCATTCCTTACCAATTGTTCAAATTGTGCAAATGACTAAACTGTGGTCTTTTCTAAGGCATTTCAAACGACTAAAATAAAGTAACATATAACTTAATAGCTGGTATTCTTTTTGGTGTGACTGGGTGGCTCATTCGGTTGAGCGTCCAACTTTGGCTCAGGTCATGATCTTGCTGTCCATGAGTTCGAGCCCATGTCAGGCTCTGTGCCGACAGATCAGAGCCTGGAGCCTGCTTCGGATTCTGTGTCTCCCTCTCTCTGCCCCTCCCCTGCTCATGCTCTGTCTCTCTCTTTCTCTCAGAAATAAAATAAAACATTTAAAAATAAAATAAAATAAATTTAAAAAAATGAAAAAAAATTGCTATAAACAAGAGATTTTAAGATCTTAGTTACTTTTTTTAAAAAAGCAAATAAACAATAAATACATTAATTACGAGATGGCTTCTTGATATCTGAAATAACTGCTGTGATAAAAGTCGAGACTCACAGTAAAAGAAGTACTCTAGAAGCTAGTACAGCATGCCATAGATCTTTAAAAATACTACTGAAATATTTTAGCAAAATAGCACACTATTGTGCTTTGGGAAAGTTCAAGAATTCCATGATGGATACACAAAACCTGGATCCTGAAATTCTTTTAACATTTATTTTTGAGAGAGCGAGACAGAGCATGAATGGGGAAGGGGCAGAGACAGGCGGGGACAGAGAATCCAAAGCAGGCTCCAGGCTCTGAGCTGTCAGCACAGAGCTTGATGCAGAGCTTGAACTCATGGTCTGTGAGATCATGACCTGAGCTGAAGTCTGATGCTTAACTGACTGAGCCAGCCAGGTGCCCCTGGATCCTGAAATTCTTAAAAGGAACACTAGGAATGATCTGTTATGGGATCCATGAAAATAAGACCTGGCAAAAACTTGACCAGTAATGATACTCTTTGCATATAATACATAACTGAAAGAAAATGTCCTTGCACCAGGGAAATTACAAAATGCAAATAATAATGGTTTATCACACAATAGTTAGAGACCATATATTTGCAGCTCCATCAAAACTGAAGTGTCTCATGTACAGCTTTTTGCTCTTTTCCTGTAAAGGAATCAGGCTTTTCAATGCCAATCTGGGACCAAGGTGAATTATTCTGTTGAATTATGAGTAGTCTCCAAGATAGATTCTAATGATTCTTGCCTTTTGGTATTCATGCCCTTTTGCACAGCACCTCTCCACATTTTATCAGCATAGATCTGTGTGGCCAATAGAATGTAGTAATAGGGTATGTCATTTCCAAGTTTAGGTTAAAAAAGACACTGTGCTTTCTGCCTTACCCTCGTATCGTTCACTCTAGGGGAAGTTAGCTGCTATGTTGTGTGCAACCCTATGGAGAGGTCCACGTGGCAAGGAACTCAGACATCCTCCCAACAGCCAGTGAGAGACTGAAGCGTCCAGTCAACAACTGTGTGAATGAGCCCTCTGGGGAGCAGACGCTACCCCCCCGCCCCCATTCAAGACTTCAGAGACCTGCAGCCTTGGCTGACATCATGACTGCAACCTCAAGAGAAATACTGAACCAGAGCCACCTGGCTAAGCTGCTCCCAGATTCTTGTCCCTCAGAACCCATGTGAGATACTCAGTATTCTTGTTTTCAACCTACCCGGGTTTGAGATAATTTTTTACGGACAACAGATAATAAAATTCCCTAACATCCTAAATGGACTAGATCTCCTTTCAGAGAGTACAAAATTATACAGCTTTTATGGGAAAGAGAACCCTTCTGGATAACGATCCTACCCATAGTAGTTAAACTAGGAGAGGCATTCATCAAAAATCTGTACAATTGCTTTGGCTGACACTGTAAACAATGCAGCTTAAACGCTGGTGTACAACAGATCAGTTATAATTCCTTAAGCCAAGTAGTTATAGATAAAATGGCCTTGGATTTATTTATTTTTTTATTTTTATTTTTGCCAATCGGAGGATTCTGAACCATTGCTAACACTATGTATTATACCTACACATTACAAGTGAATTGGGATAATCTATATGTAAGCTAAAAGAAAAGGCGACTTAGCTATAAAAAGAGACTCACAGAACCTTTGAGACTTGTTTCATTACCAGGTCTGGGAGGTTTGGGGTCAGGGTTCTAAAATATCTTCTACTTCCTTGCATTATACTTACTTATCTTACTGTTGTTCAATGCGTGCTTCCCAGTCTTAAGTGCTTTTGTGCAGCCACTGTCCTGATGGATGAGTCAACAATGATTTAAAGATAGAAACAAAACAAAACAGACATAAGCACACAAAAAACAAGCCCAGAAAGAATCAGGCCAATAGACTTGTAAACTCGATGAAACCTCCCTTCAAGGAAAATCAACAGTGGTAAAGATCTGCACAACCCTTGAAGGTCTCTCCTGCAGCTTTAAAAAAAAAAAGATTTTTTTTTAACTCTTACTCATTTTTGAGAGAGCATGAGCAGCGGAGGGGCAGAAAGCGAGGGAGACACGGAATCCGAATCCGAGGCAGGCTCCAGGCTCTGAGCTGTCAGCACCAGACCCCGGCGCGCGGCTCAAACCCACAAACCATGATATCATCACCTGAGCCGAAGTCTGACACTTAACTCACTGAGCCACCCGGGTGCCCCCCTTCCTGCAGCTTTGATTGGATAAGGACCAAAAGAAAAAAATGGAAATAAAGAAGTTCCCATGAACTTAGAAAAAGCCTGATTTTTGCTGTAGCAAAGGCAACAAATAGCCATGAGAACCAATTTTAAACCCTTTCAATTGATCAAGATTACTGCCTCAGTAAGCCCCTCATGTAAGTTAGCCAATCAGGGGCAGATTCGCTCCAATAAACGCCTCTCTGAGGGCCAACTAATCAACCACAGTCTCACCTGAGTAACCATGGGCTACAGATGATGTCAATCCACTTACACCTCTGAAAGTCTGTCAATTCCTGGCACTCCATGCTTTCCCCACACAAAGAAGACCTTTTATAAGGTCAGCAGTTTGCTCTGCTTGGAAAGACTGTGCCTGACTAGCACAGCTCCCCTTGCTATAGTAATCAATAAATCAAGCTTTGCAACTTTTTATTTCAGACATTGAATGGTGGTCTCATCACTGTTTGACAAACTTTCCTGATTCTTTTTATCATTTTTTAAGCTTCTTCCCATTTAATAGTCCTAATAGTGACAGCAATGATGATGATGACAACAACAATGACAAGTTTAACCCCCACTCACCATGTACCATGCACTGTGCTAAGGGTTTTATGTACATTATCGTCAGCGTTGAGACCTGCCAGGGACATTTGGCTACCAACACTTTTCAGATTTTCAGGTGGCATTCAGACCTGAAGAAGTTACTCTCCCTGGCTTATTCAGAGTGTCAGTCATTTGCTTGTTGGCTTTCAAATCCGCTTCTCACCCTTGCCCTTCACTGCTCAATCACGGGAGGCTGACTCCTACAGACTGAGTTTTCCAGGCTCTTCTGTCTGCAGGCTTCCAGTTCAGTTCCACTAATGGGAATGTGTAGGGAAAGATGAACGGCAGGGAGAGAGGAAGGGAGAAGGCAGAGTACCTCTCTCCTTTCTGCTGGTGGTGGCTCTGGAAATAACTGTATTTCCTTTTGTTGTTCTGGCCCCTTTGAACACGCCATACTTCTTGGTGGTCACCACTCATATTATTCTATTTGAAATACCTAGAGTGCTTTCTGATTTCCTGAACCCTTAATGATACAATCAGAAAGAACTGGTGGTACAAACTGTACCATGTAGACTTGAGAGATTTGAGATTTAGTTCCAAGTCTGCTTTTTTAAGTTTATTTATTTTGAGAGAGAGAGAGAGAGAGCGCACACAAGCAGGGCAGGGGAAGGGCTGAGAGAAAGGGAGAGAGAGAATCCCAAGCAGGCTCTGTGCTGAGAGTGAGGCTCAAACCCACGAACCATGAGATCAGGACCTGAGCTGAAACCAAGAATCAGACACTCAACCGACTGAGCCACCGAGGGTCCCCTCCAACTCTGCTTCTAAATCACTTGTGACTTCAAAACAATCACAGTTTGGTGCCTCAGTTTTGCTAGATATGATGGAATTGTTGATATTTAAGGTCTCCCCACCCTGCCCACCTTCTGTAATACTGCGCTCAGCAAGAATTGGTTGAACATTTGTAACAGTTATAACCTTTCCCTTCTCCCACGTAATAGTGCTTAGAAACTGCCTTAAAGGCCATGTTTACATTTATAAATATAGCTGCCCCCCACCAACCAAATGAAACATATAAAATCACCATTTTTTATGCACAGGGCAAGCTACATAACTTGAGCAGCCCAGTCAAAATGAAAATGCAGGGTCCTTGCTGAAAAAGCAGGAAAACAGTGCCATTAAGAGTATTAGAAATAAAGCTTTTCCTTTTAAACTATTTTACTTATAAAATACAACAGAGGTAATAGTGATTTATGAGTAACAATACAACGTACAAAGTGTGAAAAATATTTTTGGTGTCATAATTCTGTATAATATAGTAAGTAAATAAGACTATTAATGTGATATCTTGATTAATCACTATTCTGTGGCTTGCTTTTCTTCCAATTTATGTACTAGATCATTAAAATATATACTTTTAGCAATTTTATTTTTAGTTGATGCAATTGAAAAAGACATTAGTTGCTCCTGAAACATGAAAGATTGCAAATAATTTTTGATAATTTTAAATTTTGACAAGGATCTTTCTGCTGATGCAATTGTTATCAAAGCTGTTAAGAGTATTTCATAGGCTGTGACAACATTCGGGATACATGTCTGATAAATTATTTTGAAATAAAAATTTTAGTACATGTAGAGCTGATAATTCTCACGGACCAACTTTTCTAAAAATATTTCATTCTTCATACAAATCAGTTTTGTGTAAGTTAAAATTTAATTTTAAATGTAAATTTATGCAATGGTATTTTAATGTTTCCTCCGACATTTCCTGTAACTTGTGGAGGTTATACAAGAAATCAAACGTGCCTTCATGATTTGTATAGAATTCAAAACCCTGGTTTATGCATTCTATCAATGAATTTTCAGCTACAAGGAAAAAATAATGTAAAATTATTATGCCACATTAGTAATTGGTAAGATGAATGGAGCACGGTTTACTGGCAAATGTCTTTAAATTTATTTTCTCTTTCTTTAAATTTCTGTCTTTAAATTTATTTTCTGTTTCTAAGTCTGTGGATATGTGCTTTGCAACGTTGAAGCAGTTTTAAAAACTGAGATCCTAAAGTCTTCAAAGGATTACGAACGCGTGACATGTTTTCTTGCAGTGTCGATGTGGAAACTTTTATTTTGTAATAATTTACTGAACAAGTTTACTGCCCGCATTCCAGCAGTTCCTGTTCGGTCGGTTGTCGTCTGGCCAGAGTTAATATTCGTGCAGACGCCACAGCCAGGCTCCCGGGACTGATGGGCAAGCCAGCCTCCCACCCTGGGTCCCCACAGTACCGGCCTCGAGAGCCCCTCCTGCCTCCGGCGGCTGCAGCCGTTGCTGCTGTCGCCACTGCTTTTGTGCAGCGACCATCACTGCTGCAAGTTCGGTACCGTGTGCCGGCCAAGCCGACTCGGTTGGGTGAAGAAAATAATTTTGTGTGCCTAAGGCCTTGAAAAGATGAGCAAAATACTAGAGAAGAGGGTCCAGGGATATTTATCTTCTTTATGAGATTACCTAAGAAATGTTTGCAGCCTCACATTTGAGGCTACAGACGCTGATGAAAAACCTTAGTAGTGCCAGGAGACCCGTGATTGTTTCCAAGATGTTGCAATGACATAATTGGTGTTCGAGATGACCGATAATCTTCTGGAAGTGATCATGCACGAGAACTGGTGTGTTTGGAGCCACATGTATCCAAAGGTGCATTTTTGGATAAAAAGTCGAGCTGAATGAGTTTATGTTGACCTAAATGTGTACTTCCTTCAGGCTGTGGTGTCCTTTATCTAGAAATATCTGACCTCCTTGAAGAAACAGGCGTTTACTGATAGGCAGGCATGCCATCTCGAGTACTTCTTGAAGCCTCTACACGATTCATTCACCTTAGGTGTGAAATAAGTTGTAGCACTTTTTCCAGGGGTAGGTTAGAAGCATGCTTTCTTACGGAAAATTTCCAATCTATACAAAAGTGGAGAGAATAGTATAATGAACCTCTCCTTATGTAACTATTACTCAGCTTCAATAATTTCACTACCGAGTTTTATCTGTACCTCCACCCACGTTCCTCAGTCCTAGATTCTTTTGAAACAAATCCCAGACATTATATCATTTTATCTGCAAATATTTCAATACGTATGGTTAAAAGTTTGGGTACCCTTCTTTCACCTAAAAATCTAGCCACAATTCTCAACATTATAAAATAGTTATTTCAATTTCTCTATCTCAAATTTTTTTCAGAATTTGTTCGAATCTCTCTCCAAACAAGGTCCATGTACTACTCACTGGCTGGTATGCCTCCTAAGCCTCTTAATATAGAATCACCCCACTTCCCCTTTTGTCCTTTGCAACTGATCTATTGAAGAAGTTGGGTCTTTTTGTCTTGTAGAAATATCTGTGGTCTGGATTTTGGTAGTTGCTTCCCTAGGTGTTGTTTAACATGTTCTGCTGTTCCTTGTATTCTTGTAATCTGGTATTTGAGTATAGAGGTTTGAGAGATTTAGGTTTGATTATTTGGTATGTGGCTGCTTCGTAAGTGGTCTTGGGTACTTCCAAATGGGCACAGTAATGTCTCTTTTTTGCATGATGTTAACAGTCATTAATAACATTTTTTCAGGCCCATTATTTCATGAGGGGTTATAAAATGGTTACATTTACATTATATCATTCTTTACTTATTTCTCTATATAAAAGATGATTCTCGTAGTCTGAGATACGATATGTGTAAAATAGAAAATTTGTGCTTGATTCTTTCCCTGTATTTTGCAGTTTTCAAAATAATAAATTGTTTAGCCAGCATCCTTCCAACGTGACCAGTGAGTAAAGCATCATTTTGAATTTCTGGATTCAAACTTATTTGATGTGTTTCCATCCTTGCCGATGATGCTGAAATGTCCCATCTTTGGCCAGTGGGAGCATCTTCGGGTTGGCTCTGAGTCCTTTTGACAGGACCCTATTACTCTCTTATGACTTCCTTGCTTGTGGTACGATGTGATAGTCCAGCTTCATTTGGCACATTTTCTGCCCTACACCAGGAATCAGCCATTTCTACAAGAAGCTCTGTGCTTTTAAGTGAAAATGGTATTCCTGAACTACTATCAGGTTTCTAGTCTTTTTCAGTGGACAGAACTAGGAAAAAACTTTTTTTAAGATAACATACATGGTGACTTCATGCTGATACTTACAATTCAAACTCAGGATTACAGAGTTTTTATTTAACACTGTCAATCTCACATCACCTCTATCTCCTTTCTCCCATGCCACAATTGATTGGTTCCCAGTGATACCAACATCATTACCCATCCGTTCTGTCCCACAAAACATACTTAACACAATAACGGTATCACCACTATACCAAAAATATGTTTACTGTAAACAATTTTACAATTGTTTGTATAGGTCTTTTTCGTCTCTAGGCTTTATCCTACTCGGGTTGCACAATCAAATTATTTGTTGTAAAATCACTTGAAATAATTAAAAAAAATTTTTTTTTTAATGTTGATTCATTTTTTAAGAGAGATAGTGTGAGCGGGGGAGGGGTAGAGACCAAGGGAGACACAGAATCTGAAGCAGGCTCCAGGCTCTGAGCTGTCAGCACAGAGCCCCATGTGGGACTCGAACCCACAAACCATGAGGTCATGACCTGAGCCGAACTTGGATGTTTAACCCACTGAGCCATCCAGGTGCCCCTCACTTGAAACAATTTTTGATTAAGTTTTAAATTTTGTCTTTGTTTTTAGGAGTTTTAAAATTTAATACTGTTTTATAATTACAGAAAATACAGGGCCTCAAATTCTAATATACAAAATAAAATATATTTGGATTAGTGTAACTTTTGCTTCTGTCTCTATTTTCTCCCTCTCCCATAGATAATTTTTTAAAAAAATGTTTATTTATTTATTTTGAGAGAGAGGCAGAGGGAGAGTGCATGCGAGTGTGAGTGGGAGAAGAGCAGAGAGAGGGAGAGAGAAAATCCCAAGCAGGTTCAGCACTGTCAGTGAAGAACCCGACATGGGGCTTGATCTCATGAACCTGTGAGATCATGACCTGAGCCGAAATCCAGAGTTGGATGTTTGACTGAGCCACCCTGGTGCCCCTCCCATAGATCATTTTTAAAAAATGTTAGTTTGGGGTTTATTATTCCAGTTTTTCCTAGTTATAGTGTTTTAAAAGATATGTATCTTATCTATCTATCTATCTATCTATTTATCTATCTACCTATCATTTATCTATCATCTATCATCATCTGTCATCTACCTATGTATAGCTTGGTCAAGGTCATTAGGAAAATTTTTAAGTAGCTGTGACAACCTGAAGCTGTAGAACCTGGGGGTGAGAAGGAAAAAGGAGGACTGCAGACAGGTGTCAGGCTCAGACAGTTATAGCAACAGTGGTTATGATGTGGAGATTAAAGAAAGTCTGCTCTCGCTTGAGTAGACAAAGGAAAATGCTGTAACTACCTGGAAGAATATTTGGAAAAATAGGATGACAGTGAGAAGCAAGGCAGAGTAGATGCTCCTTCATTCAATATTTATGGAGGGTCTCGGGTTTTCTGGGAATAGTCTTGCAGGTAAGACCAACCAAGTTTCAAGGAAGGTCCAGTTCCTTAATCAGGATACACAGTCGTTTGTGATCATGTGAGCTCCCTGATATTATTCATATTATAAGGATACTGACAAAAGTCCATTGTATTTGGTGAAAAGCACTTGTACATAGTCCATTTCAATTCAATACATTTCAGCCAAAATAGATCAACTAATATATTTAAGATACTTTATAAGTTACTGTGGGGATACAGACATGCAATCGATATGCCCTGCCCTTCAAGACTTTCTTTTTTTTTTAACTTAAAAAACTTTTTTAAGAGTATGCCAAAATTTTTAATTTTTAAAATTAAAAAAAATATAATTTATTGTCTAATTGGTTTCCATACAACACCCAGTGCTCATCCCTACAAGTGCCCTCCTCCATGCCCATCACCCACTTTCCCCTCTCCCCTGACCCCCATCAACCCTCAGTTTGTTCTCAGTCCTTAAGAGTCTCTTATGGTTGGCCTCCCTCCCTCTCTGTAACTTTTTCTTCCCCCTTACCCTCCCCCATGGTCTTCTGTTAAGTTTCTCAAGATCCACATATGGGTGAAAACATATGGTATCTTTCTCTGCCTGACTTGTTTCACTTAGCATAATACCCTCCAGTTCCATCCACATTGCTGCAAATGGCCAGATTTCATTCTTTCTCATTGCCAAGTAGTATTTCATTGTATATATAAACCACATCTTCTTTATCCATTTGTCAGTTGATGGACATTTAGGCTCTTTCCATAATTTGGCTATTGTTGAAAGTGCTGCTGTAAACATTGGGGTACATGTGTCCCTATGCATCAGCACTCCTGTATCCCTTGGGTAAATTCCTAGCAGTGCTATTGCTGGGTCATAGGGTAGATCTGTTTTTAATTTATTGAGGAACAACCACACTGTTTTCCAGAGCAGCTGCACCAGTTTGCATTCCCACCAGCAGTGCAAGGGGGGTTTCGCAGATGACATGATACTCTACATGGAAAACCCGAGAGACTCCACCAAAAGTCTTCTAGAACTGATACAAGAATTCAGCAAAGTCACAGGGTACAAAATTAATGTACAGAAATAGGTTGCATTTTTATACACCAATAATGAAACAACAGAAAGAGAAATAAAGCAATTGATCCCATTTACAATTGCACCAACAACCATAAAATACCTAGGAATAAATCTAACCAAAGATGTAAAAGATCTGTATGCTGAAAACTATAGAAAGCTTATGAAGGAAATTGAAGAAGATACAAAGAAATGGAAAAACATTCCATGCTCATGGATTAGAAGAATATTGTTAAAATGTTAATACTACCCAAAGCAATCTACACATTCAATGCAATCCCAATCAAAATTGCACCAGCATTGTTCTCGAAGCTAGAACAAGCAATCCTAAAATTTGTATGGAACCAAACAAGACCCCGAATAGCCAAAGTAATATTGAAGAAGAAAACCAAAGCGGGAGGCATCACAATCCAGACTTTAGCCTCTAGTACAAGGCTGTAATCATCAAGACAGTATGGCATTGGCATAAAAACAGACACATAGACCAATAGAATAGAATAGAGACCCCAGAATTGGGCCCACAAATGTATGGCCAACTAATCTTTGACAAGGCAGGAAAGAACATCCAATGGAAAAAAGACAGTCTCTTTAACAAATGGTGCTGGAAGAACTGGACAGCAACATGTAGAAGAATGAAACTAGACCATTTTCTTACACCATTCACAAAAATAAACTCAAAATGGATAAAGGACCTGAATGTGAGACAGGAAACCATCAAAACCCTAGAGGAGAAAGCAGGAAAAAACCTCTTTGACTTCAGCTGCAGCAATTTCTTACTCGACACAGCCCCAAAGGCAAGAAAATTAAAAGCAAAAATGAACCATTGGGACCTCATGAAGATAAAAAGCTTCTGCACTGCAAAGGAAACAATCAACAAAACTAAAAGCAACCGATGGAATGGGAAAAGATGTTTGCAAATGACATATCAGATAAAGGGCTAGTATCTAAAATCTATAAAGAACTCACCAAACCCACACCCGAAAAACAAATAATCCAGCAAAGAAGTGGGCAGAAGACATGAATCGACACTTTTCTAAAGAAGACATCCAGATGGCCAACAGACACATGAAAAGATGCTCAACATCACTCTTCATCAGGGAAATACAAATCAAAACCACACTGAGATACCACCTCAAGCCAGTCAGAGTGGCTAAAATGAACAAACCAGGAGACTACAGATGCTGGTGAGGATGTGGAGAAAAAAAATTTTTTAATGTTTATTTATTTTTGAGAGAGAAAGAGAGACAGAGTGTAAGTGGGGGAGGGGAAGAGAAAGAGGGAAGCACAGAACTCAAAACAGGCTCTGCTTCTGGGGCTTGAACCCACGAACTGTGAGATAATGACCTGAGCCTAAGTCAGATGCTTAGCCGACTAAGCCACCCAGGCGCCCCTGCCCTTGAAGACTTTCAAAGCCAATGAGGAGAAACGAAAAGAGACACAGACTTCCTAAAAATATAATTGTGGCAGATAAGTAGTGGTGTGGAAATAAGGCTGAAGTGTTTAGGAAACCCAGTAGAAGAACAGTTGGCTTTGAGTTGGGGATAGCTGCGAATGCTTCAGTTCAACTCTAAAGTTCTGTGGTTTCTTATTTCATTAGTTGGCTCTGAGTATGAATTCAGCAGAAGGGGAGGCAAGGAGAAAGGGCTTCCCAAGAAGAAAGGGATCGGTAACCAGTGAGAGAGTGGGTGCATTTGCGGGGCTCATTTGCTCATGGCTGAATCAGTTTTAAAACCAGAACTTGGACAAAAACAATTCGATCTGTTTAGAAATGTTTGATGATTTGACAGAACCGACCAGGACAGTCTAAGTGCAACATTTTTAAACAAGGAGAGCGTATTTCGTCTCATAGAGTTACATTATCCAGAGGTAGCAATTAAAACTTTTGGAAAACCAAAGCCTGTCTGTGAAAAACACAAAAATGAAGAGCCCTCTTTAAAGATCGTGTTATTTCACAAAAATTTCAGTTACTCTTTTCACAGTGGAATTGCCAGGCGAAATGGGGAAAAAATTGTTCTCAATGGTTATAAGGCACCATCCATTATAGCCCTGCTTTTATTTTTGCTACGTGACTTGTCAGGTCTGGGAAGGACTAAAATGTGGTTGTGGATACTGTGGTAAGAGAGAGATATTGCAGATCTTCCTTAGCGTGTGATGGGGTTCCATCCTGATAAACCCAAGGTAAGTTGAAAATGCGCTTACTACATCTAACCTACGGAACATCACAGCTTAGCTTGGCCTGCCTTACTAACAGGCAGAGCACTTACGTTAGCCTACAGTTAGGCAAATCATCTAACACAAGGCCTATTTTATAATCAAGTATTGAGTGTCTCATGTAATTCACTGAATACTGCACTGAAAGTGAGAAACAGAGTGGCTGTCACTGTGCTCTCGGGCTGACAGAGCTGCGGCCACCTAGCATCACGGGAGAGTTTGCCTGTTGCCAGCCAGGGGACAGATCAAAACTCAGAATTCAAAGTACAGTTTCTACTGAATGCGTATTGCTTTCACACCATTATGAAGTCAAAAAATTGTAAGCTGAACCATTGTAAGTTGGGAACCATCTGTACTGCATTTCATAGAACTTAAGATGTCATTGACTGTAAGACGTACTGTTATTTTATGTACCATTAAAAAAGAAGACAAAAGCCCCTGTTGATTAAACTGTGACACAATATAAGGTTCATTCCAGTTTCAGACTGTTAAAATGTGAAACTGAATGTGCATTTTAGAGTCGATTGCATATGGCCTTTATTGAGTGTCTACTGTATACCAGGTTCTATTCCCGCCTTGACAAACATTTTCTCAATTAATTCTTTTTTTTTAAGTTTATTTATTTATTAAGAGAGAGAGAGAGAGTGCACACACACACACAAGTGGGGGAGGGGGAGAGAGAGAGAGAGAGAGAGAGAGAGAGAGAGAGAATCGCAAGGAGACTCAACACCATCAGTGCAGAGCCTGATGTGGGGCTCAAACCCACAGACTGCAAGATCATGACCTGAGCCGAAGTCAGACACTTAACTGACAGAGCCACTCAGGGACCCTTCTCAATTAATCCTTATAAAAACCTACTGACTCAGGTATCCTTGCCCTTATGTTATAAAGAAAACAAGGCACAGTAACACTAATGACACGGGCTAAAGGTCACAGAGCTTGTAAGTGGAACAAACTCCTCATTCCTACTTGTTTTCAGATGTCTGTTCTTAATCTGTGACTCTCCAGTAAAGCTATGTCTGGACAAATTGTGACACTCCTGGGTGTTTTCAGCAGGTCACCTGTTTTCAGCTTGGGCACTTTTCACTTTTCATTTATGGCAAAGCCTTATAGGGACTTCATGGTGAGGCAATGCCTCATCCTTCCCTAACTCAGATGGCTTAGCCATGAGGCACATTGAGTCTTCTTGAGCCGGGGGAGAGAGTAAAGGAAGGGCAGGGTTGGCCTGGACCCCAAGGAGTTAGCTGTTGGCCAACATGCAACATCGAAAAAGCCAAAGCAAACAATTCAGAACTGATATAACCAGGAATCCTTGCCCAGAGAAATGCTGTAATGTATAAGGCAGCATAACGGGAGTTTCTGGTTGGTGGCAGTATTAAAAATCTGGTAAGGGGCCATGCATGGGTTCAAGATGGCCCATCTACTTGCCTTGGAACCCAAAGGAAAAGTTCTCAACCTGTGAGAAGTTAGGGTACTGAAACTCAGGACGAGATTCTAACCTCAGCAGGGAAATGGGAAGGTAGGAAAGTCTGGAAGAACCTCAGTTCTACAACCTGGACAATATGGTGGAAGCAGGAGACAACTATAGCAATATAGGGTTTGTGGATGCTCGCGGTTTGAGAACAAGCCCACCAGACACTCCACACGCCAATTCCATGTGCTGGTCCTCCTCTCACTGTTGACTGGTTGGGTGATCTTAGGGGCTGAGGCTAAGCAGGAAAGGCTGGAGAAGGAAGGCCATCACATTCCTCACTTACGAGGGAAATCAGGTGAGGTTGGACCTGGCAATAGTGAGACTCAGGTTGGACAATTCCATTCTTGCTACTTTTCTGTTAACACTTTGTGAGACTTCCCTTTTGAGGTTAAGTCCCACTCAGGCTTTTACTAGTTGTGTGGCAAATCACTTAACCCCTCTTATTCTCAGTTTCCTTTATAGTAAAATAGAAATATTTAATTCAGAGATTGGTTGTGAGGATTAAGAAAGACTAAGTGATTACAAAGTTGGTCTAGGTATGAGTTAGCTCCTCTTCCTTTCATCTCTCTAGGCCATGTATTAAATGCCATCTGTACAATTAAGACTTATCTACCCTCCTCCTAACTTAACACAGCAATAATGATAATTATTTATACATGGTCTACAGTTTCTGAAAAATTGTTCTATGCATTACCCTATTCCTTAAGCTGATTTTTCCAACAATCCATTGAAATACCTGGCAAAACACTCTTTTTAAAATTTCTGTTAAATAGTAACACTTAATAGTAACAAAAATATTTTTAAAATTCCCTTCTGCAGAAAGGAAAGAGAGAAACTGGACAGATTGGTGGGAAAGGCTAAGCTTGTCTAAACTTGCCTGTGTAAAGCAGAGGGGAGATGTCAGGGAACAGACGATGGAAGACAGTTTGAATTGTGCCCTGGGTGCTATGATTCTAGGAATGTAAGAGTCACTAACTTTTATTATTATTTTTTAAGTTATGTTTTAATATTTATTTATTTTTGAGAGAGAGAGAGAGAGAGAGAGACAGAATACAAGTCGGAGAGGGGCAGAAAGAGAGAGGGAGACACAGAATCCCAAGCAGGCTCCAGGCTCTGAGCCATCAGTGCAGAGCCTGATGCAGGGCTCGAACCCACGAAACACAAGATCATGACCTGAGCTGAAGTCAGACACTTAACCAACTGAGCCACCCAGGCGCCCCTAGAGTCACTAACTTTTAAATGATTGCTTGAGTAATATTAATAAAAATCTTTTTGTGTACATGTTCAAATGCCAAAGGATTCTTGACTATTTAAAAAGTCGTTCTCCTTGGTTTCTAGATAGGGACTTTACCTTATAGGTCTAATATCCCTAAAAGAGTGTCTGGCCAAGAGGTATTATTATGTTCAATAGTCATAGAACACTAAAATGCCTTTTAATAAGACATTTCTTTATTGCTTGTAAAGTGCTCTGGGCTATTTCCATTCTGAACGATGGAATACACTTATATAAAGCAAAGTATACCTAACAGATAATCGGGTTGAGAGCAGAACTCTGATTAAATGAGACATCTGACAGGTAAACATTTGTCTTTGGGGTGAGACTTCCCTTTGTTTGAGAATGGACCAGTTGAATGAATCCTTTTAGTAATGTATTTGTAAGGAAAATACCTATCCATTTTTTCTTAGGGAAGCCCAGAAAGTAGTGTAATAACCCCAAATGCAAAACCTTCAGAGTAACTTACTAAATGTTCTGTTTAATAATGTAAATGTAGTATAT
This sequence comes from Panthera uncia, assembly GCF_023721935.1. Classification (NCBI taxonomy): domain Eukaryota; kingdom Metazoa; phylum Chordata; class Mammalia; order Carnivora; family Felidae; genus Panthera; species Panthera uncia. Next base: position 52,653,065 of record NW_026057577.1, on the reverse strand, counting down.
TTGCAAGATAATGAAAACATTCCTAAATGTGAACTTGTACTGTCCTTTGCCTAGAAATGATGCCTTGGTGAAGTTATGTGTATTTTTATCCAAGCAGTGTCCATTCAAGACTGGGAACCACCAGGAAGGTCATGCAGGCCTGGACCTTCTTTCACCTGAAGGCCAAGGGAAGTCTATGATGTGGGTGTAGATCAGCAAGAAGCAGCACTAGATGGACTGGACCACTGGTGTCCTACCCAAGAGTTAAGATGGATAACCTTGATTTGGGGCAACGTTTGAGGATTCACATGATTGTCCCAGAGATGAGAGCCTCAGCACCCTGAGTGTGCACCTGCCATCTTGAGGTGGGAAAGAGGAGCTTAGCCTGGGAAGAGAGGCTTTGCATCTTCCCTGGGGGCAAAAAGGGGATTGAGCTTGGATGCTGGAATATAGAGGTACCCGAAAATTCCTGCGGAAAGGGTGCAGCTGGCTCCTCCCCACATCGGGAAAAGACCTGTGGGGGCTAGCAAGGCAGGGATAGTCAACTTAGGTTTGGGCTGTGACTTTCAGGGCAACCATCTGTAGTCCTAGTTGTGGGCTATCTTTTGGGGTAAGTAAAACCTTGCTTTGTGAGCCTAATTCATTCTGGAAACATGCTTGTAATCCAAAGGACTTGTACATCAAAGTGAATTTCAATAACCAGTGTCTCACTTGTGATCATGTGACCTACGGTGTCAGGTACTACTCTTATTTCAAGACATTGCTCATTTATCAAATTAAAAGTTATTAGAAGGTTTGCTCATCTTGTGCAACACTTATAAAACAAGTTGCTTGTAACCCAAGGTTTTACTGTATTTCTGTTCTCCCTCATCTTTCAGCGAAGGCTTATTTAAAGGGACAGCTTCTTTGAGATGTGCTTTGAAACATTGATGGAGGCAGCTCTGTCCACACTTAGGGAGGAAGTAAAACCTGAAAGCAGAAACTGCCCAGGGCGGGGGGGGGGGGGGGGGGGGAAGATGGTTAGGTGTGAGCAGATAACCTGTGCACAAAGTAGAGCAATAGTCTAGAGAGAGTGTTTGGCTGGGGGAGCCTGAGGATTTGTGGAATATGTCTTTATTCCTCAAGTTTTCACTGCTACCCCTGAGGGGTAGCCCAGTGAAAGATGAGACTTTCTGCTTTTATAGGCATGTGTGTCAGAGTTATTTGGGCATAAGAGAAGTTTGACCCCAAAGAGCTGAGAATTTAGGAGAGTGTCTGAGTTGTATAGTCTTTTTTTATTTTTTATTTTTAAGTAGGCTCCACACCAGCATGGAACTCAGTGCAGGGCTTGAACTCATGACTCTGAGATCAAGACCTGAGCTGAGATCAAGAGTCAGACCTTAACTGACAGAGCCACCCAGGTACCCCTGAGTTGTATAGTCTTAAACACTCAACTCAGGTATCTTCATAAGGCTTGCTCAGCCTGGTGTCTGAGTTCAGCATCTTTCTTACTGTTCCTTTGACACCCTGGGTGCTATTACACAAATAATAATAACATTTATTGACTGCTTACAGTGTGCCAAACAGTGACTTAAGTACTTAAATGGTTTATCTCATTCAGTACTTTGGTATTCCCATTTTTCAGGTGAGGAAACTCAAACTTGGAGAAGTTATATGATTTGCTTGAAGTCCCACAGCTAGGCGTTCAGAGTCAGGATGTGAATCCCAAAGGCCTGTTCCAGAATCCGTGCACGTAGGAATTAAAATGTACTCATTTTACTTCTCCCTTTGTTCACTTTTTAAAAATGTGAATTTCCTTAGGATAGTATCTGTATTTTTTAAATCTCTGTCTCCCTATCTTTTAGCATAGTGCTAGATATATAACAAATGTTTGGCAAATGTTAATGGAAGGATGAATGAATGATAGTGCCTAAGGAGCCAAAGTTTAAGAAAATACACTGACACTTTTCTTACAGTGTATGAATGAATAAAATAATGTACTCACCTCTGCTTGTGACACATAATAATTACTCAGTAAATGTTAGCTATTATTATCATTACTGGAAATAAAAATACATTTAAGAGAACACTTATTTTTGCACAGGAATGCATCAGACATCTTATTTTTTTCATAATGTCCTTTACTTTGATTGCTTATTTCTATACAATTTTAGAAAGAGGTGAGCATTTAGTTTCTCTGTGGTATTTTTTTTAATGTTTTATTTTTGAGAGAGAGACAGACAGAGAGACAGAGAGGCAGAGCACAAGTGGGGGAGGGGCAGAGAGAGGGACACACAAAATCTGAAGCAGGCTCCAGACTTTGAGCTGTTGGTACAGAGCTGGACGCAGGGCTCTAACTCACAAGCCATGAGATCATGACTGTAGCCAAAGTGGGACACTCAACAGACTGAGCCATCCAGGCACCCCCAGAGTATTTTGAATGTATAGGAGTTAAATACCATTTTCGATAGAATTTTCCTTTGAAATGTGAGTGGTGTTTGCTTGAAATATGAATATAGTTAAGCAGGATACAGGGCTGCTGCAAATTCAATGTAAGCAATCTGCAGTGTAACAACGTGAGAATATAGATGACATTGAATGTAAAAGGGTTTCTTATCATAGGCTTCCAGCCATCACAGCCTAAGGACAAAAGCCAACCACCAGATTAGAGGAATATTATGATTTTAGTATAATACAAAACTCAAGCTTTCTCACTTTTGGCTTTATAGTCAATCCATTCCCATTGTTCTTGCTATAAAAGTATCTAAATTGATTTCGCTTTAAAAATTTTCTAAATAGAAAATTGTCCAATGGTGCCAACTTACCTAAGGCATTTGGAATATCCTGTTGTGGGTGTCTTTGAGGAGGTAGAGTGAAAGAGTTTATTACTTTTATTGTTGTTGTTGTTATAATTATATTAATCATTTATCCATTTGTGGCAGAATCTGCTCATGGCACACCCCAATATCTATTCTGTCTCCACCTCAGTAACAGAACTCTGCATTTAGATGGGAACAATATACCCAGCTAAAAGAGCCTTCCTTGCAACTAGGTGTCAGTGTGATTATGTGATGAAATTCTGCTCAATGATATAGAAGTGGAAGTGTCGTGAGTTATTTCTGGAAAATCTCATTAAGAGGGAGGAAGGAGACCCCATTTGCCCCCTCTTCCTTCTTCCTGTAGCCTGGAATGCAAATACAAACGCTGGAGCTCCAGCAGCTGGTTTGGGCTGTGAGGTGGCTTTGCAAATGGAAGCATGAATGGCAAAGCAGCTACAAAAAAAGAGACTGGGTCCCTAACAATGTACAGCCTCCATAGTAGTCTTGAATGGCCAATTTCTGGTCATTACATGAAAGAGATGAAAACTTTTTCCTTATTTCTGCTGTCAGTTTGCATCTTCGTTATACGCAGCCAAGCCCAATTCTAAGAAGTATTCTAAGAAAGTAACAGAAACTTTTCAAGAAAACTCTATCTATCCATGTATTAAGGTACTTCCATTGTGTGGCGTTTTGTTGCTGTTCATCTCCGGCTTTTTGGTCCTATCTTCCCTCCTTCGATAATCTTTTAGGTTCCCTGTTAAGATGAGAGCTGCTTTGAGGCTCTTTTTTTGTTTTGTTTTCTTTTCTTTTGTTTCGCTATACTCCTATTTTCAGTATCTTTGTATGGGTATTACAATTTCCTTAGTTCTCCTCTGTCTCTTCTCTGAAATCCTCATGAGGCCCCAGCGTCAAATTACACTTCCATCAATGAACATAGAAGTTTCTCATTAATTCAGAGGGTAGGAACTCACGACAACAATTGTTCTAAGTGATTTTTTTTTATTTAATAGGATTTGTGGAAACTAATTTTTAGTGTGTCTATGATGATAAATTAGCAAACACCAATTGAATGCAGGCAGTTGTCAATTTAATCAAGCATTTGATAGTCTCCCGTGAGAAGCAGAGAATAGAAAAAACTCCAACTAAGCTTTGACTCCCAGCTCTGACAGTTAATAGCTATGTGAACTTGGAAAAATATCTCAACTTCTTGAGCCTCAATTTCCTTATCTATAAAGTAAGTAGTGATCAAGACGAAAAGTGCTAATGCACACGTAAAAAGAACATGTCTCTGTCAGCTTTATAGTGTACTTTGCCAATGTAAAGGATTTCGGGTCAGTGGAAAACAATCTGGGCTCAGAACTAAGTGTGCACTTGCTAGCTGTGTAACTTTGGCCAAATTAGTTAACATCTGACTAACAGGAGTTAAATACCATTTTCTCCTATTGTTAGGAGCCTAGTTTCCTTATTTGTATAATAAGAAAAATGACAGTAGTGCCTGACAGGGCTACTGTGAGAATGATGTGAAATAACATATGTGAAGACTCTCAGACAGTACCTGGTGCTAGAAAATGGTAAATATTAGTATTCTTGTGGTTGTTACTGCTATTACTACTTTCTTGGGGATAAATGGTCAATTGTGGCTTGTTGCATTTAAAGTAGCTAAGTGGATGGGTGATCGAACCACACTGTAAAAAGAATATCCATTAAAAGCTTTATGTCAACCTAAAGGAACATGTTAGGTACAGTATAGTGGGCTCAGCCAATATTTTTACTGACACCATGCATGAAAGTAAAGTTTTCTTATTACATTTGATGGTAACACAAAGTTGGGAGGGCTAGAACAATGGAAAGGATATGGGGATTGAAGACTGAGGACTTGGCTTTGAGTCCCCAAATTCAATCATGTAATGACTCAGTTTCCTCATCTGCAAAATAATAATAACACTGGTAAAAGGACCAGGCAGATGCCTTTTGTGAGTATTTTTTCCTGAAAGATCTCACATAGTCCATGACTCATTCTGAAAAATGATCATGCGCTTGCTTGTTTATGACCCTAAAGTAGTTCCAATAAGTGACGATAGTATAAGCATAGTTCACCAGCTTCAAAAGTAGGCAATTATCAACAATCAGTACATTTGAACTATTTCAGATTTTATGCACAAAGTTTTCCCTTATTTATTTTTCAAAGTCACGTACTTGAAATTTGTATAAAATAGAAGCAAATGAATTAACCCGGGCTGCTACCCAAAAGAGGACTGCAGTTTGGGGATTCTGAGGCCAGCTTGGATCATGAGGAGGGCTTAAGAAGAGCAGTTTGGCCCAAACCTAATAATTCTTCCTGCAGAGATCAGCCTAGAAGGAGCACTGACAGTAAGAACCCTTCATTGCCTAGCCCTGTCTCTGAGACAACAGTGCTTTGCTGGTGTTGGAGGAAAAAGGCTAGGGCTGAAGAGATAAGCTAAATTTACATATGAAATTGGGTGACGCTGATTTTATAGCTCTAATGGATACTTGTTACTCTCCCGTTTGTCCTTCAGACTACAAGAAGTTTCTATCCACGAGTATCGACCAACACTGGCTATATCGAATACATGTTTCCAGCTCACCTGACCCCTGACACCTCAGGGTTGTATGTCTTCACCACAGCCACTGTGATGAAGGACTTTCTGTGGGGTCTTGCCTTTCTGTTACCCAAGACGAATGCCCAGGATCTCCGGTCCCTCTTACCTTTCCAGATTTGTACGAAGTCCTATGCCAGAGGTCATAGGATGTAGTTTCCCTACTGGTTGCTGAAGGGGCCACAGCCTTGGTGTTTAGAGGCATAAACTCCTCATGGAACAAACTTTGATTAGTAAAAAGTGAAGCCAGGGGATAAATTCCTTCTCCATTTTTTCTCCACGACCAGAGACTGTTCTGAGTCATGGTTTTTCCATTTAATCTGTCCAGACATGTCCTGCATGGTCACGCTGCAACACCAGTCAGGCAATTGCTTGTTATGGAACAGTAGCCAGCGTGGTCAGTGCATTACCTTGCTTTTCCTTCCCATACTCCTCTGACTCAATTGTCTTTTCTTTCACTCTCGCTTCTCAGTGATTGAACTTGCCAAGGAAGCCTTGCTTCAGAATCAATTTTTTTTCCTAGGGAACTCAGACTAATGCGCTAACTCTAGGCAGTGACTTGAGAGAGTTACTGAGCCCATACCTTCTAGGAACTTACAGTTCAGGTCAAGAGACTGATACAGAAAGCATGAACCACAGTACAAAGCTGTACACAACAACATACAATCTCATCTTTGAGATCTTCCCAAACTTGGGTAGTTGTCTCCAGTTATGGTTATTATTATTATTTTTTGTGCTAATTGAAATGTCTGGATTTGTTTTGCTTGAATTTTTGCTTGAATTTGCTTACAACATTACAAGTAGGCCTCTGAGATCAGAGTTCCTCCTCACCTTATGTAGAGGCCAGCATTTTCCTTGGGGTTTCAATCACAGATTTTGAATGTGTTCATGTTGCTGTAGGGACTTTGCTTTGGAAAATGCACCATTCAGTTTTTCTTTAATAATAGCATTTTATCATAGTTCCCTTTTCCTAAAATCAAATTACTGTCAGAATTTTTTTTTTCCTTCTCTCTCCAGTCAGATAATTGAATGCAATGATGTTGTTTATCCATAGATACTGTCTAGACTAATTTTTTGCCGGCTTTTTTGAAACTGATTTAGCAGACTCTGCAGCCTAGGTAGCTATCCACATGGTGCTATAATGGGTGGTTTGGACTTACGCTTTAATATTTCTGAACATTATTGTCTCTAAGTGGAGACAAAAACATGACTGTATTTGAAAAATACCAGAAATTTGCTTTAGTTGCCTAAAGGTAGAAGGTAAATCCTGTTGTTGGGGCAATCTCTTTGTTTTGGTGGGATTACCTTGGTGAGGTGTCTTGTTCACGTGGGCATAAATTAAGTCTGTGGGTTAAATATTGCTGCTTAACAAATTATCCCAAACTTGAAGCAATAATACCAACTTTTACTTCCTAACATTTTTGAGGCTCAGGAATTTTGGAGCAGCTAAGTTGAGTGTTTCTGCCTCAGAATCTCTTGGGAGTTTTCAGTGAAGAGATTGGCCAGAGCTGTCATCCTCAGAAAGTTTGACTGGGGCGGGAAGATTTACTTTAAAGGTAGCATGCTCAGATGGCTGGCAAGTCAACGCTGGCTGTTGGAGGGAGACCTGAGTTCCTTACCACTTGCATTTTTCCATGGGGCTGCTTTGATGTCGTCATGACAGGGTAGCTGGTTTCCCCAGAGTGAGTAATCCAAGAGAAAACATTGAAGCGGCACTGTTTTCCTTTTTTTTTTTTTTTTTTAATGAAGCAGCACTGAAAGTCACACACTGTCACTTACTGTATTCTGTTGGTGACACAGACCAACTCTAATAGACTGTGGGAGGGGACTGTACAGAGCATGCGCATCAGAAGAGAATCAGTAAGGAGCCATCTTGGAGACTGACTGACACATTAAGTAGTGCTGGTTATTTTTCTTGAAAGTCTTTTAACTGTGGAGTAGCCCAAATGAAAATATATCAGACTGGGACAAGGTATACTCGCTTTAATAATAATATTCTAAAAGGGTGACTTCATTGGGAATCAGCATACAACTCTGCAAAGATTCATTTGATGTCAAGTGACTTTTCTGCCTTCTCTGCTGCAACCACCACAAGATGACCAAAAAAAAAAAAAAAAAAAAAAAAAGAGATGGCCCTTGGAAGGAGTTATGTGGGGTAAAACCCTAAGTTCTCTTCAGTTAACACCTTAGTAACTCAAAGTTCCTGTGACTCACCTTTTGGCAAAGTTCCCCACAGAAATGTCTGTGATTCTTACAAGGAGGCCTGGCTTCACACGTGCCCACAAACCAGCCTATTGGGAATAAGCTTCACAGGACCCTGCTTTATTCTCCTTATTCCCCACAAGCTTCTTGCAGGCTCTATCTGCAGCTTCCACTTTGGGATTCTGGTCCCAGGGCAGGGGGTGGCGGCGTGGGGGGAGGAACGGCCTTTTCTCTACCTGTTATGTCCCAATGCATTGCCAGGGCCCTGTGGCCCCACAGCCTGTACCCTGACCATCACAGAGTCTTTCATGAAAACAGGTCCTCTTTGCCTCAGAGTAATTCTCCTCCAAGCGCACACAAGGACAAGCAGCAGTTTTATTCTTCTGCTCTCTTCATCTTGAATATAATTAACCTTTCACCTTGTATTTACAGGCTGCTACTGTCTCCCCATGATTTACATAGTCTGCTGGGTTCTCCCCGTATTGCCAAATGTCTTCCAAAAAATCAGCTGTCAGAGCTAAGCAAATCTGTCAACACATGATGTGTGGCATAGCGCAAGGTTGTGATAAAAACTGATCTCAAGTATTAAAATTTAAGCTGTCCTCTTCTAGCTAAGCTTTAAACAAGTGCTAAACATCCTTCCCAAGGTTGTTTTGACTTTTGCTAGATCCTCTGCACTTTGAGCATTCTTGTGATGCCCCACATATGGCACCATTTACAGCAAGCACTTAACGTATTATCTAGATGTTTTATGTGTCAGTACTAAATTAACTGAGCTTCATGTCTTGGCTATATCAAGTCTCCTGGGCCAGGGCCCTGGAAATCCCACATATCTTCTGAGAATTCTGTCTCCTAAGTACTTTCTGCATCCATCGCTTCTTCCTTTTCTCCACTGCCACGGACTCTGTTCAACTCCTCAACATGTCTTTCATGGATCACTCCAATCAATATGTAAATGTGTCTTTCCCTGTTTTAATCCATTCTCCTCATCTCTGCTGGTAGGATAATCTTTCTAAATACAAATGCTAGCGTATCTTTCTCCTGGGTACGTATCTCTCCAGGGTGCCTGGGTGGCTCAATTGATTGAGTGTCCAACTCTTGACTTCGGCTTAGGTCGTGATCCCAGGGTTGTGGGATTGAGCCCTGTGTTGGGCTCTGAGCTAAGCATGGAGCCTGCTTGGGATTCTCCCTCCCTCTCTTTCTCTCTCGCTCTCTCTCCCTCCCTCTGCCCCTCTCCCCCACTCAGGCTATCTCTCTCTGAAAATAAAATAAAATAAAATAAAATAAAATAAAATAAAATAAAATAAAATAAAATAAAAGTTTCTCCATGGGTCTCCTCACAGGTTCTAGCATCACATTCAGGTTATAAGTCAGCCCACAGATTTTTGCCATTCTCTCTGACCTCATTTCCACCATCCCTCCTCCTGTGCTCTTGGCCGTCATTCAACTTGCAATGATCTTAAATGTATACTGTTTGATGCCCTGTGCTTTTGCAAGTATCATTCCTTCTATGTTATGTGCATTTCCTATTCATACTTCAAGACCCAGGCAGGTTTTATCTCCTGTAAGACCCCTTTCTGTTCTGGATTAGATGCCCCTCCCATGTTCCACATGATATTCCACATGTCTTTCTCCATGTGAGATGCAGTATGCATTGTGCTTTAAGTTATAGACTCTGGAGCCAGAATAAGTGGGTTTCATCACATTTGTTTCCTTTTTCTCTTTTTTTTTTTTCAAGTTTACATCCAAATTAGTTAGTATATGCTGCAATAGTGATTTCAGGAGTAGGTAGATTCCTTAATGCCTCTTACCCATTTAGCCCATCCCCCCTCCCACAACCCCTCCAGTAACCCTCTGTTCTCTATATTTAAGAGTCTCTTATGTTTTGTCCCCCTCCCTGTTTTTATATTATTTTTGCTTCTCTTCCCTTATTTTAATCTGTTCTGTGTTTTAAAGTCCTCATATGAGTGAAGTCATATATTTGTCTTTCTCTAATTTCACTTAGCATAATACCCTCCAGTTCCATCCACTTAGTTGCAAATGGCAAGATTTCATTCTTTTTGATTGCTGAGTAATACTCCATATATATACACCACATCTTCTTTATCCATTCATCCATCGATGGACATTTGGGCTCTTTCCATACTTTGGCTATTGTTGATAGTGCTGCTATAAACATGGGGGTGCATGTGTCCCTTCAAAACAGCACACCTGTATCCCTTGTAATGCCTAGGGATACAGGCATGTCTCCTAGTAGTGCAATTGCTGGGTCGTAGGGTAGTTCTATTTTTAGTTTTTTGAGGAACCTCCGTACTGTTTTCCAGAGTGGCTGCACCAGCTTGCATTCCCACCAGGAATGCAAAAGAGATCCTCTTTCTCCGCAGCCTCGCCAACATCTGTTGTTGCCTGAGTTGTTCATTTTGGCCATTCTGACAGGTGTGAGGTGGTATCTCATTGTGGTTTTGATTTGTATTTCCCAGGTGATGAGTGATGTGGAGCATTTTCTCATGTGTCGGTTGGCCATCTGGATGTCTTCTTTGGAGAAGCGTCTATTCATGTCTTTTGCCCATTTCTTCACTGGATTATTTGTTTTTTGGGTGTTGAGTTTGATAAGTTCTTTATAGATTTTGGATACTAAGCCTTTATCTGATATGTCACTTGCAAATATCTTCTCCCATTCTGTCGGTTGCCTTTTAGTTTTGCTGATTGTTTCCTTCGCTGTGCAGAAGCTTTTTATTTTGATGAAGTCCCAATAGTTCAATTTTGCTTTTGTTTCCCTTGCCTCCAGAGACGTGTTGAGTAAGAAGTTGCTGCGGCCAAGGCCAAAGAGGTTTTTTTCCTGCTTTCTCCTCAAGGATTTTGATGGCTTCAGTCTTACATTTAGGTCTTTCATCCATTTTGAGCTTATTTTTGTGTATGGTGTAAAAAAGTGGTCCAGGTTCATTCTTCTGCATGTTGCTGTCCAGTTTTCCCAGCACCACTTGCTGAAGAGACTGTCTTTATTCCATTGGATATTCTTTCCTGCTTTGTCAAAGATTAGTTGGCCATACATTTGTGGGTCCATTTCTGGGTTCTTTATTCTGTTCCATTGGTCTGAGTGTCTGTTTTTGTGTCAGTACCATACTCATCACATTTCTTTTCTTACTAGGTATGTGACCTCTGGCAAGTTTTTTAGCCTATTTAATGCCTCAGTTTCCCTGACTAAAATGGTAACAGTGCCTCTCTCATGTTGTCTTGGCTTTTTGTATTGAGTTGACATAGATGGTGTATTTAGAGTAATGCCTAGTTCACAGCTTAGACTTATTGTTGTCAGCTGTTCCCAATAGTTTTAGTTTTGGATTATTCCATAAGATTTTAAGTTTTTAATGGGATGGACCTCGCCTTTGTTTTCTCAGCATCTATTGCAAAGAAGGGATTTCTGTGAACATATAAATGAACTATAAGTGCCACATGCAAGGTATTACACTTAATGGTATTTTTCTATCCTCTTGTAATTTCCAACACATTTAGTTCCTATGGGAACAAGCTAGCGGTGTGCACAGCAAGACTTTAAATAATTATAGGGACAATATATGTTTGTATGAGATTACACTATTCAATTCCAAAACAAGGTTTCTAAACTCAGAGAAGAATAATCTAAGTTTGCTAGAAATTTATCATTTGGGTAATTTGTATTACAAAATCAGCACTATTCTTTCTTGGGGGTGGGAGACATCTTTTATGATACTGTATATCACTATCCGGAAATTACCACAGAATTGGTAGGTTGGTCATGTTGTTGGCTTAGTGGGAAATGCTTTTCCTATCTTCTTTGAATATCTTACTGTTTTTGTATTTTAAGTAGTGTTTCAAAATCACATCATGTGTCCAACAGACTAACAACAGGCAAGCTTTTGCCATCTGCATTACACATTTCTAAGAAAGGGCTGCTACATCGCATGAGATTTCATTGCACAGAAACACCTTCTGGTAAATACACAAGGCATTCGTCATCCTCCATTTATAGTTTATTATGTTTTTATTTAATAAGTGTACAATCATTTTGAGACTAACCACATTGTGTAGCAGCCAGTTATCTTCTGGATGTCTACATTAGAATTAGATTTGACTATGAATGATAGAAAACCAAAATAATACTGGCTGAAACAAATTAGAAATTGATTTCGCTCTCACATAAACACAGGCAGTGCTAGGCTGCCCAGGAGTTCAATCATCAGAGACCAAAGCTCTTTCACTTTTCTGCTCTATTATCCTTAATATACAGGTTTCAGCTCCTAGTTTGAGGTGGCTGCTCCAGCCCCGGCTTCCACATCCTCAGTCCAGTCAGCAGGAGAGAGGAAAAGGGAAAAGAGCACTTTGATGATACTTAAGGTAACTTTTCAGAGGTTGTGTATACACTCCCATTCATCGGCACTTGGTCACATGGACACATTCGCCAAAGGAAGGGTTGGAAATGTAGCCTTTGTACAGGGTGGCTATGAGCTCAGCTAAAAATTGGGGCCCTATTTCGGAGAAGAAGGGGTAAATATATATTGAGGACTACCAGCAGTGTGTACTACTTTTTGTCTTACTGTCATTTAACTGTCTCAGGTAACTAGGGCGCAAGACTGAAAAACTGGTAAAATGGTCCTATTGATGGCAAAATTATGCCTTGAGATATTTTTAACCCTTTTTAATGTGTTAGCTAGTTTGAGACTATTTTCAAATTTTAGAAGCCATGTTGACACTATGAATTGACTCCAAAATTAAGAATATATAGAGGGGTGCCTGGGTGGCTCAGTCGGTTAAGCATTTGACTCTTGATTTCAGGCTCTCCACTGACAGCACAGAGCCTGCTGGGATTCTCTCTCTCTTTCCCTCTCACTCTGCCCCTCCCTGGCTGACTTTCTCTCTTTCAAAATAAACAAATAAACATTACATATATACATATAATACATACATGTATATGTATATATACATATATGTATAATGTTGCAAATAACTTTCTCATAAAGGAACAATAAAAATATTAAGTGGCATATGACACAAAATGAACACGTAGACAAACTGGATTTATCAAAATTAGTAACTTCTGTGTGTCAAAGGACACTATCAACACATCGAGGAGACAACCCATGGAATGGGAGAAAAATATTTACAAATCATATATCTGGAGGAAGGGATTAATATCCAGAATATGTAAATAACTCCTTCAACTCAACAGCAACAAAAAACAATTTAAAAATAGACAAAAGACATTCATCTAAGGAAAAAGTACAAACAGTCAGTGAACACATGAAAAGATGCTCAACATCTCTAATCATTGAGGAAACACAAATCAAAACCACATTATATCTATTAGGATGGCTATCATATATCATACATATATATCATATATGTATATAACATATGATATATATCTCACATATATATATATACATATATATATACACATGTATAACATAAAACAGAAAATAACAAAGGTTGATGAGGATGTGGAGACATTGGAACTTTTGTGCATTGCTGGTGAGGCAGTAAAATGGAACAGTCACTGTGGAAAATGATATGGTGGTTTCTCAAAAAATTAGAATTACCATATGATCCAGCAATTCCACATCTGGATATATGCCTGAAAGAATTGAAAGCATGGACTTGAAGAGATATTTGTATACCCATGTTCATAGTGGCATTATTTTCAATAGCTAAAAGGTAGAAGCAACCCCAGCGACCACCAATGGATGAATGAATAAACGAAATGTGATAAATTCATATACTGAATATTATTCAGCCTTAAAAAGAAAGGAAATTCTGACATGTGTTACGATATGGACGAATCTTGAAGGCTTTATGCTAAGTGAAATAAGCCAGTCACAAAAGGACCAATACTGTTGAACTCAACTGAAACGAAGTGCTTAGAATAGTCACATTCTAAGACAGAAGAGACAGAAAGCAGAATCACACTTAGAAAGGGTTGGGGAGGGGCGACTGAGTGGCTCAGTCGGTTAAGCGTCCGACTTCGGCTCAGGTCACGATCTCACGGTCCGTGAGTTACGAACTCACGGTCCGTGAGTTCGAGCCCCGTGTCGGGCTCTGTGCTGACAGCTCAGAGCCTGGAGCCTGTTTTGGATTCTGTGTCTCCCTCTGTCTCTGACCCTCCCCCGTTCATGCTCTGTCTCTCTCTGTCTCAAAAATAAATAAACGCTAAAAAAATTAAAAAAAAAAAAAAAAAGAAAGGGTTGGGGAGGAGGAAATATGGAATTATTATTTAATGTTTATAAAGTTTCAGTTTGGGAAGATGAAAAAGTACTAGAGATGGATGGTGGTGATGGCCACATAACAACGTGGATGGACTTAGTGTGGCTGGCTGTACACGTAAAAGTGATTAAAATGGCAGTTTTATGTTATATATATTTTTTGCCACAATAAAGATGGTTAAAGTCTTTTGAAAATATGGGTATTTTTACGTACATGCCTTTATATAATGCGACTTAAAACCAGTGTCAGAGAGTTTTTGCCAAGCATCTTGACCTTCTTTTGAAATCATTTTAAAATATTTCAAAAACATACAGAGGCAAAGAGAATAACACATAAAGAACACTTTTGTTCCCTTAACCCATCTTTAAAACACCTCAATTTAGAAGACTGTTTCTGTGAATGGTTATTCCCTTGCCCCAGTTGTTGAGTACCATTTGTAGGTACTATCCTTACTGGAATGATTTGAAAAGCCAACGATGAACTTTTCATATTTGTGAGTTTTTTTATACAGACAAGCGCATCCCAAGCAAAGCCATAGAAAACCTGCCTTATCACAACCTGCAAGAGAAGCAGCACTGTACAGACCACAGGTGGAGACTTTTTCTACAAAGAGCCAGACAATAAATATTTTAGGCTTTGTGGGGCACATTAGGCTTGTTGAATAATCTTGTGTTTTTTTTTTTCTTTTAAAATATCCCTATACATTTTTAAAAACCTTCTTAGCTTGTGAGGACATACCAAAAAGAGCTGCTTCCAGACTTGGCCCAATGGCTGTAATTTGCTGACCTGTGGTAGACCTTTGAGGTCCTTCTGGGTCCAACCCAGAGCAGAGTGGCAGATGTGGGCAGCTATATAATCATGGTCAGCTAATCTTTAGCGAGGTCAGCAACCTCCTTCTGGGCCTAACTCAAACTGGGTAGTTTCAAGTCTGATGATATAAATGCATGTGTATAAAATACCCACTTAAATTTTTTTTAAACCATTTTTTTATTGTGGTAAAATCTTACTGTGGTATTTCATGTAAGTGGAATCCAACGGACCTGGCGGGAACTCTGAGAAGGAAGCATTTAGAAATGAGCAACCTAGGAGAAACAGAGTGGGTGTTAACAGTAAGACACCGAGAATAGTCTCACTATTCCCATCCTAGCTTTACATACAAGAAATCCCCTTTCCTTGACGAAATTTAAGTGATCCTTGTAACCAGAAGAACCTGAGTTACTCTCATTTACTGCAAATGTAAATTGGTACAAACACTTTGGAAGACGGTCTGGTAATATCTAATAATGTTGAATATAAGCAAATCAATGACCCAGCAATTCCATGGTTGGGTATTTTACCTAGAGAAATTCTCGTACGTTTGTAACAGAAGATATGTACATAAGAATGCTCACAGCAGGGGTGCCTGGGTGGCTCAGTCGGTTAAGCGTCCGACTTCAGCTCAGGTCACGATCTCGCGATCCGTGAATCCGTGAGTTTGAGCCCCGCGTGGGGCTCTGGGCTGATGGTTCAGAGCCTGGAGCCTGCTTCCGATTCTGTGTCTCCCTCTCTCTCTGCCCCTCCCCCGTTCATGCTCTGTCTCTCTCTGTCTCAAAAATAAATAAACATTAAAAAAAATTAAAAAAAAAAAAAGAATGCTCACAGCAGATAATACGTGCTCACAGTGGACTCTTGTTAACCTGGTCAGCTCTGCCACTTACACAGCAGTGTGACCACAGACAAGTTGCTGGTTTCTCTGTCTCTGTGCTCCATTTCCCTCATCTGTAGAACAGGATAATTATTAATGATCACAAGGTTGTAGGGATTCAGTAAGTTGACTTACATAAAATGCTGGGGACATAGCAAAGTACACCATGGTATATTCATATTACTGAATATTATACAACCTATCAGTGAAAAGAATGGGTTGGAGCTATACATATATCAACAGGTATATACCTTAGAAATAAGTTTAAAAGAAAGAGGCAGGCACAGAAGAACACAGATAGTATACCCCCATGTTATGAAACAAGCAAAGTTAAGCTTATAATGTAGAGATGTTTACAAAAAGCACACAGAAAAGCAAGGGAACAGGAAGGAAACAAAACTCGGGATAGTGGACAGGGAGATGGGAAACACCTCCAGTGACATTTGTAAAGTTCTTGAAGTTTATAAATTGAGTATAGTTTCCTGGGTATTGTTCTTATTACAGCACAAATGTAGAACAGTAAATCCTAGAGAACCAAATCTGAATGTGAAGGACAATTACACATAAAGATAAAATTTACACGGATGTGAACCAAACTTGTTGAAAGTCAAGAAATAAGAATTAAAGCAAAGGAAATCGTTAACATGCTGTATAGAGACTTCATTAAGGAACTGAATTCGTTGTAGTTTGCTCTAGAAAATACTTTTTTGATGAAAATTTATCAATGCCGGTATACTTCTGAGTAAAATGTTTGTTTTCATAAATTTAGTCCATGTGAGCTGGGGGGGGGTGGTCAGAAGAACTAGTTTAAATCATCCCATACATAGTTAACGATACCTTAACAATACAATAAACGTTGAATTTATATAATGAGATTTACGCAGTCACAGGAAAAATAAGAGTGGGTGGGACTTGGGCAGGGAGCAGGTTTTGGGAAATCCTAAATAATCAAATTGTTCAAAGATAAAATAGTGAGAGAGTAATTCTTCTCTAGAGATAAGAGGGATGGGGGAAATAACCAGGAAATATTGCCATGCTATAAAAAAGAGCGAATTCTATAGTGAAGTGATCATTTGGGTAGTAAGTTTGATTTACTTTCCCCAAGATTTAATTAAGCAGGCATGTAAAGTTTAGGACTGGACATATCTTTGGACAGCTTCACTTCCAAAAGTCACTGCATACTTAGCTAGTTTCTCAGGTAACAGCAAGTACACTGCCTTCTGGATATCTTCAAGGGTGAGGGTACAGCGATTTCGGAAACACATCACACTGCAGGCTTCCATAGAAATGCGCTCAAAGATGCCATTGATCAGGGTGTTCATGATGTCCAAGGTGTGAGATGATATGCCCCTCTGGGGAATCACTTCCTTTAGGACCCTGTTTACGTAGAGTGAATAATTTCTATGGCCAAAGTCGGTGCTGGAATGTAATTTCTTTCTGGAGATTGGGCTTTGAAGTCCTCTGGAGCACTTGTTCTTTTTGCTGGTGGATCTGGCCATTGCAGATGTTGGTCTCCTTATCAGTTACGAGTGGAGAGGAGAAGGGCCTAAGAGCTGGGGAGAGCTCTCATATTTATATTGATATGCCACAATCACACTTTGGGGGCTGCTTTTTGATTGGAGGTTACTCTTCCTATGTCACAATCACCTAGCAACAGCCTGATTTGTTGTTAAGGGAAAATCTTGTTCTTGGCCAACCTAAAGCTTTCCTAAGAGGACAGAGTGTTGGAGAAGGATTGAGGTTGGCTTCAGGGCAGAAAAGAGTGCTCATTTTTCCTACGTTTTTTCTTGGCAGTTTACAAGCATAACACAATATTTTCAGAATTGGACAAATCTCATCAAACCAGGGAGTTGGTAGCAGGGAAATAAAGGAAAAAGAACCGTGAGCCTTTTATGGGAGAATCTCTGTAAAAGTTTTCATTAAGTCATTTTATAAGCAAATGAACAATAAGCCATTAAAAACCTTGAAGTGATGATTGTATAATAAAAATATGTATAGCTAATCTCCTTTTAGAAATTAATTTAAAAATGAATCCTAACTAAAATGTATCTGACTCCCAATTCCTTATGAGCAACTAAGTACAAAAAAATTAAACAAAAACTTCCCTATTTTACAATTTAAATTATTATATGTGAAAATGTGCATTCAATTTTTATAATGATGTTAATAACATTCTTGAAAATTTCACACATTTAAGTACATGCTGTGGTCTTTACCTGATACTGTAGTTCTTCTGTCATTGTTAACCAAAAGTGTAGGGTCACTCTTGTTCATGTGTTCTGCTGATATTTGTGCTTAAAAAAAAAATCTCACCTTCTTAATCAAATTCATTCCTGGATAAAACAAAAAATAAACAGAAGCAACTATAAAAATTGCAACTCACAGGTATTTCAATAGTTCACAACTGCACAACTATTAATGCTACTATAAAAAATCCTTCACTATAAGCTTCCTCACAGATAAGATAGACTAGGCTATGTGTAATTTCTGGAATGGTATCTGTAACTCCTCACCTTTTTCTGTCATTCAAGAAAGTAGATCTGAAATGAGGTGAGTGGGAATAACGTTATTATAGGCAAAATTAAAAAAAGAATTTAATGTTTATTTATTTTTGAGAGACAGAGACAGAGCACGAGCTGGGGAGGGGCAGAGAGAGAGGGAGACACAGAATCAGAAGCAGGCTCCAGGCTCTGAACTGTGAGCACAGAGCCCCACGCGGGGCTCGAACTCATGGAATGCCAGATCATGACCTGAGCTCAAGTCGGACGCTTGACCTACTGAGCCACCCAGGCATTTAGAGGGAACATTTTGAACAGGTTCTAATTTCTAAAGACAGTGTCATGTCCGTACTTAATTTATTACCAGCAACACACCTCACACTATGTGCCACACTGAGTGGAAGGCTGCTGCTTCCACGCATGCTTTGCGGTGATGGATCTCTCGTCAGCTCTTGTTCATTTTGCTTTCGGGATTTCCCTAGATATAATTACTTAGTTAGCTTAATGACAGCATAACTTACTTGCTAACATTTAGAAGAAGCTATCAGGTGGAGCGTGTTCACTCCCTATTCTTCACGAATCCGTGCTGAAGAGCTCTTACTAGCATAGCGCTCCTGGCCCCTCTGCCCCTCACTTCCTCCTCCCTGGGACAACCCTCCTTGGAATCATTGAGTGGGGGAGATGGCAGGCAAGCCTATCTCTGCCCCTTTTGGACTCTTGCTGGTTGTGACTGCAGGCAGCGCTGCTCCTGGGGCCGGATCATTCGTACTAGCTGGCTGTAGCTGAGGAGGTCATTTTGCTGAATTCAGAGGTGCTATAAAAGAAAGCTTACTGTTGCCCCATTCAGAAAGGCTATCCTCCAGAAAAGTTCATCAGTAATAAAGGTGACATTTTAATCCCTAGGACCCTCACTCGGTTCTGCGCCTGCATGAAGAGAAGAAAGGGTGTATTACAGAAGCTAAAAGAAAAAGTCTTTCAAACCAAAACAGGATGTTAGCAAACAGCATGTCTGCTAACATACTGGTCCATCAGAAAGTTCAGAAAATGGGGAATACTGATTCTATAAAATTTCTGGCTACTTTAGGGTTAACCCAAATTCCCTTTTAAAATTTAATGAATCATTCTAAAATATGTATGAGCTCACCACCGATAGGCGAGTTTTTCTTTTCCTTCTCCCTTCCTCCTCCTCCAGACAGTCTGGAACAAGGCACAGACACCTTTTTAGCATAATGACCTTCAGGAGATGCCTGTTGGATGATCAATTTGGACAATGGAGCAAATCTGATTATCTTGCATCTATCTCTGGGAACGAGCACTGGAAAATCCTCATTCTGTCGCCTTCTCCTCTGCCCTCACCCTCAAGGTCTGCACTTAGAACAAAGCCTGATGTCCTTTTGGCAGGAGACCTGGGAGAGTGAAAGGGGTGATGACCAACGTACTGGAGGTCTGGGGTCTGTGGTCTCTGAGCTGCTCAAGTGCAGCTGGAATCCAAAGTTAGGAACCATTTTGTGAATTTTTCCAGGCTCCTGTTTTGTGCTAGATCACAGTGTCTGTTTGGGGCATGGGCTGTATGTCTTCCATGAACGAGCCATGTGGACTTCTGGGGTGACAACTGCTTATTCTTTCACTTATGATTGATGGTCTAGTAATGACTCAAGGTCATCATCAAGACTTGCAGTGATTATTTCACAACAGCTGTGGCAGAGGTGACATTAATTCAAAATGGAAAACATGCAAGACAGGTGTGAGTGTATTCTGGAAACATTTTACATCCACTGTATTAGTTTCCTATTGCTGCTGTAACAAACCACCACAAATTTAGCAGCTTAAAATAACAACACAAATTATCTTACTATTCTGGCGGTGGTATCAGTCTGAACAGGCCTCACTGGGCTACAGTCAAGGTATCAACAGGGTTGTGTTCCTTCTAAAAGCTCTAAGGGAAAAATCTGTTTTCTTGCCCTTTCCAGCTTCTGCAGACGTGTTTCTTGGCTTTTCCTCTAACTTCAAAGCCAGTAACAGATGGTCAAGTTATTCTCATGCTGTATCAGTGACACAGATAACTGAGACTCCTGACTCCCTCTTTCACTCATAAGGACTCTTGTGATTACATTGGGTCCACCTGGATAATCCAGGATATTCTCCACATCTCAAGATCCTTAATTTCATCTGCACATTCCATTCTGCTAGGTAAGGTAACATATTCAAAGGTTGGGGTTTGGGGATACGCACAGGTTTGAGAAGCATTATTAAGGCATTATTATGCCCACCATATAGCCACCATAAACAGAATGAGAATGTCAAAGAAGATTTGGGTCACCAACTGCACAGAAATTGGGGATGAATGATAATGTCCTTAGTAGATCACCAAAAATATATTTTAAAAATACTTTCCATATATGGGCCAGCTTTCATGTAATTTACTTTTTTTCTAAAAATGGAAAGTTGTCTTCTATTTTTACTTTGTGTGCTTTGCCTCTACCTTATAGTCCCCAAAGCATGCTAAATAAAATCAATTTTATCCTTGGAAGCCGGAGGCTGACAGTACAGGGAGAGAGATTTTTCTTTCCACCGTCATTCTCAAATTCCCTTCTCAATCTCTTCCCTCCTGCCTGCTCTCTCACAAGGATCTCTGGATGACAACCATGTGCTAAGCACTGCATAAGTTACACTGTGGGGACACAGAGATGAAGAAGATATAGTTCCTACTCGTAAGGAATTCAGAG
The DNA here is from genome assembly GCF_023721935.1 of Panthera uncia. Lineage (NCBI taxonomy): Eukaryota > Metazoa > Chordata > Mammalia > Carnivora > Felidae > Panthera > Panthera uncia. Next base: position 52,632,326 of record NW_026057577.1, on the reverse strand, counting down.
CTTATTGAGGTAGACAGACATGAAAGTAAGAAGTTACTATGAACAGGGACATAAAGGCTATGACAGAGCATACACAGGGCATAGTAGGAAGATAGGGTGGTACCTAGATCACTAAGCCTCCCAGGGCAGCCTTCTTGGAGGTGGTGGTTTTAGTTGAATCTTGATGGATAATGGAAGTTATTCAGGCAGATAAGGGTGGGGATAAAGGGGTGCAGAGGAAGATCCAGGTTTCAGTTAAGGCTGTTTATTCTCAAGCTTGGATGCACACTGAAGTCACCTAGGGAGATTATGACAAACATGCCAATTGTTCCAGGGCTAGACCCCAGACTGACTGAATCAGCCTCTGCAGTGGGTGAAGTTCAGGCATTTTTTCTTTTAAGTTCTTTTAATGTGCAGCCAGGATTGAAAGTCATTGGTTGAGCTAAGATAGAGCAAAATATTTGAAGGTGTTGGGAAGTGTTTTGTAGACACTGGAATGGGAGTTATAACGGCAAGGGTTAAGAGGGAGGGGAGAAAAAAGAAGGGGAGCTCGGTTTTCCCAATACCGTTTATTGAAGAGACTATCTTTTCCCCATTGTATATTTTCGTCTCCTTTCTCATAGGTTAATCAGCCATAATCGTTCATTTTGGGGCTTCCAATTCCATTTCATTGATTGATGTACTCTTCTGTGTGCCAGTAACATACTGTTTTGATTACTACAGCTTTGGAATATATTTTAGAATCTGGGATTGTGATACATCCAGCTTTGTTCTTCTTTCTCAAGATCTGGCTGTTCAAGGTCTTTGTGGTTCCATACAGATTTTTTGATTTTTTTTTCTCTAGTTCTGTGAAAGATACTATCAGTATTTTGATAGGGATTGCATTGAATCTGTAGATTGCTTTGGGAGTGTGGACATTTTAACCATATTAATTCTTTCAACCCATGAACACTGGCCAGCTACATGCAAAAGAAAGACATTGGACCACTATCTTATACCATGCACAAAAATAAAATCAAAATAGATTAAAGATCTAAATGTAAGATCTGACAGAATAAAACTCCTAAACGAAAATAGACAGTAGTCTCTCAGAAATCAACCTTAGCAATATTTTTCTGGATAAGTGACCCTAGGCAAGGGAAACAAAAGCAACACAAAACAATTAGGACTACATCAAACTAAAAAGCTTTTGCACAGTGAAAGGAAGTTGTCAATAAAATGAAAAGGAAACTTACCGAATGGGAGAAGATATTTGCAAGTGATGTATCTGATAGTACATCATATCCAAAATACATAAAGAACTCATACAACTCAATCTGATAATA